>NC_069382.1:164035785-164351118 GCF_027475565.1 Acinonyx jubatus | reverse complement strand
TATGTTTACTTATTACTGAGGTTTGAAGATTCTTTACATTTTCTGGATATAAATCTTTTATCAACTATGTCATTTTCGAATAATTTCTTCTAGTCTTTGGTCTTTATTCTGTTAGTATCTTTCAAAGACAAGAAGTTATTCATTCTGGTGATGACCAATTTATTATTATTTTTTTTCTATATGGAAAGTGTTTGTCTAATCCAGTATCAGAAATATTTTCTCTTATGTTTTCTTATGGCAGGGTTATGGTTTTAGTTTTTACTGTTAGACCTATGTTCTATTAAATTTAATTTTTGTATATGGTATTAGCTGTAGATTGAAATAATAATTATTTTTAAAATGCACATATGTGTCATCTATTGAGTGTTATCTTTTGTACATGTTGTGAGCTATAGATTGAAATAATTCTTCTTTTTTAACAAATAAATACATGCCATTTGCCTTTCCCCACAGAATTGTCTTTGCCTCTTTTCTGTACTCTATTCTTTTCTATTGAACTCTTGTCTATATTGAAACCAATACTATGCTGATTTGGCTATTGTAGCTTTATTATAATTGATGCCAGAGACATCAGTTAGTCCTTCAATTTTTTAGGAATTAATTTTTTATTAAGACTTTATTTTTTTAGAGCAGTTTTCAATTCACAGCAAAACTGAGAGGAAGGTACAGAGAGTTCCCATATACCCCAGCCCCCACATATCCACAGCAGAGTGGAATATCAACATTCCCTAGCAGAGTGTTCCTTTTGTTAAAACTGATGAACCTACGGGGCACCTGGTCAGACTTCAGCTCAGGTCATGAACTCAGAGGTCTGTGAGTTCAGCCCTGCATCAGCCTCTGTGCTGACAGCTAAGAGCCTGGGGCCTGCTTCAGATTCTGTGTCTCCCTCTTTCTCTGTCCTTCCCCTGCTCACACTCTGTCTCTCAAAAATAAATAAACATTAAAAAATTTTTTTAAAAAAACCTGATGAACCTACATTGATATGTCATAACCACTCAGTTTCTATATAGTTTACATTAGGATTCACTCTTGGTGTTGTACCTTCTATGTGTTTAAATACATATATAATGACATACATCCATCATTATGGTAACATATAGAGTATTTTCACTACCTTAAAAATACATGTTCAGCCTATTCATCCTTCCCTGGACCCAACCCCTGGCAACCACTAATGATTTTACTCTCTCCAAAGTTTTGCCTTTTTCAAAATGATATTTGGTTAGACTCATATAGTACGTAGCCTTTTCATATTGGCTTCTTCCACTTAGCAATATGCTTTTAAGTTCCATCCACGTCTTTTCATGGCATAATAACTCTTCTTTTTAGTGCTAATATACTGTTCTATATTTATTTATCCATTTAGCTACCAAAGGACATCTTTGTTAGTTCCAAATTTGGCAATTTTAAATAAAGTTTCTATAAACATCCCCGTGCTGGTTTTTGAGTGGATGTAAGTTTTGAACTTCCTTGGGTAAATACCAAAGAGTGCTATTGCTGGATTGTATGGTATTAATTTGTTTAGTTTTGTAAGAAATCCCCATGCTGTCTTCTAAGGTGGCTATAGCATTTTGCATTCCTGTCGGCAATGAATGAGTGTTCCTATTGTTTCACGTCCTTGTCAGCATTTGGTGTTGTCAGTGCTCCAGATTTGAGCCATTCTAATAGGTGTGCACTGGCAACTCATTATTGTTTAAATTTGCATTTCTTAGATGACATAGGATCTGGAGCATCTTTTTGTATGTTTATTTGCCATCTGTGTATCTTGTTTGTTGAAGTATCTGTGAAAGTTTTGGGCCCATGTTTAAATTGGATTGTTTTCTTACTGTTAAATTTGAAGAATTTTTGTATATTTTGGAGAATAGTCCTTTATTAAGTATGTCTTTTGCAAATATTTCTCCCATTATGTCCAGCATGTGGCTTGATTCTCATTTTCTTGACATTGCTTTTTGTAGAGCAAAAGTGTTTAATTTTAGAGAAGTCCAGCTTATTATTTCTGTCATGAATTGTGCTTTTGGTGTTGTATCTAAAAAGTCATTGCCATGCCAAGGTCATCTAGGTTTTCTCCTATGTTATCTTCTAGGAGGTATTTTTTAACTTTATTTATTCATTCATTCATTCATTCATTCATTCATTCATTTAGAGAGACAGTACACAGCAGGGGAGGGGCAGACAGAGGGAGAGAGAGAGAGAGAGAGAGAGAGAGAGAGAAAGAGAGAGAGAGAGAGAGAGAGAGAGAATCCCAAGCAGTCTCTCCACTGTCAGCACAGAGCCCCATGCAGGGCTCAAACTCACAAACAATGAGATCATGACCTGAGCTGAAATCCAAGAGTCAGACGCTTAACCCTTAACCAACTAAACCATCCAGGCGCCCCTCTTCTAGGAGTCTTATAGTTTTTGTATTTTACATTCAGGCCTATGATCCATTTTGAGTTAAGTTTTGTGAAGGGTTTAAGGTCTGTATCTAGATTTTTTTTTCATGTGAAAGTCTAATTGTTTCAGAACCATTTGTTAAAAAGACATATCTTTGCTTGATTATATTGTCTTTGCTCCTTTGTCAAAGACCAGTTGACTATGTTTATGTGGGTCTATTTCTGTGCTCTATATTTTGTTTCATTGATCTATTTGTCTATTCTTTTGCTAATGCTACACGATGTTGATTACTGGCACATTATAGTAGGCCATAAAGTCGGTAGTGTCAGTTTTACAAATCTGTTCTTAGGTTTTTCATAGATTCCCTTTATGAGGGTGAGAATAACCCTTTTTATTTATAGTCTACTAAATTTTTTTTAAAGAAGGAATAGGTGTTGCATTTTGTTAAATGCTTTTCTTGCATCTATTGAGATCATATGGTTTTTCTTTTTCATTCTGTTAATATGATGAATTACATTGATTGATTTTCAAATATTAAACCAGTCTTACAATCCTACAATGAACCCTATTTGATCATGATATATTATAATTTTTATATTTTGGGGGCTTAATTTGATAAAATGTGCTAATAATTTTTGCATTAATTTTTATAAGAATTATTGGACTGTAGTTTTCTTTTATTGCAATGTCTTTGTCTGGTTTTAGTATTACAGTAATGCTGGCTTCATAGGATGGGTTATATAGTGTTTCTTCTTATGTTTTCTGAAAGAGATTCTGCAGAATTGGAATGACTTTTTCGTTAAATATTTGGTAAATTGAGAAGCCATGTGAACATTGAGCATTGTGTGTGTGTGTGTGTGTGTGTGTGTGTGTGTGTGGGATGGATGGTCGGGGGGGGTGTTAGTTTATAATTGTAAACTTAATTTTAAAAATAAATCAGTGTTTTCACTCTTTATATTTTCCCATCCATTGTCAGCTCCCAGCTCTTTTTTCATTCCTCTGTGTTGATCCAGATTTTTATCTTATGCCATTGTCCTCAGAAGTTCTTTAATATTTCTTATAATATAGACTTGCTGGCAATGAACTTCTCTAGCTCTTATGTCTGAAAAAGCCTTTATTTCACCTTTATTTTAAAATATAGAGTTACAAGTTGACGGGCTTTTTTTTCATTAAAGGTGTTGCTCTTTTGTTTTCCGGCTTGTATTCCAATAAGAAATCTATCGTTAATCTTATTTTGTTACCTTTTTTTCTCTGTCTTCTTTTAAGAGTTTATCTTTATCACTGGCTTCAAACAATTTGATTATGATGTGCCTTGGTATAGTTTTTATTTTTTTCACAACTCCTGTACTTGGGGTTTGTGGGGCATCTTGGAACTATGGGTCTGTAGTTTAATTCAAGTTTGGAAAAATTTTGGCAATAGTTTCTTCAAAAATTTTTGTCATACCCCACCCGCTCCCCCTCCCCCCTTTTAGGGACTCAAATTACATGCATATTTGGTTGCTTGAAATTGTCTCACAGCTCTTTGAATTATTAGTGAGGTTATGCCCTCTGGTGTGTGAACTTCACAAGTGTTTCTCATTTCCCCCTCTCCTCACTTAGGAGGAACAAGAAGGCTCAGGTGGGCTGGAGTGGGCTTAAGTCCCATCCCTCAAGTCAAGTAGGTGCTGAAAAAACCCATCTGTTTAGACTTTGTTAACTAGTTCTTACTGAGGGTAAGCCTTGTTAAGAATAGTCTTTTGGTTCATTTCAAAATGGTTCCTTTTCCTCTCTCTCTGACAGAAATGTGAGGGTATTTTTCTCAGTTCTTCATTGTGGGAACCTGGTTGAACTCCTGGAGGTAAAACTCAGCAAAAGTGAATGAATGTTTTACACTACTGAGTGCTGGATATTTTTGTATTCTATAAATATTCTTGAACTTTGTTCTAGGATACAGTTAATTTACTTGGAAACGATTTGATTCCTGGTGAGTCTTACTTTAAAGCTTAGTTAGGTAGGGTATGTAACATTACTCTAGGGCTAATTTGGCCACACTGGTAAGAGAACTTTTCTGAGTAGTCTACTTGATGTTGCTTGCTTCTGAGGTTCTTCCCTTGACTGCTGGGAACAGGAACTGTCCTTGGACTACTGGAGAGTATTTCCTCTAATGCCTTTTCCTAGCCCTTGGTAATTTCTTCACATGCAGGAGCTGATAGTAACCTAGCTGAAGTTTCTGGAGGGAGTTTCCATGAATCTCTACAGCTCCTTAGGTAGCTGTCTAGCCACGATGGCCTTTCTTGTCTTCCAGCAATACCTGCCTAACTGAGGGAGACTGGTAAGCTGAGCCTGGTTTCCCTTTTCCTCACCAAGTCATGCAAAAATGTTTCAGAAATTATTGTCTTTAGTCGCCTGAAGTATAATATCTTGAGACCTATTGTTCATGCATTCCCTGCCCCAGCCTGTTGTTTTAGTAGTCTAAAGTTTAGAGGGGGCTGTTACTCAGTTTTGGCCAGAAGAAAAATTCCTTCATTTTTAAATTTTGTTTTTAATAGTTATCTGAATTAGATGGTTATGGTTTATGTGTCTTTGGATTTTTGTAACTCAGTGGCATTAAATATATAAATTATGAAAATTTAATTTAGGATAATTTAAGAATTTTAATTAACACTCCATGTTTAAATTTTATATAATGTAAACAAACAAATTCCACAACCAAAAAAGCCCCCAACACATTTTAGGAATTCTATATTTTCAAAGCTGGACAGATCAATGGATCGCAAAGTATGTTCATGCTACTGACACATTTTGGCACCATCTTTTGTTTAACTTAGTTGAAGTATGTTGAGTTTGAATTCTGTAAAATATTCAGTAATGAGTTGGTTATACAAAGTGTTTTTGATGTAAGTTTATCTCTCCTGAAAGGAAGGCGTTACTTTTTTTAATTTTTATTTACTTTATTTTTTTTTAATTTACATGCAAGTTAGTTAGCATATAGTTAGCATATAACAACAATGATTTTAGGAGTAGATTCCTTAATGCCCCTTAGCCATTTAGCCCATTCATCCCTCCCACAACCATTCCAGTAACTCTCTGTTTGTTCTCCATATCTAAGAGTCTCTTGTGTTTTTGTCCCCCTCTGTGTTTTTATATTATTTTTGCTTTTCTTCCCTTGTGTTCATCTGGTTTGTATCTAAAGTCCTCATATGAGTGAAGTCATATGATATTTGTCTTTCTCTAATTTTGCTTAGCATAATACCCTCTAGTTCCGTCCACATAGTTGCAAATGGCAAGATTTCATTCTTTTTGATTGCCGAGTTATACTCCATTGTGTGTGTGTGTGTGTGTGTGTGTGTGTGTGTATATATACACCACATATATATATATATATATATATATACTATATATATATATAGTATATATATATAGTATATATATATCCATTCATCCATCAGTGGGCATTTGGGCTCTTTCCATACTTTGGCTATTGTTGATAGTGCTGCTATAAACATGGGGGTGCGTGTGCCCCTTCGAAACAGCATATCTGCATCCCTTGGATAAATACTTAGTAGTGCAATTGCTGGGTTGTAGGGTAGTTCTATTTTTAATTTTTTGAGGCACCTTCATACTGTTTTCCAGTGTGGCTGCACCAGTTTGCATTCCCGCCAGCAATGCAAAAAAGATCCTCTTTCTCTTCATCCTCGCCAACATCTGTTGTTGCCTGAGTTAATGTTAGCCATTCTGACAGGTGTGAGGTGGTATCTCATTGTGGTTTTGATTTGTGTTTCCCTGATGATGAGTGATGCTGAGCATTTTCTCATGTGTCGGTTGGCCATCTGGATGTCTTCTTTTTTTAAATTTTTTTTTATATTTATTTATTTTTGAGAGACAGAGAGAGACAGAGCACAAGTGGGGGAGGGGCAGAGAGAGAAGGAGACACTGAATCCGAAGCAGGCTCCAGGCTCTGAGCTGACAGCACAGAGTCCGACGCGGGGCTCAAACTCACAGAATGTGAGATCATGACCTGAGCCGAAGTTGGACGCTCAACCGACTGAGCCACCCAGGAGCCCCCTGGGTGTCTTCTTTGGAGAAGTGTCTATTCATGTCTTTTGCCCATTTCTTCACTGGATTATTTGTTTTTTGGGTGTTGAGTTTGATAGGCTTTTTATAGATTTTGGATACTAACCCTTTATCTGATATTTCATTTGCAAATGTCTTCTCCCATTCCGTTGCTTGCCTTTTAGTTTTGCTGATTGTTTCCTTCTCTGTGCAGAAGCTTTTTATTTTAGTGAGGTCCCAATGGTTAATTTTTGCTTTTGTTTCAAAAGGGAGGTGCTATTATCATTATCACATAAGTGTAAAAGCTGAGGTTCACAGAGCTTTTCACATCTGCTTTACTATGTAGCTGAGAGAATCAGAGCAAGTAATGAGACCAACATATTGCAAGGTTCAGAAATAAATGCGTTCTGCTATTCCACATTAATTTAGTAGTTGCTATAAATTCTTAGGTAAATTTGTGAATTAACAATAGAAATTTAATGAATTTAATGTATTTGTAAAGTTGAGGAAGCTACATTTATGCTAGCTCCAGATTTTGTTACATGAAGCTATAAATTATTATCTACTTTGATGGTTATTAAATCCCTTTAAGGGGAAGGACCTCCCACTTTACTTCCTCAAAGGAATCAATATCTGTGTAATGTTGCTCTCCTCAAAAGTAAACTATCTGACTAATAGTATTTGGAAAAGCTAGTCTGTGCCTGGATCGCCCCACCCTTTCCTGGTTCTCTCCCTTTTCTTCTCCATCTTTCACAATTGCTCTGATTTGCCTCTTAATATTCCTGGGGGAAATCTGGGACAGAGTATTATTCAGGATCTATTAGGTCTGCCAGACTCACTCGTCCTCTTTCTTCTGCCTTTTGGATTCTTGGGCTCTTTGCATTTAGTGTGTTGAGAAGAAGGCCAGGATCTGACTAGTAAGGCTTCATTTGGAACCCTTAGAGAACTCTTTTTGGCTTCCTAGTCACCACATATTCCATCCAGCTTTACCAGCAAAAAAAAAATTGATGTTTTAAAGTTTGCTTCTAAAGGTGAAAAGATATGACAGATCATCTATTTCATAAACCACAACAGGGGGCTTCAAATCATATACTTATTTCCTCAGAGTAAGAAGGAGATCTCTTTAATCATGTATTTATTCATCAAACCCCTATCTGTAGCATCATATTAATATTTATCAAATATGCAATGATGTGGGTACACTGGCTATTCAGTGTTGCAATACTTTTGTACAATCTAGTAAACGTCTAGTTCCCCAGGCTCCCAAGTACTCACCCACTGTCTTAGCAGTTATAGTCCTTCCTTCAGGACCATCCTGAACACCCCCAAAATAACAACTAATGGGTAACTAGCTGGCATAGCGGGATACTGCTAAGACTCTCTCCAAGCACTACAGTTTGGAAATGGAAATGGAAATGGGGTTGGTATCCATTTTGATTGTGAGACCCATGGCAAACAGGCATTTGAAAAATTGACTATCACCCTGCCTAACATTAAAAAGAAAGTAAGCTTAGAAGACATATTATAAAATATAATAGAGAACATAAGAACAATTTTTTTTACTAAAATTGATGTTTTTTTCAAAAGTTTTTATGGGAAAAACTACAGTAAGTGTATAATTTTTTCCTCTGCTGGTACCTATAAAAACAATGTGAGATTTAACCCAAGAGAGGTAAAAAAGAAACTATTTACTCAAAACCTGCCTTTTTTAAATTTCAGTTTAAGTTTTTATTTATTTATTTTGAGAGAGTGCACCTGTGTGCTCACACACGTATGGTGGAGGGGCAGAGAGAGAGGAAGCAAGCAAGCTCTGCACCTTCAGCACAGAGCCTGACATGGGTCTCAGTCTCATGACTGGGAAATCATGTCCTGAGCCTATATCAAGAGTCCAGTGTTTAACCTGCTGAGCCTCCCAGGCACCCCCAAAACTGCCTTTCTTTGGCAAAAGATTTTTTTTAGTTCCTTTTTTAAAGTTTCTTTATCCATTTAGAGAGAGAGAGAGAGAGAGAGAGAGAACAAGTTGGGGAGTGGCAGAGAGAGAGGGAGAGAGCGAGAATCCCAAGCAGGCTCCACACTGCCAGTGCGGAGCCCAATTGGGGGGCTCAAACCCACGAAGCTGTGAGGTCATGACCTGAGCCAAAACCAAGGTTCGGATGCTTAACCAAGTGAGCCACCCAGGTGCCCCTCTTTGACAAAAGATTTGAAGTGGCTTATAAGAAATATATATAATAGAAATACAAAGTAAAATATAAATTTGGATAGTCATCAAAGTGAGATTAAACTAAAAAGACATATTTCTAGGCTTCCTGGACTATTCAGTTGCTTAAAGTGGGCGATACATTTCATTCTGAGGCTCCTAGCAGTGAAGTTTAAAGAAAACCAACAACGAAGAAATTAAAAAAAAAAGTTGTGAAGTATTTTTATATCTCTGGATGATATATCTCTGGATGATATGAGGATGTTGTAGCTTAAAATCAGTACAGAAAATCATGATGGAAAAGTGGTAGACTTAACTACATATAATTTAAACATATTATATCAAAAATAACAATATAATCTGTCTTTAAGGGAACATAATAGTCTCAGAGAAATATTTCTAGGAAATATGAAAATATGTGATTTTTTTTCTTCTGGATTTGCAGATGATGCTTAAGAACTCAGAAGGATTGTCCTTGGTGGGTGTGTCTTCTTCAAATATTTTAGATGTCAGGCAGAACAGACTTACAAACCTACTAAGTGACCCGCTTAATTTTTACCAGTTTTCCTCCACATTCTGGAGGTCCGTCCTAGGATGCATGCTTTTGGTAAAGTTCTACTTTATACAGAAATACAGAAATTACAAGTTTGATTTCCAGGTAGTTTTCATTGTTCAGATAACCCTGTTACTGTGCCTATGGCCACAGATAATTGAACAGCTGATTTAAGCCAGTGAGCCTTTTCCAGGAGGACTTTGACACCAAATCCAGGTGATTCCAATCAGTCTGGCATCACTTGTAAGGGAAAAAAAGTGCAGGGGGATATTAGTGATGATAGCTCTCTATCATGAATGCTATAAAGCAGATAAAAGTCATTTCTCAGGGTTGGGGAAGAGTGAAGCAGGTCAGCAGAGAGGAAAGAGAGGATTTTGTGAGTTTTTTTCTTTTTTCCTGTAGCTTTTCAGTTATTGGTTCCAGATCCTTCTTTGTCCTCAGCTGAAATTCTGCCCTTCACTTTCCTGAGAAGCATTTGTGTGTTTATAATAAGTCTCCCTCTCTATTTAAGTTAGCTGACAAACAGTTCCTATGAAAACGTGGACCCATCAGAACTTTTGATGTGTATCCTCACCTAAATCATGCCAAAGAGTGTAACTTCCAGGCTCCATGCCTTGACTTCTGATTACTCCTTAAGAGTTTGGCTCTGAGACTGTGTCACCTGCCTCCACACCTGACTAAGGTGTGCAAGCCTTGTGTTAGCACAAATGCCCCTCCTTCTTCTGATTTCTCCATGTTACTTTTAGATTCTGACTTCTGTGATTCCTCACACTCCCATCTGGTCACTGCACAAAGAAACAAATTAAAAAATATTGAGGTTTCTGGTAGGGACAGCTTGATCATTTTTTTTCTAAATATTTTTACATGACAATATACCTTAAAATTCAATGTTAAGGGGCACCTGGGTGGCTCAGCCTCTTAAGCTTCTGGCTCTTAATATCAGCTCAGGTCCTAATCTCACGGTTCATGAGATTGAACCCTGAGTCAGGCTCTGCACTGACAGTGCGGAGCCTGCTTGGGGTTCTCTCTCTCTGCCCCTCCCCTTCTTGAGCGCTGTTTCTCTCTCTCTGAAAAATAAACAGTAAAAAAATAAAATTCAATGTTAAATTTAAACATCCATTATTGTATCTATATACCATTTTGCTGTATGTTGCCAACACTACATTATTCTAGTCCAAATAGTCTCAAATTAATAATTTTATGAAAATAACATTAGTTGAGAGTCCCTTTATATAATAAGAAAATCAATTTATTCTTGTAGGGTCCCAGCAACTGCTGGGCTTAGAACGTAAATTGAGAAATCAGTAGAATGTTTTGAAGAATGATGACTAATTTATAATTTCTTAAAAATACCATGTATAGAATTAATACCTTGCTTTTATCATATAAATTCTAATTTATTTGTAGCAGAGTAGGGATTATGAGGAAAAGCACTGCCATTCTGCATTGTATAGTAATGTGCTATCTTGTGGGAAGAGGTCTATTGTGCATTGTTTTATTAGAGATTTAATGGTCAGGAGGAATTTTCTCATTTAGGTTTTCACCACTGAAAGTGCAGTTTGTCTTCAATCTTGAGTCCTTTGAATGCCTTGTTCAACAATTTATGCTGTTAATTGCTATAGTTAAGATGACTAAGGCCATTTCAGGAGTGCCTGGGTGGCTCAGCTGGTTAAGCTTTCGATTTCAGCTCAGGTCATGATCTTGTGGTTTGTGAGTTCGAGCCCTGCGTCGGGCTCTGTGCTTTACAGCTCAGACCCTGGAGCCTGCTTCGGATTCTGTGTCTCTCTCTCAGCTACTCCACTCCCCCCCACCTCAAAAATAAATAAACATTAAAAAAATTTAAAAAGGTAACTACGAACATTTCAAATGCTACCTATAATTGAAAAGTTTTTGGATTCTTAATTTCTTAGACAAACTGAAAACAATGTAGCATCATTACTATTTGTTATAATTGATGCAAAACCTAGTGTTCAGAAAGGGACCCAGGAGAATTAAGTACATTTATCATTAACATATATTTAAATTCGTTGCACTCCTTGCCCTCAAGAGAAGTTTGTTAAAGACTGCCCCCACCCCCACCCCTCTCCTTAGAAACAGGAGATCTGTAAGCTGGTGAGACCCCCTGCCTTGTAGACACCTGTACTGCAGAGCATTTATACACTTAGAAAAAAATACACCACATCACATCCAGGTAAACACTTTTGCCCTATTTAAAGCTAGTGGTATTGAGACAAGATGATCCTATATAAAGAAAAAAACTGGTGGAGCTTGAATGATGGTTTGGTTACTTTCAGCTGTTTGTTCTCTACAAAACCAGATAGCTGCGTACTCCCTCAGGGAAAACAACTCCACAACAACTCATTTTACACCAAAACGATTAACTGAACTTAATTGGGCATAGCATTTAATAAAAAGTCTCCTTTGGGAAAACAATTTTTTATGTGTCTGCAACCACACAGCCTAAAATTGCTATGATTTGTGTACGTATGTGTGTGTGTTTTAGTAACAACCTTATAGAAGACTCTAGACACCAACATAACTTCTACATGGTGTTTGCCAAATTGTTGACTATTAGAAAAATGATGTTTTTTTTTTCAACACGTTTATATGAGATGCCATCTTCTGACCAATGATTTATCAGATTCTTCAGGAATAGAATAAATGTGAATTTTGTTTGAAAACTCTTCCTCTTGCAAGTACCTCATGTGAACTTCCCTATGGAGACCTGTATTTCAAGCTTTATTTTCTTTGACAGAGGGAAATTCCTTTTTTATATCTATCTGAAAAATGATGAAAATATAAATCAATGAAGTACAGATTGTGATAGAGTTTACTGGTGCTCTTTTAGAACATTTTCTTGCTTATCCATTAAATTTTAAAATGTAACATTTTACCCCAGGGTTATAATATGCTTCTAATTTGACATAGATAAAAATGCGTACCATGGTGTTGTAGAGAAATTTCAATTTATGCAACATTTGTGCAGTATTCTACCTTAGTCTATAATACAATTGAAATAACTTTGAATTTTTCAAAAGCCTTAAACCGTAAGTTGTGAGGAAAAAAATGATACTTAAAATTAGTCTTTTTACTGTCAGTGAAGGGATAATATGCATACAAGAGAAGATATGAAAAATATGCTTAGTTGTCATTATTGGTCTTAAGACTCAGTTTGGGTAAAATGGAAAAGAAGTTTTATTCTGATTCCCTTTTTGCAATAAATTTAAAAGCTCATAAAATTTTGGAAATGCTATTGCAGGACATGTTGGAATAAATGTTTGTAAAATTCTTGCCTTAAAGTAAGAACTAAATGTTTCTAAGAGGAAATGTATTTGTCACAGATAAATGCATTCTAAAATAATCTGTTTTAAAGTAAATATAAACTATGGAATATTTGGTGCTCTGCTCCTTTGTATTCAAATATAAATCTGAGTGCCCCGAAATTATTGAGCTTCTCCAGTTCTTGAAGTTAAAAGTCTCCCACTTAGACTAAAGAAAGGCAGGTAGTCCTTTCACCATAGCGAAAATTAGCGCATGAGCTTTGGAAGGGCACATATGCATAATGAAATAGATTCAGCACATTTTACACATAAATGTGTCTAGGTCTGGTAAGGTCAAATGACTTGCCAATGATCATCTTCATTAAAGCTTGGAAATAGTCATAAATAGCTAAAAGAGAGAGGGAGAAGTTTACTTCTCAGTTGATTCTTGTGCTTTTACTGATTTTTGTATTAACATAGGATTACAATAATGTTCTATGGAGTGGCTGCCTGGGTTTAAATTTTTGTTCAAATACTTGCAATTATGTGACCTTGAGCAAATTATTTAACCACTCTCTGCCTCAATTTTCTCATACATAGCTGGGGATAGAACACTATTTACTTCCTAAAATTGCTATGAAGGTTAAATGATTTACAACCATTTTGAATAGTGCCTAGAATGAAAATAGTACATTGAGCTGGATAAACCCAGGACATGTGAGTAATGGTCTATCTATCTTTCATATGATGAAAAAGCTCCATTAAAGAATTTGTTTGTGCCTCTGGTTTTTTATACAAATATCCAAAGCAGTTTTGTTTTTAATAGCTAGAATACGGAACCAACGAAAATGTTCTTCAAAAGATGAATGGCCAACAATTCATGGTATATACATATCATGGAATACTACTCAACAACAAAATGGAACAAAACATTGATACACACAGCACTTGGATGACTATCCAGGGAATATTCTAAGTGAAATAAACCAATCCCAAAGGTTAAATATCACATTATCCCATGTATATAACATTTTTGAAATGAAAAAATAATTCTAGGAGGAGGGCTGGGGGCTGAGCAGGGGGAGGTGAATGTGGTTATCAGAGGGCAACACAGAGAATTCTCATAATGATGGGACTGTTTGGCATCTTGACTGGGGTGGATCCACAAACCTACAATTGTGATGATAATGTATAGAACTAAATACACCCTTCCATACACTGCACAAATTAATGTAGGTAAAACTAGGTAAATTGGAACAAGATGTGTGGATTGTGTCTATTCAATATCCTTGCTGTATTTTGCAAAATATTATAATGGATAAAGAAAATAACTATGGGACTTCTGCATTATTTTTTATAACTAAATGTGAACTGCATTAGAACTGCATTTGAACCTACAATTATCTACTAAGAGTTTCAATTAATAACTAGGGTGAGGCGGAGCCTGCTTAGGATATGAAAATTAGTATCAGTACCCCATGTGTAGAAGATAGACAATTGTAAATTAAGATGTAAACTTTGTACTGTATACAAAAAAGTATATATAAAACATATCAAACAGAATATAATAGAATATGAATGGAATCATAGAATCCAAAATACCCTTGAGAGATAACTTTATCCAGGTGAAGGTTTTATTATTTTTTGGTAAAGTGAGTAAATATAAGTATGAGGTGCTGGTGGGTGTTGTTGGCATAAATTTTCTAACTGTCCTAACTTGGGAAGAAACTATTCTTTATTCTGAGATTATGCCCTCCCTACTTTTGCTATTGTAGTTTTCTTTTCTTTTCTTTTTTCTTTTGTTTTCTTTTAGTAGTTGTCATAATGTCCTTCCTTGATAAAATAAAAAGTTGATAAACTTAAAAAAAATGGAAGAAGTACAAATATATGCCCCTCCCCTTCTACTAATAAATAAAAAAGGGATAGGATAGGAAAAAAAAAACAAATTAAAGTAATACTCAGCAGTAAAAATACAGCACTTATGTGGAAAAGAGAAGTGATATTGAATATATAAATGTATAGTCAGTGTACAATGGTAAGGGAGAGACTGGAAAGCTGAGGGAAAGGTGAAAAAACCAGAGAAAAAGCATGAGCTTGCAGAAACTGAAAAAATGGTGAGAATGAAAATGAGAAAGAGACAAAGTGCAACCAAGGATTTTCCACATTAATCACATGCACAGAATTTCTGTTCAGTAGGGGTTCTTATGATTGGGGCTGGTTTGGGCTCTGGGAAGTTGCACTGCATGTGTATTGAGTCTCTTCAGAAGGAACTTTCTGATGTTCATTGAGCATATTCTGTGGTTTAGAAGTTGCCTACTTCCTTCATACTCAAATGTTTCTTTTATTACAAATTTCCATACTATGTTTAGAGTTGGACTTTAGTGAAAAGATTAAATCATGTTCATAAATTAATAATATTCATCTTATGATTGAGTTCTTTTGAGTAAGAAAATCCTGGGAATTTTTCTATATTCATTATTTTTATAGGTTTCTCACTATCACTGCTTCTCAAGTGAATGTTTCAACCTAAATTATTATAGGCAATTTTGACATACGAGGCACATTTATGAAATCATCTGGGGAGAAACCTGACTGAAATTTTCACCACTGTTTTCCATAAGTTCATCCTTCACCCAGATTCTCTCATGAGTAAGTGCTTCCCTTTGGGTAAATACCACTCCCTCCGAATGTCTCTTTTGGTTTCCTGGAGCTTCTCCATCCAATCCACAGTAACTCAACCAGGCTTCTTCCCTTGTCACCTTTATATTTTCAAACCATATGATAAAACATCATTAAAATTGCCATAATTGAGGTTTGATTTTTTAAAATTACTCTGAGTGCATTTGCCAAATCTGCATATTGCCTGTCAGGCTATAGCTCCTCACTGAGTGCTTCCACATTTCTCTGGCTAGAGCCTGAGGATTCAGAGCAGTGGGGTGAATACAAACCAGAAAACACTTCACAGAACTCAGGGTCTTGTGATGGCATATAATCAGACACACACACACACTGTTTTGTTTAGTTAGTTTAGTTACTTATTTTGAGATAGAGTATGCATGCATGCGTAACCGAGTCGGGCAGGGGCAGAGAGACGAGGGAGAGAGAGAATCACAAGTAGGCTCCCCACTCAGTGCAGAGTTCAATGCAGGGCTGGAACCCATGAACCATGAGATCATGACCTGAGCTCAAGTTAGAAGCTTAACTGACTGAACCACCCAGGCACCCCCCACACCAGCTTGTTTTTAACCTCTATTCATAGATGATAGCGTACATAGTACACAGAGATAGTTCCAAGTGTTATGAAAATTGATAGAGCTTGGTTTTTCCTCTTGGTATTAGTGTAATGGATTGAGTACCAAATATGCATTCTGAACACTGTAGTTATTCTGGAAGTAAACTACACACTCAAAATATGGACACTCTCAGTGATAAAGGATAGCCAGGAAGAAATATTTAGATGGATGCCTGCAGTGTCAAAATTCCCAAACTGGATGTCTTCACTTAAGTAAAATATGATTTCCAAATGATTATATTGAGAATGAATTATACTCAGAATATCGCTTCTGAAATTACAAAAGACTTAGTCTGTCGACCTTTATGCCAAAGTGATAGCTTGATTTGCCCTCTTGTATTTGTGTATATTCAATTTTTTATGAGTTAATACCAAAATAAACTCTTTGCCATTTTATAGTTAAAGAATTAGCCAGTTTTATACTTAAGTATTACTGAAAATATTTTTGTAAAGGTTCTATATATTGTGTATTATTGCGAACCATCTATTCAGTTGTTGACATCTAATTTAGTAAAAAAGTTACCATGATTATTCTCTTTGATCTACCAGAGACTTACCATATATTTTTAAGTTTATTTATTTTTGAAAGAGAACACACAAAGGAGGGTCAGTGAGAGAATTCCAAGCAGGCTCTGCACTGACAGTTAAGAGCCCTACATGGGGCTTGATCTCATGAACCGTGAGATGACCTAAGCCAAAAATCCAGAATTGGGTGTTTAAAGCGACTGAGCCTCCCAGGTGCCCTGAGACTTACCATATTCTTGATTCATGTAAGGCTTAGCTCTTTCTTGCTTGCATTTGTCTACACTTCTTCTCAAGATCACCAGGAATGAATGTGTATTTGAACAACTAGGGCTTGTTTCTCTCATAAGGAGAGAGACTGCATGCAAAGGGGTACTGAGTAACATCTTGGTAATGATATACTAGGGAGTACTTATTGTAGGATTTGAGCTCATGGTGGGTGGTTTTGAAAAGAGTTTAAAGATTTTCTCTGAATTGGATGCTATCAGGAAATGTGGGTAATTACATGATTCTGTATATTAAATATATCTTATCTAGAAGGAGGGAATACCAGACCAAGGCTAATGATGCAATTTATAAAGCAGCAGCAGTTATTCATCTGAGCCAGGATGGAGGGATGTTGGATTATTTTTATGGTTTGGACAATGTTTATGTTCAGACCTATATAGGGATTAGTCTTGTTTTTTTGCCTTGATTCATCATAACCACTGAGTGGCTTTGTCTGATGTTGATGTTCTGTAAAATTATTTATGTTCGTAGGAGAACATTGGGATCTGGATGTATCAAGTAACTTTCTCGTAACACCTGGGTCCAGCTAATAGTACCAAGCTAACACCTGATGTTAAAGACAGCTTTTATTTTGCTCACATTTATTTTCTGTATCTTCCATCTCTAAAAGATAAGGATGTCTCTTTTAAAACTATTGTTCTCCTTTATCATTTATCATCTTGCCCATGCCATGAGGAAGATTTCAATAGAAATAATGGAGCTCTTTCGGCCTCTGTGCTTCAGTGGCAGAGTCCTCTAGTCAATGGTTCTCTGATAAATAATTCTCTCTCATAGTGATACAAGATGTGTCACTTGTCACAGCCTCCTTTTGTCACCCTGCAGGGCTTTATTAAATAGAATCAGCTGGTGATAATCCACAGTGCCTTTCAGTTTAGAATACTTTGACTTCACCTTACTTCTAGTTGTTATGTAGAGTCTATATAACTTAAGAATTTGATTTGGTGATGCTGGATGTGTTTAAGGAACACAGAAACCAAGGTGAGAAGATGAATGTCACAATTGTCCGAGACCTCACATAGACAAGCTGAGAGAAGACCTCACAGGGTAAACATTGGTGAGCAAAGGATACAGTTCACTTGGCAGACTGAGGGAATGTTGGTTTGTTTGTTTGCCTTGCTCTGAATGTCTACTCTGGAGTAGATCCCAGCTCACTGGAGGTTGTGAAAATCGTGGCGTTATTAAAAACATCTAAGTGTTTGCAAGTCAAACTAGCCTGATTTATTTTATATTAAGTTATCCTAGGATTGTTTAAAGTTCTGGCAATTGTTGGGGCACCTGGGTGACTCAGTTGGTTAAGCGACTCACTTCGGCTCAGGTAATGATCTCACAGTTCATGAGTTTGAGCCCTGCATCAGACTCTGTGCTGACAGCTCAGAGCCTGGAGCCTGCTTCAGATTCTCTGTCTCCCTCTCTCTCTGCCCCTCCCCTGATTGTGCTCTGTCTCTCTCTCCCTCAAAATAAATAAACATTAAAAAAAATTAAAGTTCTGGCAATTGTTAAGAGTTTCCAGGCCTCCGTAACAGAGGACGCTTTTTTCTCATAGTCTTCCTGTGCCTCACAAAACATGTTGATACCCCAGGGTAACAATGTAGGATTATATACCATTTAAATGGTTGTAAATGTTTTCTATTTTGCTTTTAATGGTAACCATTTCTTCTGTGGACTTGTCCTATGTATGAAATAAAATAAAATCCCTTTGTCATCGTCCCTGTTTCCTTGGAAAATGTATGATGTTCTAGAGAAAAAGCATGAACTCTGGAGCCAGACTGAGTTCAAATCCTGGGTCCCCAAATCCTTGTGTGACTTTGGGCAAGTTACATAATCTCTCTGTGCCTCTGCTTCCTCATCTGTAAAACTGGGTAATAACAGCAACTCTCTCTGTTGGGTCATGGTGATAATTAAATGAGTTTTTATACATTTATCAAGTATTTAAAACAGTTTCCAGCACACAATAAGTATTCAATAAATAAACTTATTATTCAACATATTATTAAATAAATTCAACCTATTAATTACCTTCTAAAATATCTATTCAATTACCAGTAAAATATGTCCATTATCTTTTGATTCATTACAAGTCTTACCAAACATAGAGGTGTAAAACAATAGTAATAATTTATTTTTATTTCTCACTGCTCTAGGGATTGATTGGGCCTTAGCTAGTTGGTTTCTGCTCAGGATTTCTCATACGGTTGCTCCTGGATGTTGGCTTGTGAGGCTTCTTCTCTCCTAATTCTGGCTGGTAGCTGGAATCTCAGCGGAAGCAGTTGTCTAGAACATCTACATGTGGTCTCTGGTTGCAATCTGAGGTTCTCTCAGCATGGTAGCCAGGTTCCCAGGGCAAGCTTCCAAAGAGTATGAGCTGGAAGGGAGCTGTATCTTGTTTTCTATTTAATTTTGCCTTAGAAGCAGGTTAAGACTAGCCCATATTCAAGGCAATTAGATTTCATCTCTTGATAGTAAGAGAATTAAGGAATGTGTGGACATGTTTTAAAACCAACTCACCAACTATAACAAACTAAAGCAAAAAAAAAGTGATAGAGATTTATTATAGATCACTCAAAACATTCTTCCCAACTCCTACAATATTTGTATTATAATAAATGGTCCAGCATATCCGCACCACCTCTTCCCCCCCACCCCAAATAACTGGCGCTGGAGGGAAGGATTACGATAATTGGTCTAATATTCTAGTTTTCATAATGGCTCATTTGGATTTATGTATGCTTAAAATTCATTGGAGAGCTGCAATATCAAATGCTATATCTGAAATAATAATTTTATCTATTATCTTGAGCTTCTGTGATGGTTAAATTTTATGGTCAACTTAGCCAGGCTATGGTGCCCAGTCATTTGGTGTAACTAACTAAACACTAGTCTAGATCTGGCTGTGAAGCTATTTGTATGTGATTAACATATAATTAGTAAACTTTAAAGTAATAGAAAATACTCTTGGTAATGTGGTGGGGCCCATCCAATTAGTTGAAGGTCTTAAGAGCAAAAACAGTTTTCCTCGAGAAGAATAAATTCTGCCTCTAAGACCGCAATACAGAAATGCTACCTCGGTTTCTAGCCTGCTACCCTCCCCTACAAATTTCAGACTTGAGGACCTCCTACAATTGTGAGTCAGTTCCTTACAAAAAAATCTCTTAATATACATTTATACCTATCCTAATGGTTCTGTTTCTCTGGAGAACCCTGACTAATACAATTGCTACTTAGCATTTTATAGTTGTGACTTTTATACTTTTAAGTACATGATAGGGACATTGAGTGTAGGGAATTTATATTCTCCAGGACTATGCCCTATGAATACTTATTGAATGAATCAATGAAAACTTGGTGACACTTTCCCCATAACTTATAATGCTCTTTATTTCATTAGTCTTCACTGATGGTTAAAGGACCTGAAGGTCAACTTAGTTTTTCTAAATCAACACAAAGTCATTTATATGTTAATTTATAATTCAGACTTTATCTGAATTTTGAGTGAATAAGACTAGATACAGGGGCTAGTTTAAAAATGACTGGGTTTGCTCTGAAAACTGAATTAGAAATATTTGAAAATGCCAGCAGCCTTCTCATTTTATACCATAATCTGCATTTATTAACATGTATCATATTGAGAGGTATACTACTCCTGATTTATATATTTGACCAGATTCAGAAAGTTAGAGTATTTAGACAGTGCACAGTAGTTATTTTGAACTGGCCACTCCCTTCAAATGGGATTTGGTTATCAGTAGGTTGCGTAGATTTTTATTTTTCTATGTGTGTGAATCTTCCCAACTTAAATCTTTTTTGCTGCCTCATACATTCAATTTTAATATGAATTTAAGAAGTGATAGTTGTTTGAGGTCCAAGAATATAAAATTTGAAGCTCAGGATATGAAATGGCAGAAGTTTTATTTGAGTCTGTGTTTTATCTTATTAGCATACAGGGGTGCCTGGGTGGCTCGTCAGTTGAATGTCAGATTCTTTATTTCCGCTCACGTCATGATCCCAGGGTCATCATGATCTAAGGGTTGTGGGCTTGAGCCCTGTGTCAGGTGTGGAGCCTGCTTAAGATTCTCTCACCCTCTGCCTCTTTCCCCTGATCACTCTCTCTGTCTTGAAAAAAAATCTTTTCAGCATACATAATTGAGACTAGGCAAATCCTGATACACACTACACACCTTTTCTACATTTTTTTATCCATATCCCAGCATCTATGGTAGAGTGTTCCCTATATATTTTATTCATTGTCATTATGTTTTAGTAGAATTCCCTTATGTAAGAAGGACTACTTTATTCATGTTTTTTTTGAATTTTTATTTATTTAAATAATCTCTACTCCCAACATGGGGCTTGAACTCATGACTGCAAGATCAAGAGTCCCATGCTCTTCTTACTGAGCCAGCCAGGTTCCCCAACAATTTTAAAATAAAAATTTAATTATTGAAAGCTGAGATTTTAGGATCCTGGTCATCAAGATTATATGGATTTTTATGGTTTCTATCACAGCGACTCCTGGATTTCCCAGATTCTATCATTTCTGAACCACCCCACATTACTTTCTTTATTTACTTCTTCAGCTTTTGCAGGGTAAGTGCTGCACCTGTGTGTGGGCAAAAGGGTTCTATACCTAGAACCAGATAATATTTTGCCCAATCTGTGCTCTTTGGTTACATTCCCTCTTGCTTTTTCTCCCTCACCTATTTATCTTTAGAATAAGACATTGGTTTTATAGACACACACACACACACACACACACACACACACACACACACACACCAAGAGCAAGACAGAGGCTGAGAGACCGCTAGGCTGGATTCAGGGTCCTTGCTGTATCAACCTATGGCACTTGGTACTTCCATTATCTTCTCTGTCAGAACACTCTACATACTTGTCTCCTCTCCACTTTGCAAGCTTTGGGTTCACAATGTGCATTAAGTCACCAGTGCCTAGCAAGATACTGATGCATTATAGACACTAACAATAAACACATAAAGTATCAGAGATTTTTGTCATCACTTTTCATTCAGGTGGAGAAAAATATTCTTTGAAAGAGGGAAAAAGTGTTTAGAGACCAAAAGATAACAAAGAAATATTTTCAGGTTTTGAAAAGCTTGAGATACTTGACCAATTGCTAATTTCTAATTTTTTTCCAGCCTCTTTCCTAGTTATTACCTGAGCTGAGTGTATTATTTTCATATGTCAACAAAAAGATAATGTAAACAATGAATCTATACGGTATATGCTTATTAAGAAAGCTAAAAAATTAAAATGAAGAACCCAGGCCATTTTTAAGTAAAAATGTGGCATTGGATTTTGTTATGTTCTTTAAGTATATGTTATTATTTGCAAAAAGATTATTTCTAGTATTTAAGTGATGAAAAGAAAATTAGTTTTAAGATACAAACCAAATATAAATGATATGTATATATGAATAATATATGTATATTTTACAAATACATATGTTTTTGTATATATGATTTTACATTATGTGTGTCTAATATAAAATAGTACATACTTTAGAGGGTCATTATGAGGATTAAGTATAAAGTGCTTTGAATAATACCTGGAACATAAAAAACATATAATTTTTTAATATTATGCTTATCAAGATTTAGAAATATTTTTGGGTTGAAGCAGTTGCTTTTGCTCTTTTCATTTCTACAGAAAATAAGAGAGAAAATATTCTGGTCATCAAAGCTAGTTAGCATATAGGGACAATTTGTGCTTTGGGAATCAGTGGACTGAAAGTGACATCTATATCAAGTCAAGCTAAGAAGATTATGCATCAGTGCTTACAGTCAAAAAGCCATCACCCTTCCTTCATTTCTTTGGACAGAGGAAAGTTCTGTCTGTGAGGTCACGCTCAAATAGGGCCTATGCCCCTAGTGGTTTTCCATCAGTTCCTCAGTTTCAGATTGCGGCTTCGCATCTCTTAGAAGTTAAACTCTTTTAGAAATTTTCATCTAAAATTAGTTTTCCAGAAGACTCGCCATAGTTTAATTTTCTTGATGTTTCTTGATGATATTTTTCTTGTCAAGCAATTGGGATAAACACAGGAATGCAGATATCTTATTACTTTAACAGGTGTCTCTATACACTCTAAACAACCACTGTCATTTCTGCATACATATTAGCATGTTTTTTTTCCTACTGTATTTCACTTAATGAGGTGCTTGCTCAAAAAAAGTAAAGGCAATGAATAGTTACTCTATAAAATTTTTGTTTAAATGGAATAAATATGTTTGAACTCTGTATTTTTATTTTATGGACTTAAACATATATTTTGTTGATGGTCTTCCCTCTTACTCTTTGAAAAAAATTGCATTCCTAGTATCTCCTCTCTATTTTTAATTACTCTTTCCTTTCTTAATTTTTACATTTCTAAAACACACCTGGACTTAACTTCCTATAAGTTGTACAGTAATATACAAGTTTTAAAGCTCTTTTAAGCTTTATTCTGCCAAAGACCATATGAGACCATCATGCCAGAGAATAATGCCCCTCACCCTTTTGTGAAAAATACTAAAAAATAGCTCAGTGACCTGACAGTGTTAAGCTTCCCAGTAAATAATATGCAATGATTTGGTGTTACATCATTGGTCTCCTAAATTTCATCATGCTACTGCATCATGCTACTTCCAATGCTGAAAAAGGTCATGTAATGAGATGATTCTGATCTAAAAGTAAAAATGTAAAAAAAAGTAATTTAAAAGCCTAGGTTTCAATAATTATTCTTGTCCTAGATGATTTCTTTGTGTTAACAAGAGGAAGCAAGGTAAGAAGACTCAGCTTCTCCCAACTTGCCCTCGTGCCTTCTTTACATTCATCAACATTAACCATAGTCACTATAGGAAAAGTGGTCATTTCACCAGTGTAGTGAGAGATAAAGGAAAAGAAGGTGAAAGAGGAGGTTAGAGGTTGTCTATTCATCCAGTTTTCTCATTCTGGTACCTTGGCACGAATTTCCAGCAGGTATTTTCCTTCAGGGTATGCGTGGCCAGAGATAACCAAAATGACCCTTTGGCAAGAAACTCTCCAGCAGGTATTTTCCTTCAGGGTATGCAGGGCCAGAGATAACCAAAATGTCCCCTTTTGCCCACTGATTGACTTCTGTTTGCCCACACCACTTTTTCTTCACAGAAGAATCTGTTGACCCTTACTTCTTCCCCAGGATTAGTACTCTAGACAATAATGACTTTTCTTATTTTCTTCCAAGATCTAGTCAGAGAAGCAGAGTTCTATTAATAGATCAACTGCTTTATATTGTTTAGGAAACAAATTTTAGAAAAGAAAATTGAATTGGGTCATTATTCATGACCAACTCAAAATTTTCTCTGAGGCATTTATTCAAAGAGATATATTCAAATTCAAATTATAGTTAGAATAACTCTGTTACATTAATTATATAAGTAACACATTAATTGCATTGCCTTCATTAACAATTAACACATGCCAGATAAATCCAAGTCCCCTTTATCTTGACTACAATCTTGGGCCTCTTCATCCTTCTCCAGAAGTAGCTATAGAAATAACATCTCTTGTGTATCTTTTTTTTTTTTGTCTTTTTCTTTCTCATATCT
Organism: Acinonyx jubatus; assembly: GCF_027475565.1. Taxonomy (NCBI): domain Eukaryota; kingdom Metazoa; phylum Chordata; class Mammalia; order Carnivora; family Felidae; genus Acinonyx; species Acinonyx jubatus. The sequence goes on along the minus strand of NC_069382.1, from coordinate 164,327,024 downwards.
GAGTTGCATAATATGTGGAACTGCAGAAAATAGACTACTGTTTGGTTTTTGACATCAAAACAGTGTTTTGAAATTTGCTTGCCCCCCTCACACTCAATGATAAATCTTGAAAGATCTTTCTATACTAGAATATAAAGACCTATCTCATTCTTTTTATCTGTTAGACTGTATTTCATAATATTGTATCTTCTCTATTGCCATTTAGGTTATTCCCAAATTTATTGGTACAAGTAAAGCCACAATAAGCATCCTTGAACATGACTCATTGAGTTCAGGTGCCAGTGTTTTCAAGGGTGTATATGGAAAATTAAAAATGGAGGATTATAGATAGGGTACCGATAGTCTTAATTATGCTAGACATTGCTAAATTTTCCTGTAAATCACTATCACAAATAATACTAAATAAGCAGGGCACATTTTCCACAGTTTCAGTAGCATTTGTCCTATAGCTTCGCATTTTTGCCAGATCCATGAAAAATGGTTTCAGATTAACTCTCCTTTTCCCAGGGTGGGATAATTGTAATTAAAAAATGATTAAAAATAATGTCATGTGATACTTTCAGCAAAAATCAAGTTGATACATTAATTTTTGCCTTTATTTCTATTGTATTACATTATACAGTTAGATGTCCTTGTTCAGACACTGCCTTAAGACTCTTTGGGCAGAACTCCCTCCTCTCATAACAGTAGGACTGTTAATTGGTTTTTGATTCTGATTACTTATGATACAAATGGGATCAATGGTAAAAGCACTAAGCACTTTATTTTATTTTCACAGTCCATTGCCAAGAAAAGCTGCTAAGTTCCCATAAAACCAGGAGATGGTCCATCCTCCTAAAAAGCAAACAAGTAAGCGAGCAAAAAAGAAAGAAAAAATCCTCGAAGCAGTTGTAACTGACAATTTGTTAAAGACACCATTCCTCAAGTCTGGGATTATGAGAAGAGTCAGAGCATATTCAGGCTTTCACTGCACTTTGTATTGTACACAACTATCTGTTTTTACTTAGGATCAAAGCTAGAGGTGAGCTTCAGGGCCTCAAGGCCTGGCTTGAACAATCAAATCAAGTTATTTTTAGCACTACTTATTTTTAGCTTCAGTGGCTGTCCTGTGATGATGATAAGGAGGCCCAGTGGCCAAGAGATTCAGGATTTTTAACAGGAATCAAAAGGGAAACCCCAGGGGCGCCTGGGTGGCTCAGTTGGTTGAGTGTCGGACTGCAGCTCAGGTCATGATCTCGCAGTCTGTGAGTTCGAGCCCTGCGTCAGGCTCTGTGCTGACAGCTCAGAGCCTGGAATCTGCTTTGGATTCTGTTTCTCCCTCTCTCTCTGCCCCTTTCCTGCTCATGCTCTGTCTCTCTCTGTCTCAAAAATAAATAAAAACATTAAAAAATCTAGAAAAAAAGAGAAACCCCAATCTCAATAAATAGTGTTAGGGAAGAAGAATGTGCTAAACTCTTCATTATCCACAACAGTGCCAGTGTAGAGAAGTGAACTCTAAATGTGTTTAAGGTGTAAACATTCTAGTTACATGTTGTAGTATTTGTCATAGGTAAAAGAAAAATACATTTTATAAAGGCAAGTACTTTTCAGTTAAGGAAAGAGTGAATGTGGCAGCATAGTTTAATTATTATACCATACTAAAATAGACATCCAAGTTGTATATGAGCATTTCTGTCAAATACCCTATCCATATGGCTTTATATATAAATTGGAGTTACTAATATTTTACTGATAACTTCATAGGGCTGTGAGAGTCAGAAGAGAGCATATTAGTCATGTTAGGTAACCTCTAAACCACGATTATGGATTCCTTCATTTTTATCTATTCAACAAGTAGTTATTGAGTATATATTATGTCCCAGGAGTACACATACACAAACAAAATAATATCTATAATCAATTTGGGGAAAGGAATGTGTATTCTTAGCTATTATGACGGCCTGTAGCAAGAATTCTCATCCAAGAAGATACATGTAAGCCAATAGAAGAGACTGACAATAAAAGCAAGGCCAGAAGGGTGAGTTTAAGTTACTCAAGCTAGGGGCAAGGTGTTTTAGAGGGCAGAGACTAGTGGTACTTCATGTAGCAAAAAAGTATGTAGAATGTTTCAGGCAATACATTATCTGGGAAGTTCCTTGCACTTTTCTGTAGTTATTTTTATGCTAATTTCCAACTCTTGTATGGGAAAATGTATATATGATATAATTCAAGATATTTGCTTTAAAAGCTTTTGTTTTAGGAAATGAACTAATTTACTAGAATGGAGTAGTTTTTATTTGCATTATATGTTCCAGGGGTAGATAGAAGGCTTCTATATCCTTAATTCATATCCTGGTGTTACTTGGGAGTTTTATGTATATATGTGCATTTGTTCCATTTCTTTAAAACTAAAAACAAAACATTATTTAATACCTCAAGCCTGTATTCAGCAATGGCTGTATCTTTCAGCAGACTTAATTAGTTCCTTTGCCAAACAAAAATTTGAGGTATAATTTTGTAGGCATATTGAGTTAGTAATTCCAGTTGTATTCTTTTACTATGTTATATAAGCCATTTTGTTTTTAGGCTTAAAATTAATTTAAAAGTAATATTTTTCAGAGTATAAAATATTAATATTAGAGAACATTGATATCAGGCAGAAAAGTAGAACATTTTAAATGAAAAATCACATGATGTTACCACCCAGAGACAGATATTGCTAACATTTTGGAGCATACATTTACAATCTTAATTCTTTTTGTCCTAAATATATAGGTCTATTTAAGCAAAACTGAAATTAGTTAGAATATGCATGAATGTATTTAGCTCTTTCTAATATCTATAATATTTCTAATTAATAAGTATTAGAGCTATATTAATATTTGTAAAATGTTCAACAAATTTTATCTGAACGCAAAGCTTACTAAGAGATACCTATTGCTGAATATTTAAGTAGTTTCAACTTCTTGCTAATTTAAATAATGCTATCCTAAATCTGTATGTATATGAATGTATGTGTATTTATTCGATTCGTTCCTGGCAATTTCTAGAAATGTAATAGCTAGGTTAAAATAACAAGCATTCTTGATACATATTGCCAAATTGCCCTCCAGAAATAATGTAGAAATTTATGTTTCTGTCAGTGTTTTGTGTGTTTTCACATATTCCACAGGATTAGCCACTTATTTTAAAATTTCCTGCCATGATAGTCTTCAAAATGTATCCTTTGTTTAAATTTGAATTTCTTAGATTAAAATAAAGACTGAATTTTAATTAATTTTTTTATGTAGAAATGCTATATATGATGTATAAAACTTTGAGTTTGGAAATAAGTATACACTGGTGAAACCATCACCATGGTCTATATAATTATCCTATCTATGACCTGTAAAAGTTTCCTCCCACCTTCTTATTTATTATTACTACAATATTTTGTTATAACACTTAAAATTGACCCTCTTACAAACTTTTAAGTATATAACACATTGTTTTTAACCATAGGCCCTGTGCTCTACAGTAGATCTCTAGGACTTCATTTTGTAGAAATAAAAGTTTCTACTCATTTCTAATATCTCCCCATTTACCCCTATACCCCTATACCCAGCACCTGACAACCACCATTCCACTCTGCTTCTATGGGTTTTACCATTTTAGATTCCTCATATAAGTGATATTTGTCTTCCTGTGTCTGACTTATTTCATTCACTTAGCATGATGTCCTCCAGGTATATCCATGTTGTTACAAATGGCTGAGTTTCCTTTTTATGGCTGAATAACATTCCATTATTGTATATATCAATTTTTCTTATCCATTCATTTGTCAATGAACATTCAGTTGTTTCCACATCTTCACTATTGTGAATAGAGCTACAATGAACATGAGAGTGCTAATATTTCTTTGAGGTTCTGATTTCAGTTCTTTTGGATAAATGCTCAGATGTGGGGTTGCTAGATCATATGGTAGTTCCCTTTTAGTGTTTTCAGGAGCCTTTACACTGTTTTCCATAGTGTTTGTACCAATTTACATTCTCACCAACAATGACTAAGAATTTTAATTTCTCCACCTCTTTCCCAACATTTACCTTTATTATTATTATTATTATTTTTATAATAGACACCCTAGTAGGTCTAAGGTAATATTGTGAGTTTTTATTTGCATTTCCCTGATGATTAGTGATGTTGAGTACGTTTTTGTATATCTGGTATTTGTACATTGTCTTTGGAAAAATGTCTATTCAGTTCCTTTGCTCATTTTTAAATTGAGTTATTCATTTTGCTATAGAGCTGTAAGTGTACCTTATGTATTTTGAATATTACAAATACATGGTTTGTAAATATTTCCTTTCGTTCTCTAGGTTGTGTTTTAATTTTGTTGGTTGTTGTCTTTGCTGTGCAGAAGCTTTCTAGTTTGATATAATCCCATTTTTCTATTTTTGTTTTTGTTGATTGTACTTTTTGAGGACATATTCAAGAAATCATTGCCAAGGCCAGTGTCAAAAAGCTCTTCTTCTAGGTATTTATGGTTTCAGGTCTTACATTAAATCTGTAATCCATTTTGAGTTGAATTTTGGTATGGTGTGAGATAGCCACTTTTCCTAATCTCTTTTATTGAAGAGACTATCTTTTCTCCATTGTGTATTCTTGGCACTAGCCAAAGATTAGTTTCTTGAATATGTGTGATTGTATTTCTGGGCTCTCTATTTAGGTCCACTGGTCTATGTCTGGTTTCATGCCAGCACTGTATTATTTTGATTACTATAGCTTTGTAATATATTTTGAAATCAGGGAATGTGATACTTCCAACTTGATTCATCTTTCTCAACATTGCTTTGCCCATGCAAGGTCTTTTGTGATTCCATTCGAATTTTAAGATTGTTTTGCTGTTTCTGTAAAGTATACCATTGGAGTGTTGATGGGAATAGCATTGAATCTGTAGATCACTTTGAATAATATGGGAATTTTTAAAATAGTAATTTTCCCGATCCATAAATTAGGATGTCTTTTTATTTATTTTTGTAGAAAGGCTGATTTTTCCCTCTGCATTTATTTTTGCTTATATTTGTTCTATTGTGGCCTGTTTTCCCATTTTTCTTTCTACTATTCATAATATTCTTATTGACTTATATGAGCCTGTATAGATGGAAGCTGTTAACATTTTTGTATTTGAAGAAATAGTGTTCCTTTTTTTTTGGTATTATCAAATTAGGAAAGGAAGGAATATTTGATAAGTAGTGCTGGTTAATTATTTTGGTAGCAGAGTGAAGAAGCTTGGAGTAGTTATTAATCTTTATACATTTTAAAAAGTCTACTTCAGGTAAATGTAAGAGAAAAAAAACCTGATGAAATCACTAAGAAATCCTAGGATAATATCTCTGATCTAAAATTAGTGAAAGCCAAGGCACCTGTGCGGCTTAGTCAGGTAAGCATCAGACTCTTGGTTTCTGCTCAGGTCATGATCTCGTGATTCATGAATTCAGCATGGAGCCTAATTGGGATTCTCTCCTTTTCTCTCTGCCCCTTTCTTGCCTGTTGTCTCTCTCTCAAAATAAATAAATTAAAAATATATATAAAATTTTTGAAAGCTCTTTTTTTTTTAATTTTTTTTCAACGTTTATTTATTTTTGGGACAGAGAGAGACAGAGCATGAATGGGGGAGGGGCAGAGAGAGAGGGAGACACAGAATTGGAAACAGGCTCCAGGCTCTGAGCCATCAGCCCAGAGCCTGACGCGGGGCTTGAACTCCCGGACCGCGAGATCGTGACCTGATTGAAGTCGGACGCTTAACCGACTGCGCCACCCAGGCGCCCCGAAAGCTCTTTTAAGTATCAAGGCAGTGAAAGAAATTTGTAACGGGAAAAATTAGGATTTGACCACATTAAAAAAAAAAATAGAACCTATAGGTGTGTAATAGTCTTTAAGAAAAGATTTCCAAGAGTAAATGACTTATTTTATTTATTTATTTATTTTTTAAAGTTTATTTATTTTGGGGAGAGAGACAGAGTGTGAATTGGGGAAGGGAAAAGAGAGACGGAGGCATAGAGTCTGAAGCAGGCTCCAGGCTCTGAGCTGTCAGCATGGAGCCCGACGCAAGGCCCAGACTCACGGACTGTGAGTTGATCATGACCTGAGCTGAAGTCAGAGGCTTAACCAACTGAGCCACACAGCGCCCTGTAAATGACTTATTTTAAATTTAAAGTAATAATAATAATAATAATGGATGAAATCAAACAATATAGATACTCTCTTTTTTGTTGTTGTTGAAGTATAGTTGACACACTTTTCTATAATCAACATCTACTTTACTTTCATACTCTAAAATGTAGAACCATTTTCTAGTAAGATATGATTCATGTATGATTGGAATTTCATATATAATGATCCTTTTGAAGTATATTTTGTTTGTATTTTGGTGTTGTTTTATTAAAGAAATATGTTGCCTTTCTAATTGACATGAGTTTACTTTCAGAGAGCCCTTCTCTTTAGCCTTTATCAGGCTGAAGTCCAGGTGGACGGTGCCTATCTTAGATTTCCCTCAAATGTCACTCTGGCCCAATGACTGATGACCACAGTCCCGAACTCTTTCATAGGCTCCAGGCTGGTGTTTGCAATTCCATATTAGAGCACCATACCTGGATATCATCCCATAAAAGAGCATGTCCCAAACCTAAGGGATTATTCTCTCCCTTCAACTCACTCCTCCCTAGGTATCCCCTCTATTGGTTAATGCTAACATTGATCACCTAGATTCCTGTTCTTGGTGTCATGCTGAATTTCCCCTTCTCTACTATTCCAAAGATCTCATTATTTTCCAATAATTGTTTGTGATTCTACAAATCCCATTTCACTTTAGAAATACCCTTATTTTCTTCTTTCCCTCCCTTTTTAATGGTATTTCTCTAGTTTAGATTCTTCTCATTGATCACCTCACTCTTCCAAGAATTTGCTTATTGGTATTTTTATATCTTCTCACCACCAAAAACTAGTTAGATGCTCAAAAAATATCTGTGAAGAGATCCTCTCTGTGTGTTCTGTAACATTAACAACTGTGAAAAGAACTTGAAGAAAATTTCCTGTTTGTAACATATAATTTAAACCTCTCCATATCCCTTCACACACTTTTTTTTTTAATCTTGGAAATTCCAAGTGTTTCTCTAAGCAGAAGTGATTCTGCCAAGTAAGACACAGAGATAAAGTTATGATTGAGTGCTAGCCAATGGTTGTAGGTGAAGGACAGGAAGAGGGGAAATTGAGGAGAGACTTAATGAGTATTCACTCATTTGTTCCACCTCCTGCTCAGCTTTTCCTCATTTTTCCCCTCCCCTTCTTGGTCTTAATCTTAACTCTTTGCATCAAGGAGCATGGTGCCTTTACTCAGCACACTAGCAAGGGATACATAAACAAGCTGAAATTTAACCAAAGATAGGTCAAACACAGGAATAAACCACTAAAATCAAGAAAATATTTTTTAATTCTAAATTATGTCTCCTTCTCTAGACTTGCCAGTCAAGTACTACACAAATACAACTTTCCCTAAGTCATGATTTCCCCCTTCCCTCTCTGCCAAAGTAATGACTGTTGTATTTTTAGGAAAACGAGATTACAATGCTTTTTGATGTTGATTGTTGAGTAATTCTGGATTCATCACTGGAGTAAAATGTTGGGACAGATGTCTAATAAAAGCTAATGAAATCAGTGAATTTATACCCTAAGGTGAATGGAATATTTAGTAATATTTTCTTTGATCTCAGTGCACCCACCATGATGTTACAGCAAACTCATCAGCAGAATAAAGAAGAGAGTATATATTTAATATACTATGCTATGCTTTCAAATCATGTATTTTCTTAATTATAAAAATCTTTGGTTTATAAATTATTCATAATTATTCATAAACTAAATAACCAACTTGATAGTTTGTCATATGGATGCAATTAAAGTGAAATGGCCCAACAATTATCATTCATTACTCTACACTTGAAAATTTTCCCTATAAAATGGTGATCAGTTTGATAGAAATTTATTTGGGTAACAAAATTAACTATTTTATATGAGTTTCTGTGAAATTATGTATAAGATCTAAAGTCTAGTCTTCCATATGCACATATTTATTTAATTAAAAAAATAAAGTAATTCTTCAGAATGTAACTTAGATTAATAGAAAGTGGTATTATTGAATTATTTTTGCTTAGCATATCTCAAAAGTGTATTTCTTTGGAGTAACCACATTGTGGAGTTTTGAGGAATTTTTGGCAATATAAATTATTTTAAGGGAAGGAGATCCTCCTTGCTTCTCCCTAATAACTGATATTCAGCGTGCTTTTAGAAGAACAGGGCTAAGCGGCCCCTTACTTTTGTTCTTTGAATCTTATGCTTTATTGCAATTGTAACAGTTTAATTTCCTCTGAGTCCTATAGTAAAACAAAAGTGAAGTGAAGTAAAAAGCATACAGAAGAAAAGATAGTGTTTCATTTCCTTCTTTATACATACAAAATTATGGGGACTCATTCAGAAGCCTGATGGAAAATTCAATATAAGAAGATTTTAAAGTAGAGAAAATATATATAATACTATAAATAACTACAACTTACTGAGAACCTGCTATGTGCCCAGCACCATACTAAATTCTCTCCTTGCTGACAGTGGGGAGCCTGCTTGAGATTTTCTCTCTTTCTCTCTGCCCCTTTCCCATTCATGCATGTGTACCCTCTCTCAAATAAACAAACTTAAAAACAAACAAACAAACAAACAAAAAACCAAGATGGGTTGCTGCAGACTTGTGTTAAGTTGAAAAATATATTACTTAATGGCATTCAAATACAAAACTTAAAAACACAGTGCCAGCTAACATGGCATAGCTTCGGACCTCAGAATTTGATCTCAATACCACTACATTTCTATTTCTGATTGGTAGGATTTATTATGATATTCAAAAGATAAAAGATATTTAACAAATATTTGAATTGTGGTTGTATTTTAATATAAGAGTGCTTCAGCTAACTTGTAGTTAGGGAAGAATAACTACAAGTTAGCTGAAGTACTCTTATATTAATCTATTTTAAAATAGTTATTTTATGCCTACAGTGTCATGGGCTCTGTTCTAGATACTTGGGATACATCTGTGGCAAAATAGATGAAAATCTCTGTCCATATGGGGTTTACATTCTATCAAGGTAAAGAAATAAATATCAGAAATGATTTTCAAAAGTACCATGGCAAAGAGAAAAGGAGATAGGTTAATGGTAAGTAGAAGATATTTGTAGTGATCGCAAATTTTTTATTGAAGTATAATTGACATACAATATACTGTTAGTTTCAGGTGTACATCATAGTGATTCAATATTTTTATATATTAAAAGAAGACCCCCATGATAAGACTAGTTACCATCTCATTACAAAGTTATTACGATATTATTGGCTGTATTCCCTGTGCTAATATTATACCCCTATGACTTAGTTATTTTATAAGTGGAAGTCTGTACCTCTTAATTACCTTCACCTATCACTCCCCCTGCCCACCTTGTAACCAAAGTTTATTTCCTAGATCTATAGTGTGTTTCTGTTTTGTTGTTTTTGTTTTTAGATTCCACATGTAAGTGAAATCGTGTGCCATTTTTCACTTAGCATACTACCCTGTAGGTTTATCCATATTGTTGCAAATGGAAAAAATTCAAATTTTTATGCTATGTAATATTCCATTATATGTACATGATATATATACATATATATATCAAATCTTATATATGTATACATATATATATATAATATATGTGTGTATATATATATATATACACCAAATCTTTTTCCATTCATCTATCAATGGACACTTAGATTGCTTCCATATATCAGCTAGTGCAAATGATGCTGCAGTGAACATAGAGGTGCATATCTCCTTGCATTGGTGTTTTCATTTTCTTTGGATAAATATTCAGAAGGAGAATTGCTATATTCAATCATATGGCATTTCTATTTTTAATTTTTTTGAGGAAGATCTATGCTGTTTTCCAGAGTGGCTGCACTACTGTGCCTTCCCACCAACAGTGGGAAGGGCTCCCTTTTCTCCACATCCTCACCAACACTTACTATTTTTCATGTTTTTGATAATGGCCATTTCAGTGGGTGTGAGGTGATATCTCATTGTGGTTTTGATTTGCATTTCTCTAATGAGGAGTGATGTTGAACATCTTTGCATGTGCCTATTAGCCATCTGTATATCTTCTTTGGGAAAAAGCCTATTTAAGTCCCCTGCCCATTTTTTATACGGGTTGTTTGTTTTTTAGATATTAAGTTGTATAAGTTCTTATATTTTGGATATTAACCTCTTATTGGATGCATGACTTGCAAACATCTCCAAGTCAGTAGGTTGCCTTTTCAATGTGTTGGTTTCCTCACTGTACCAAAGCGTTTTAGTTTGTTGTACTCTCATTGTTTATTTTAGCTTTTGTTGCTCTTTCCTGACAGGACTGTTCCAAACACACAGTGCTAAGACCAATGTCAAAGAACTTACTGCCTATTTTTTTGTATTCTAGTAGTTTTATGGTTTTAGTTTTCAAGTCTTTAATCTATTTTTGAATTTATTTTTTATGTGGTGTAAGATAGAGGTCCAATATCATTCTTTTGCATGTAGCTGTCCAGTTTTCCCAACACCATTTATTGAAGAGAATGTCTTTTGTTCATTGTATATTCTTGCCTGCTTTGTTGAACATCTATGCATGAGCTTAATTCTAGGCTATTCTATTCCATTGATATATGTGTCTGTTTTCATGCCAGTACCATAATGCTTGGTTACTATAGCCTTTTAGCATAGTTTGAAATCAGGGAGACCGGTACCTCCAACTTTGTTCTTTTTCAAGATTGCTTTGGCTACTTGAGATCTTTTGTAGTACCATCCAAGTTTTAGGATTTTTTTTTCTAGTTCTATGGAAAATATCATTGGTATTTTGATGGAGATTGCATTGGATTTGTTGGTTATAATTTTTTAAGTCTATTTATTTTTGAGAGAGAGAAACAGAGTGCGAAGGGGGGAGGGGCAGAGAGAGAAGGAGACACAGACTCAGAAGCAGGGTCCAGGCTCTGAGCTGTCAGCACAGAGCCCAACACAGGGCTTGAACTCTGGGCGGTGAGATCATGACCTGAGCCAAAATTGGATGGTTAACTGACTGAAACACCCAGGCACCCTTGTTGTTACAATTTTTAATGGGTGATCGAGGAGAGCATACTGAAAAGTGGATTTAGGCCAATTCTTCAAAGTCATAGTGAGTTGTTTCGCAGACAGTTGTGAAATACATTATGTTTGAGGAAACAGCCACTTGGGAAGAGAGTTTGTGATTGTGTGAGGTCTGTTCTTATGACATGATTGAGGTCAGTGGCTAGAGTGCAATGAATGAGGGGTATGCTAAAAGGCTAAGGGCTTTATAAACTGTTTTAAGGATTTATTTTTCTCTTAGGAAATGGGAACTGTTGCATGGTTTTGCTCAAAGGAAATGATCTAAATTCTGTTTCACAAGGAGTATTCCATCTACGGTATTGAGGAGAAACTTTGTGAACAGAGGTGAAAGTATGAAGACAGGATTGGAAGCTATTTTAATAGCCCAGGCAAAAGACAATAACTCACAAAAGATTCTTTTGAGGTAACATGCAACACTCTCACTGAATTCTTGGTGGTAAAGTGTCAAAGTATTTCTAGGACAAGGTTGGTAGCTAGGATTTATAATTATTGAGAAATTTGGCAAATCTAGAGTGGTAAATGACAGCAACATTGAGTTATCACCTGATGGCATGTGATTCAAAGCTCTTATATTATTAGGTTAGAGGAATCAAGAATGTTCTGAATGTTTTGAAAGTAGGAATGAGGACTAAGGAAGACAAGCATGTTGCCTTCAAACCCACTAGTACAAAGGCTGTGTGTGCTGGGGGTGGTAAGGGTTATCCTACTAGCTATAGGAAAGCAGAGTCCTTAGGAAGGAACATATTTCAGTTTCAGAAAGAATATAAAGGGAATCTCGAGAGAGGATGTTGAGAATGAATATAGAGGATCTTTGTACCCCAGAAGGTACAATGGGAAGATTTTGGAGTTGAGCTGAGATAAGAGAAAGATACAGAAGAGGCAGGGTGAACATGTAAATTATTTTTCTAAAAAAGATAGTTTTTAAAGTATAAGGGACACCATTGATGCATATGCCAAGACAACAGACATAAATGGGAACCATTTCAGGCCCACTTTGACTCATGGTAGAAGAGTAGCCCTAATCGCCTATGAAGATTAGAGTGTGAGAGATGATGGGTACCCTGGAATCTGGGGCTTCTTGAAGTGACAGCCATGAACAGGGATAAAAGGCCAAATGAGATTAGTCTTGCTGCATTCAAGGCAGATACTAGCAGCAGAGTTGGAGTGTAGAGAGGAAAGTCACATATTTGAGCTGAGACTTGGATGACAAGTGGAAGCAACCCTATTTCATTCTGGAAGAAAAGAGAAAGAGTTCCAAAAGATGAAACAGCAGGGGGCAAAGCTTGGCATCTTTGAGGAATATAATGGCCAGTTTGCCTGGAATATAATGAACAAGGGAGATTAGATGAGTCGACAAGGACTAGATATGTATCTTTTAGAATAAATCTCTATTTTTCCAATTTATGAATTATCGTCTGAAGTAGGAATCTTTTGAGAATCAAAAGTGGTTCTATTATTGGTTATGCTGTGACAAGAATGTAAACTGGTTTGTCTTCAGGCACACTGGTATGTGAGGTCATCCAAATTTTGAAGCAGGCTAATAAGGAATCAAAATTGCTGTGGTTAGACTCTCTTATTTAAATGATCCACCTGGTGGCAGTATAGGACAAGAGTTTATTTTCTTGCCTATGACCCGATATTGACATTTTCAGGAAGCCTGTATATGTGTATTTCCAAAACCCTCTGCAATTTGTTAATTGTATTCATGGAACTCATCCATGCATTTTTTATTTTGTGAGAATATTTATAGACTGTAAAAAAAAAGGCAGATAAGCCACCCTAATGGATAGTCTTTTATTCAAAATAGACGTAAACATTTCTCAAAATGCTGGTCATACTACCTTATAAGGAAAGCCTTGTTACTTTATAACAAGATTATGAACAAGGTGTATACATTTAAAAATCAATTATGGACTAAGCACTGACTTTTCTTTAGTTGTTGCTAAGTCAGCCAAACACAAATTTAGTCTTGTCTGAGAGGCAAGACTTCTAAATCATCATGGTTTTTCAACTCCATCTTAGAAATTTAATGCCAGAATTTTCTTAGGTGGTAGTGTCTAGACTCTGTTATTCGTTGTGAGATGAGCCAGCCTGGGAATCACATCCACCAAGGGCTTCTTGATGAGAAGTGCAGATAGGTCAATTGTCATCACTAAGAAAGTCCAGGGACAGCCAGACAGACAGGTGGCTTTCTTGGCTGGTTAGTGGACTATGGCAGGAGAAGCATTTGGCAGCACATAATAGATAAGATTCCAGGAAATTTGTCTATGTCTGGGAAATTTGGTAGTAGAGAAGGGTCTTAACACATGAACAAGGATTCAGTCCTTGGATAAGGAAAGAAAACAGCTATTTTTAATCACATCTCCACAACTACTATGCTTAAGGGTGAAGAGTTATTGGAATACTGACCATCTCCGTCTAACTGTCTTTGGGAGAGGCTCAGGATGGCCTCGATGGGGTTGGATGTACACTCTGAACAGATGGGTGGAGGCTAGAACCAGACAGATCCTGACAGACCATTACGCTACAGCACTAATAACTTCTGCTTAAATAGCTGTGGGCTTTTCTCTGGCATATTAACCTCCAAAACCACTAGAGCTCCTTTTTGTAGTCCAACAGCAATCAGAATTCATTCTCTTGTCAGGTACCATGCAAAATAAGGACGCAGACACTAGATGGGATCCCCAGGTGTTCGACTAGGACATTTATCTGACAAAAGGAGATTGACAAAGGGGCTCAGAAAATAGGATTTCTAAAGGCCTCGAGTGAGGCTGACTTAGAATCACCATACCTGATTTTCATGTCTTTAAATTAATGACCATATTACTCAGCTAAGAGAAAACTAAAATGTTTTTCTGTAATGTATTTGATATTATCACACCCACAGAAATTTCTGTGGAAACCTGGAAAAATGTTAACAAACATAAGAGACTTTAATTAAATTTAGCCTCATTACTGGATTTTCCTTTGGCTTGCCTTTTCCTCTTGGCACTGTGCAGGTAGGCATGAAAATGTTCATAGCTGTGTTAAACATTGTTATTAATAACAAATCTTTTCTTAATCCCTAGCTAGAAACAATCAACTCCCTTTCCAGAAACTCAGTAGTTAATTTTATCTTTCATTTACTGCCTAAGACTTTTGTCATTATGATGATTATAATTATTATTAGCTCCAAAAATAATCAGTGTACTTAAAAATGCAAAAGATATTTTAGAGAGGAAGAGAGGATAAAAATAGTATGTCTGGAAGGAATTTTAGGATATGAAGCTCTTTTTTTTTTTTTTTTTTTTTTTTTTTTCTCCTGAGGATTCAGATGTATTTGTGAAGTTTCTTCCATTTTCACTCTCAGGTAAAAAGTAATGGTGGTTGTACAAATTCATCTTTAGTGTGATTATTTTTTTTTAGATGGAGGGATATCAAGAGTTGTTCAGTGTTGGCCTCGACTTGACCTGTGATGGGAGCTATTATAAATTATACGGAAGTTTTAAAAAATGTTCACTCCAGTTACATAATGTGCCCATTTATTAAAGTCATATAGTGCTGTCTTCTAGCAAGATCAAAATAGTGTGCAGAGAACTACCATGAAGTGAGTGCTAACTCCTTTCATTCCATAAATCGTATGATAACTAAATAGGGGAGAAGACACTGGACACATTGAGTACTGAGAGGCAAGGGACGTGTGGTAAAGCACAGAACAACAGAAGGAGTGATAAAAGGATTTTTTGAAAAGTACTATAGAAGAGCATCTTTTAGTCTTTGTGTATTTGAAAAGCTGTACTTCTATGTGATAGTGAAACAGGTAATTGCATATTAGGCTACTGTATCACAACACTACAGCTAAAAGCTATTCAGTTTTTAAGCAGCAATCCTGATGGGCAAAAATCCACAACAGATGCATGACAATAACGTTTAATACTGAGAGAAGTGACAGTGAAAAATGTCAAGGAGTGGTCAGTGTGCCTCATTGCTTCATGCCCAGGCTAGTGCATCTTTGTGATAACAATGCTAATAATTGATCTGTACCTTCAAAGAAAACTTAAAATTACATTCCTAAAAAATAAGCTGAATTAAATGAATTGGGAATCCTATGGCCATTTTCATATTGTTTGAAATACACAAATTACTAGCTATCTCTCTGTGAACTGCTTGCTCTGGCATTTAAAACGTAGATAATGTGGGTGTTTGTGAAAATTGTATTTGCTTAATAGCTGGCACCAGAATTAACTTAGGAGGACACATTTTTGTTTAGAACAGTGATTGCCCACTGGTTACCCCCAGACAGCCTGCAGATATAATGACATGAATGATATATATTAAACTAAACTAATATTTTAAACTTAAGAGATTTTACACAAACTTTGGATTCCAGATTCCACAAAAGGCCAGATCAGTGTCCCCATATGTCAAACACTTTTTGTAGCTAAGTATTACAGCTTTCCCCCTTAGACTGGACATGCCCTTTTCAGCTCACTGTGGTCCCAGTCGGTTCCTGTTAGCATCCTAACACTGAAGCAGGGTGTCAGCTGTATGTCACTGGACTTGCATTGCTTTTTATTGACATCAAGTTTATTTTATTCACATTATCCTCTTCTTGGTATTTCTATTTTTACATTTAAAAAATGCTTTTATAGAAGATAATGGATATGTTGAGGGCAAGAGCCAAAGCAAATAGTTACAGTTCATTTGAGAGAGAGAAAAAATCTTTTTCTGTGAAGGAAGAGGGAAGAGGAAGAGGGAGGTGGGGAATATAAGAGGGAGATGATAATTCCAAAGGATTTTGTAGTACCACAATAGGAGTACACTGTTGGGTGATGTGATCTAAGAAACCGCTGGTGTTAAGGAGGTCATGGGTCATTTCAACAGGAAGCTCTTGGAATCCTCAATTTCTAATTTATGTTAGTCTTTATGAGATGGCTGGATACTTCATAAACTGATGATATTGATGCATAAACCCAGAAATCAGAGGGATCTCCCAGTAATGTTAGCTTCCAAGAAATCCAAAGAGAGTAAGCGGGGGTGGGGGGGGGTTCTTGTGTAAGGTTTAGAATGGAATTTCAGAGACATTTTATTTAGAATTCAGGGGCTGGTAGATCCCTTTTGACATACTTTTACACCATGATTCCTCTTTGTATTATAAACCTACAGTTTGAGAGCCTTGAGAAGAAGTAAAGCACTAGATTCATTAGAAAATACTCATTAAAAATGAGTCATGTTATATTAACCTTTCTTCTGTTGTTGAGAGTAGATTAGGGAAATGTAGCAGAGACAATATATCTGGACATCAGTGAAGCTTTTGACAAGGATTTATGATATCAAATAATAGGCTGGCAGCTATACTTGGATAGTTCATAATCATTTGAAAAACTGGTAAGAGTTCCTCTCAGCAGATGGTTGTTGATTACATATAGAATCAATAGTATCTGAAGGTGGGTAACTATAAAATTGTGAGGTTTCTGGAGCAACAAGAATCTGTTGCATTGAAAATTTTTGTTATTTGATGAAGAGATAAAAAAAATTCTAATCAAATTTGTAGATGACTTGAAGCTAGAAATGAAACTGAAATCTATTGTATGGGAACTTGATTCAAATGTCTTGATAGGTTTAAATGCAAGTAAACACAGCTTCTCTGGTGAGATAAGATTCCATAATGCCCAGTACAACTTCTTAGCAACATAGATGAAAGAGTGTTTATATATTTTGTAAAAAGATACTCACTGTGAGTTAGTAGTTTTCTGTGATTGCCAAAATGGCTATTTTTGTCTTAGTCTGTTAAGGGAAATACAGCCTCTATAACAGGTATGAAAAATCGATTTTATCTCACATGTCAACTCTGATTAGTGATTGATTCTACTTTGAATAGAGTGTTGAGGGGGAATCTGAGGCTGTATCTAAGCTTGGCAAGACAGCTCTGCCATCAACTAATGATACCTGTCATGCCCACAGCATGGAGAAGCAGCACTTTTATGTATCTGCTGTCTTTGGTGGAGAATGAGGGAGATGGTGTGATAAGCCTCATTTTGCTCTATAAATGGGTATATGGCATTCAGAACCTTTATTTTTTGTGACAGGTTCCACTCTTAAAAGTTGTTTGGAGATTTCACAGTGTACGTGTATATTATTAAATCATCACACTATATACCCTAAGTATATATAATTTTAATTTGTGAATTATACCTTAATAAGCTGGAAAAATAGTTTGGGTCATTGTCATTCTTAGATGGAAATGACTGGAAGAGGGAAATGAGACATTGGAATTGGAGATAGTGCCTTTCCTTTCAAAACTTTTTTTTTTTTTTTTTTTTTTTTTTTTTTTTTTTTTGCTTCTGGGGTGTATCAGTTACAGTTGGTACTTTTTACTTATTGGGTTGCTGGCTACATACTGCCTCTCCCTTTTCAATATGTTTTTGTCTTTTTTAGTCTTTTGCTTTGACCTCAAATCTTCTATTCTGGTAATTTTTCTCTTGTATAGAGGGAAAAAAAATCTCTGTCCTTGTCCTCAGCCCAGGGGGATTTTTGACCTGCAGAAGATGTTATTTTTGATTATCACAACTGAAGAGTTGCTACTGGCATATAGGGGCTAGAGGCCAGAGATTTTGCTAAATGTCCTGAAGTGCACAGGGGCCTCAACAACAAAGAATTATCCAGTCCCAAATGTCAATTGCGTGAAGATTGATCAACCTTGCCCTAAATTACTGATCTGCTTTCTCAGTCAAAAAACAGGCTGGCCCCTATAGGTCACTGTTCCTCTTTCTTTGGGTTCTGTTTAGTTAAAGAACTAAAATGAGCTGGCATAAGCTGTTCTCTTATTAAAATCTACTATGCTTTTGACATGACAGAACTGCAGCTATTTTAAACAGCTTTACTATGAAAGACAGAGCAATGTAAAAGATACTCTGAACCAGAGTGTCTTAGTTCAAATTCTTCCATTCCTTAGCTGTATACCTTAGTTTGTAAGTTCTTTGTAAAAGAACAAAAATAATAAAGTAACAAGTAATAAGGATAATATTTACCATATGGGGTAATTTAAGAATTAAATGAGTGAATGTACATATGTATGTGTACATATGTGTATATATATCACCAAAATGGCTATATTAATTTTAGACTGCATCAAAGAAGCATAGAATCAAAAACAGATTGGATATAAGCAATATGTGTTACATAATAATAATAGTGATAATTATTAATATTATTATTCATGTTCAGGTTATTTTTTTTCCCTAGATTAAATATTTCCACTTATTTCAACTCTAAAGAGTTCTTTGCTAAAGCAAAGAACATGGTTTGTGGCCACTTTTAACTGGGTCACTAACCTCAAGGTACCCTCTAGGTTGTGAGTGTCTTCTTGAGACAGAAAAATAGATTCTGCATTGGGTTCAAAAATGAATGTGTTAAAACCACTTATTTATTAAACTTATCAAATAAACATTTTTTTTCAGGGAGAAAACCATAAAGCTTTTCTGTTGTTTTCAGGGAATCTCAAAGTCTTAAAACACTAGACAAAACGCATTTATGAGTTACTGATTGGAAACCATGGTTTATCAACTGTTGTCAAATATTCAGGATTAGGGAGAATGGTAGTATTGACTTGATAAAAAGAATAACTTCTAAGTCTGACTACGCTCTTCTCCTGACCTGAAGATGCATTAAATCATTGTAGTAAAATTTTAATTTGAACTCAGAATTTTATAATAGCTGCATGGTCCCAAATTACTACTAATCCTTTAAGATCACTTGCATTATGGTGAGGTTGAGGTCTCATAGGGGTTCCATGAATAATAAATTCATGCTTGTTCCATTTCTGTATAAGCTAAACATTGAAATAACTTTTTCTTACCATTTTGCTGTGGGGTGAATCTAGGAACAGATAAATAATGGGCATTATTAATGGAGATTTTACTTTTAAGAACTCTGTACTTTATATAGTTCCATAAATAATTATTGAATGAAATTTTAACAAAGGCCTATTACTTCCAGGAACTTTCAAATGAAATATAAATTCTTATATACCTTTGGTATCTTCTTTACATGTTAAGGAGATATCCTTTAGGTATCCTGTGAGTGAAGAGTCAGGTTGAGTTCCCTCAAAGCAGAGCCTGAGACAGGGATTTTGTGCATGAAATTGACTGGCGCTGTGCTCTTCACGAAAGGCTTACATGTGAAAGAAGCCAAGCACGACAGATGAGGAGAAGGCAATAAGAAGATATTGCCTCATGTGAAGTGCAACCTTGGCTTGACCCACAGGGATTTTTCTAAATCATAAACTGCCCCTACAGAGGGGCAAGTTATTTTCCCTTGAGGAAAGATGGCCAGCCATCTGTAACTTGTCACTCAGACATTTGCTATATGTCACCTTGAGAGTAACAGGTGAAGCATTATTCCCATTCTGAGACTGCTATCTGGGGGCATTTTCTAGTGAAGCAAGCATCTCTGTTTCATTAGTATCCAACAATCACTAGGGGACGGGTGCACTTACTCTGAAAGAGTAAGTTATTCTTTCCAATATTTTCAAACCAGCTAGACTTTTGCAGCCTTATCTTGATTTAAATATCAACCGTGGGTTGCCTGAACACTGACTTCCAGTAATCAAATCTTTTATAAAATATTAGAGCAAACACATACTAAAGTTGATTTAATTTTTAGAAAGATAATATTAGAAAATTTAAAAAATGATGTTTATTTTAGAGAGAAGAGAGAGTGAGTGAGAGAGAGAGAGAGAGAGAGAGAGAATGTGCACATGCACAAGCAGGGGAGGGGCAGAGAGAGACGGAGACAGAGAATCCAAAGAAGGTTTGGGCGGACAGCACAAAGCCTAACATGGGGCTTAATCCCACAAACCAGGAGATCATAACCTGAGCTGAAGTTGGTCACTCAACCGACTGAACCACCCAGGCACCCCAGGAAATGTTTTGTTTTGTTTTGTTTTGTTTTAATGCTTATATTTTCTAAAAACAATTTGCTTTAGAATGATGTTGACAAAGGAGAAAAAAATGTGAAAAAAAAGATGCTCATCTTGGAGGTACTATCTTCAAGAAAATGCCAAAGAATGGAAAGAATGAAATGAGGACATGAAAACTCAGTAATAGAACTAAATGGAGTGACTTAATATTGTCACTAGAATGTTTCTTAACGTGAGTTTACAGCCAGTCCTATTTGAGGAGTTTAAAGATGTGCAGAAAGAGGAGAAATCCTACATGTAATAGGGCATATTTTGGATTTATCAAAAGCTGAACTCTGAATATTTATAAATTAATTTATTTAACTGTCACAGCAGATCAATCACATGGAACTCTTTCTGTTAAATATTTCTTTTTACACTGCCAGGCTCAATCATCTGTGTTTTTGAGAATCTAAATGTACCACTACAATGATGGAAGAGAGAAAGTGAAAAGTTTTGTTGAGAAGTGGGAACATGTGTTTTCAGCTGGTACTTGTGCAACAAGTCTCCTGGGTCTAAGTTTAAAGTGTAGAAATACAAGTGATGGTTGGGCTACTACTACATTTGAATACAGTACAGAACACTATCCTTGGGAACTGATGTTATTGGGAAGCCAGTTTTACATAATACATGGTATTAATAAATGTCTTTAAGTTATACTTTAGAGTTTTAAAATTCCATACGTATGTATGTAAAGTATAGATCATATAAATAGGTTTCTTATTGATGTGGTCCAATTTGATCTTTATAGTAACCCAGGTGAAGTGGACACATAACCTTTTAGAGATGAGGAATATCTTTGAGACTTACTTATGGGTAACCCATGTTTATACAGAAATGAAGTGATAGAACTTGGTTCCCCCATGATTTCTGACTTACCTATGCAGACTGTGTGGTCAAATCACACATTAGATTCATATCCTGTGTTCTTCCTAGTCATATCCTTCTATCTCTGCACCATTTATTTCTATCTCCACATTCTTTAAAAGTTGTCTTCTTAAAACACTTAAAGTCTTTGAAGCTTCCCTATTACCTTTGGGATGAAATCGAAATTCCTTACCAGTATAGTTATAGTCAGAATTGGGCATTAATTTGTGTACTCATTTTTACACACTTCATAAGCCATCCTAAACTAGTCCCAAAGTTACAATCATCTGCAATACTTTTTAAAAATATTTATTTCATGTTTATTTATTTTGAGAGAGAGAGAGAGAGAGAGAGAGAGAGAGAGCGCACAAGCAAGGGAGGGACAGAGAGAGAATCCCAAGCAGGCTTCAGCACAGAGCCCAACACTGGGGCTCAAACTCACGAACCCCTAGATCATGACCTGAGCTGAAATGAAGAGTCGATGCTTAACCAGCTAACCCACGCCTCCTCCCCGTATTTTTAAGATGAGGAAAGAGAGACAGAAAGAAAGTAAATGGCTTACCTTACTCAGATCACACAGCTATAGAGATGTTAAGCTGGGATTTGAACCCAGGATATGGTTAAACTGGAACAATAGATACACAAGATGTGGAGAGAGAAGCCTCTATTTCAATTCATAGTTCCAGTTCCCATCAGACCCAGGTGTACTTTTTTTCTTTGACTTTTTGTGAGGCTGTATGGTAAATGATACAGCTTTCTTTAGTTATGCTATTTTAAATATATTTCCATTCTCTCATCCACAACAGCCTTAGTGAGACTTGCCAGTTTTCATTTAAAAAAAGAAGAGTTCAAATGTACCCTGTAACTGAAATGCCTTTTCCAAAATTTTCATGTTGAAATGGTGCCAATGCTTCATGATCTAACTTGAGTCCTTCTGCTTATTTGTGGCTTTTCCCAATTCCCACCCTAAGTTAGGATTGTTTTTCCTTTTCTCTGTTCTTAATGCTCTTCTTATTCTATTCAAGGACTAGACTCATTCTACTTCTGATATTTTAAGTTCTGAACCTATTTTCTGTAATATTGGCTTGATGAACCACATGAAATTGTCAGCCCTCAAGTATTTTTAACTTGCTAAAATGGCAGTTTCACATGGTTCAATTTAGTATTTTTGAAGGAAAATTACAGGGAGGTATCTTAATGATCCTTGAACCCTGAATATCTGATAGATGGTAAGAATTAAATATTTCTTGGATATAATACAATTTTAGTGATTTGGCATAATTTCCCCAAATTTCCACCTAGGATAATAAAATGTTTGCAAGAATAGGACCACTATTTTCCCCATTTTCTACTTCTGACATTGTTTGTGTTTATTTCCCCAAAACACCCTAAAGTGTTTATTCAGCGTTCTTGTGTTTGGATGGCCACAACTGGAGACTTTAATTTTGCTGCCTAAAAAGTTCACATTTACTAAAAGCACATTCATAAGAATTTTTAAGTTGTTATTTTGTTAGTAGTATCCAGGTAAATGGATCAGAATATTAGAAATAAACCCAACCCTAGTTCTTCAAGTTTATGAAATAGTGAGGGGCCACATATACATACACCTCTTTGGAAAGTCAGAAAATGGATCTATATCAGACAGTTATCATGGGAGATTTCACAAAGAAGTTGAGTTGGAATTACTCAGAACAGGAAAGAATGTGAGGTGTTGCAGAGTAAATACAGAGTTTATGAAAACTTGAGAGAGCTGCAAATAGACCCATGTAAACAGAATATGTAGGATATAAGGTAAGTTGGGCATAGTGATGGGAGCGGTCACTTTAACATTTTAAATACAGTATTAACATGGCCAAATTGTGTTTTCTAATGGCAGAGAAAAAAAAAAAGGTCAGGAATAACAAGAAAATGTAGAAACTGCTGAGTCAAATGAAGTGATCTCTCCCCGGCTGGATTGCAAAGCATGATGAACAGACAGCTAGGGAGGCCAGATCAGAGATTACCGCTGTGATCTGGGCAAGGACAAGGAGGTTCTTGAATAGGAAGTGACCAGTTGAAATCAGTTGGAAAGTGTATTCAAATAATATATGATAATAGAATTGATAGGGATTGGAGATCAATCAGGGGCTGGGAATAATTCCATTTGTGTTACCTGAGAAGTGTATGTAATTTATTTATTTAGAATAGAGCTGGATCATTTTAAGCTCAATTGTGAATTATGCTTGCAACAAAGTCCTCTGTGAACTGAATACTTTATTCAAAATATGTGTACATAGCCCAGAATAAATTGTTGCTTCCCCAGAGGTACTCTTTTCAATGAAGTTTCATATAAATTAAACATTTCATGATGATGAGTAAAACACTCTTCAATTTAAAATATGCAGTAATATTAAACAGAAGGAAGTTGTAAACTGATGTTGCCATACATCTTCACTTTCATTTATTTTTATGAAACTGTGTTATTAATGTTCATTTTAAAAATGAAACATTAGGGGCGCCTGGGTGGATCAGTTGGTTAAGCATCCAATTCTTGATTTTGGTGCAGGTTGTGATCTCATCATCATGAGTGAGGAGCCTGCTTAGGATTCTCTCTCTCCCTCTCTCTCTGTCCCTCCTGTGCTCATCCTTTGTCTCTCTCTCTCTCTCTCTCAAAATAAATAAACATTAAAAGATGAAACATTAAATACCATTTTTGTCACTAAGAAACGTGTGCCTCACCTGGTGGTGTCTGTTAAGGAAGGTGATTATATCACTGCTATGAGGAATAAGCCGAGAATGATAGGAGAGGCTTGTCTTGTCAGTTTCATGGTTGTATTTTGTTTATTTTTGTCTTGTTTTCTTTTTTATCAGCATTATGTGACACCCATAAAAAGTTGTTTTATGATACATTTATAATTTTTTGGCCTATGAGTTGGTTGAAGTTGATTAGATTGTCTTAAAGAGTTAAAAGTTTATTTCTTTACAGATGTTAAAAGACGATTTTAAAAGAGAACCATCAAAACCATCAAAATGGTTATTGCAGTTTGTATATAAAAACTTCCAGTCAGAAAATATGGAAGTTTTATTATAAATCTTTGAGGAAAAGAGGGGATAAGTTTTTAAATAATAAAATCATCAAGCTCATATAAATATAAAATAAGTATGTCAAGTTTATTAATTACAGACTTAGTAATTCAAAGGATTTTTTTTCTGTGTGTGTGTGTGTGTGTGTGTGTGCATGTGTGTTGTCACTGTCACATAATATTACATTAGTTTCAGGTGTAAAACTTACCGATTTATATAATTATACATGTTTATACATTATGTTCACAAATGTAGCTATCATCTGTCTTGTTATATTGCATTACAGTGTCATTGACTATTCCTTAGACTCTTCTTTTTATTCCCATGACTTACTTATTTCATAACTGAAAGCCTGTATCTCCCTCTTCCCTTCACTCATTTTGCCCAACCCCCCATCTCTGTCCCCTCTGGAAACCATCACTTTTCTGTATTTATAGTTCTGATTCTGTGTATTTATTTATGATTCTATTTATGAGTGGGATCATATGGTATTTATCTTTCTTTGTCTGACTTATTTCACCTAGACCCTTTAGGTCCATTCATGTTGTCTCAAATGTCACCATCTCATCCTTTTCATGGGTGTGTTATAGTCTATTGTGTGTGTGTGTATATATGTATATACATACACACTACATCTTCTTTATATTTTTGTTATTGATGGACACTAGGATTACTTCCATGTGTTGGCTCTTGTAAATAATGTGGTAATAAACATAGGGATACATATGTCTTTTCAAGTTAGTGTTTTCATTTTCCCTGGGTAAATATCCAATAGTGGAACTATTAGATCTTATGATATTTATATTTTTAATTTTTTGAGGAACTTCCACGATGGCTGCACCAATGTACATTCCCACCAGCAGTTCATGAGAGTTCCTTTTTCTCTACATCCTCACCAGCACTTGTTTCATATCCTCTTGATTTTAGCCATTCTGACAGGTGTGAGGTGACATCTCATTGTGGCTTTGATTTGCATTTCCCTGATGATGAGTCATGTTGAGCATTTTTGCATGTGTTTGTTGGCAATCTGCATGTCTTCATTGGAAAAATGTCTAATCAGTTCCTCTTCCCATTTATTGGTCAGATTATCTGTTTTTTGTAGTGTTTTCTTATTAATTAATTAATTAAAATTTAAACTTAATTTTTTTTTTTGAGAGTGAGTGTGAGTGGGAAAGGGGCAGAGGCAGAGTGAGAGAGAGAATCTTAAGCAGGCTGCACATTCAGTGTGGAGCCCAATGTGGGGCTTAATCTCATGACTGTGAGATCATGACCTGGGCTGAAATCAAGAATCAGTCACTTACCTGACTGAGCCTCCCAGGTACCCCTTTGGTGTTGACTTGTATAAGTTCTTTATTATTTTGGATATAAACTTTTTCTCAGACATCATTTGCAAATATCTCCTCTCATCCAGTAGGTTCTCTTTTTGTTTTCTTGATTATTTCCTTTGTTTCACAAAAGGTTTTTATTTTGATATAATCCTAATAGTTTATTATTGCTTTTGTTTCCCTTGCCTTAGGAAAAATACCCAGAAATATTGCTATGGCCAATGTCAGAGACATTACTGCCTATGTTCTCTTCTAGGATTTTTATGGTTTCAGGTCTCATGTTTAGGTCTTTAATCTATTTTGACTTTATTTTTATGTATCAGATTAGAAAGTAGTCCAATTTCATTTTTTTTTACATATAGCTGTCCGATTTTCCCAACATCATTTATTGAAAATACTTTCTTTTCTTCCATTGTATATTCTTGCTTCCTTTGTTATAGATTAATTGACCCTATAAATATGGGTTTATTTCTGGGTTTGTATTCTGTTTTCATTGATTCATGTGTCTATTTTTGTGTCAATACCATGTTATTTTGATTACTATGACTTTGTAGTATACCTTGAAATATGGAATTGTGAGACCTCCAGGGTCTTCTGTGATTCCATATAAATTTTAGTATTCTAGATTTGTGAAAAATGCTATTGGTATTTTGATAGGGATTGCATTGAATCTGTATTTGCTCGGGTAATATGGGCATTTTTACAATATTAATTTCTCCATTCCATGAGTATAGAATATCTTTCCATTTCTTTGGGTAATCTTCAGTTTCTTTCATCAGTGTCTTATAGTTTTCAGAGTATAGGTCTTTCACCTATTTGGTTAAATTTATTCCTAGATATTTTATTCTTTTTGGTGAAGTTGTAAGTGGTATTGTTTTTAAAATTCTCTTTCTGCAATTTGGTTGTTAGTATAAGAATTGCTACTTATTTCTGAGTATTAATTTTGTCTCTTTCAATGTTACTGAATTTATCACCTCTAACAGTTTTTTGAGTCTTGAGGATTTTTCTATGTATAGTATCTTGTTATCTGCAAATAATTACAATTAAACTTCTTTGCCAGTATGGTTGCCTCTCATAACTTTTTCTTGTCTTATTGCTGTGGCTAGGACTTCCAGTCCTATGTTGAATAAAAACATAGGGCCTCTTGAGAGAGGCCCTCTTGTGGGCCTCTTGTCCTGTTCTTGACCTTAGAAGGAAAGTATCAAAGAAGATATCCAGAAACAACAACAAAACAAGTGATAATATGGCAGTGAATATGTATCTGTCAATAATTACTTCAGATATAAATGGACTAAATGTTCCAGCCAAAAGACATTGAGTGTCAGAATGGATTAAAAAAACAGACCCATCTATATGCTGCCTACAAGAGTCTCATTTTAGATCTAAAGTCACCTGTAAATTGAAAGTGAGGAGGTAGAGAAATATTTTTTTCATGCAAATGGATGTCAGAAGAAAGCTGGAGTAGCAATACGTATATTGGACAAACTAGACTTTCAAACAAAGACTCTAACAAGAGATGAAGGAAATTACATAATCATAAAGGGGGGAATCCAACAAGAAGATCTAACAATTGTAAATATTTATGCACCCAACATGTGAGCAGTCAAATATCTAAAACAATTAACATACATAAAGGAACTAACTGATAATAACACAATAATAGTAGGGGACTTCAACACTGCTCTTACATCAATGGAGAGATCCTCTAAACAGAAAAATCACTAAGGAAACAATGGCTTTGAATGACATAGTGGAACAGATGGACTTAACAGATATATTCAGAACATTGCATCCTAAACAGAAGAATACACATTCTTCACAAGTACACATAGAACATTCTCCAGAATAGATCACATACTAGGTCACAAAACAGGCCTCAACAAATACAAAAAGATTAAAATCCTACCATGTACCTTTTCTGACCACAAAACTATGAAACTAGAAGTCAACCACAAGAAGAAATCTGGAAAAGTCACAAATATATGGAGGTTAAACTATATGCTACTAAACAATAAGTGGGCCAATCAGGAAATCAAAGAAGATATGGAAAAAAAACATGGAAGCCAATGAAAATGAAAATATTATGGTAAAAAACCTTCAGGACGTTGCAAAAGCAGTCCTAAGAGGGATGCATATAGCAATACAGACCTACTCAAGAAGCAGGAAAAATATCAAACAACCTAATCTTTAACCTTACACCTAAAGAAGCCAGGAAAAAAACAACAAACTAAAAGTAAACCCAATATAAATATTAGAGCAGAATTAAATATACAGAAACTAAAACAACAGCAACAAACAAACAAAACCACACACTAAAACAGATCAATGAACCCAGGAGTTTGTTCTTTGAAAAAATTAATAAAATCAATAAACCTCTAGCCAAACTTATCAAAAAGAAAAGACAAAGGATCCAAATAAATGAAATCACAAATGAGAGAGCAGAAATAAGAACCAACACCACAGAAATACAATTATAAGAGAATATTATGAAAAGCTATATGCCAACAAATTGGACAATCTGGAAGAAATGGGCAAATTCCTGGAAACATATAAACACCAAAACTGAAACAAGAAGAAATGGAAAACTTGAACAGGCCAATAACCACAAAGAAATTGAATCAGTAATCAAAAAAGTCCCAACAAACAAGAGTCCAGGGTCAGATGGCTTCACAGACAAATTCTACCAAACATTTAAAGAAGAGTTAATATACATTCTTCTCAAAGTATTCTAAAAAGTAGAAAATGAAGGAAATACCAAATATTATTATTTAACATAGTACTAGAAGTCTCAGCTGCAACAATGAGACAAAAAGAAGTAAAAGCCATCTGAATCAGCAAGAAGTAAAACTTTCACTATTTGCAGATGACATGATACTCTGTATAGAAAACCCAAAAGACTTCACCAAAAATTGCTAGAACTGAAAAATGAATTCAGTAAAGTCTCAGGGGACAAAATCAATGTCCAGAAATATGTATGTCTATATACCAATAATGAAACAGCAGAAAGAGAAATCAAGGAATAAATCCTATTTAAAATTGCTCCAAAAATAATAAAATTACCTAGGAATAAACCTAACCAAAGAGGTGAAAGGCCTATACTCCAAAAACTATAAATCACTGATGAAAGAAACTGATGAAAGAAATGAGACAAAGAAATGGAAAAAATATTCCTTGCTCATGGACTGGAACAAATATTGCTAAAATATCTATACCAACCCAAATAATATACACATTTAATGCAATCACTATTACAATACCACCAGCACTTTTCACGGAGATAGAGCAAGCAATCCTTAAATTTCTGTGAACCACAAAAGACCCCAAATAGCCATAGCAATATTGAAAAAGCAAAACTAAGCTGGACACATCATAATTCTGGACTTCAAGTTATATTACAAAACTGTAGTGATCAAACGATGTGGTACTGGCACAAAAGTAGACATACAGATTAATAGAATAGGATAGAAAACCCAGAAATGAACAAACAACTATATGAACTATTCATCTTTGACAAATCAGGAAAGAATATCCAATGAGAAAAAGACAGTCTCTACAACAAATGGTGTTGGGAAAATTGGACTGCAACATGCAGAAGAATAAACTGGCCGACTTTCTTACACCATTCACAAAAATAAATTCAAAATGGGTTAAAGACCTAAATGTGAGACCTGAAACCATAAATATCCTGGAGAAAGTCAGCAGTAACCTCTCTGACACCTACTGTAGCAACTTCTTTCTATGTCTCCTGAGGTTAGAGAGACAAGAGCAAAAATGACCTATTGGGACCTCATCAAGATAAAAAGCTTTTGCACAACAAAGGAAACAATCAGCAAAACTGAAA
This sequence comes from Acinonyx jubatus, assembly GCF_027475565.1. Taxonomy (NCBI): domain Eukaryota; kingdom Metazoa; phylum Chordata; class Mammalia; order Carnivora; family Felidae; genus Acinonyx; species Acinonyx jubatus. Next base: position 164,297,787 of record NC_069382.1, on the reverse strand, counting down.
GGCAAGCTACAGAATGGGAGAAGATATTTGCAAATGACATATCTGAGAAAGGGTTAGTATCCAAAATATATAAGGAACTTATAAAACTCAACACTTGAATAATGAATAATTCAATTTAAAAAATGGGCAGAAGACATTTTTCCAAAGAAGACATACAGATGGCCAACAAACACATGAAAAGATGTTCAACATCCCTGATTAGGGAAATACAAATCAAAACTACAATGTGATATCACCTTACACCTGTCAGAATTGCTAAAATCAAGACCACAAAAAGCAACAGGTATTGACAAGGATGTAGAAAAAGTGGAACCCTCTTACACTGTTGGTGGCAATGTAAACTGTTGCAGCTACTGTAGAAAACAGCATGGAGGTTCCTCAGAAAGTTAAAAATAGAACCACCCTATGATGCAACAATTGCACTATTATGTATTTACCCAAAGAATACAAAAGTACTATTTTAAAGGGATACGTGCACCCTGATGTTTACAGCAGCACTATCTACATTAGCCAAATTATGGAAAGGCCCTAGTGTCCATTCACTGATGAATAGATAAAGAAAAGGTGATGTGTGTGTGTGTGTGTGTGTGTGTGTGTGTGTGTGTATAATGATGGAATATTACTCAGCTATAAAGAATGAAATCTTGCCTTTTACAATGACATGTTTGGAGCTAGAGAGTATAACGCCAAGCAAAATAAGTTAGTCAGAGAAAGACAAACAGCATAGGATTTCACTCATATGTGGAATTTAAGAAACAAAACAAATGAGCAAATGAAAAAAAGAGGGGGGGAACCAAGTTACAGGCTCGCAGTGCACTTGTGATGAGCATCAGGTATTGTATGGAAGTATTAAATCACTATATTGTACACCTGAAACTAATACTACACTGCACGTTAACTAAGTGGAATATAAGAATTTACTTTTTAAAAAGTAATAAAAATAAAAGCAAAAGAAACCCACAAAACCATGGCTTGTTTTCCATGCCCTAGTACCATATTGTTGCTGAGATGGGCTTATGGATCTGGGGCTTGCTGAGGTCACATGTTCACTGTGAACCGACTCTGCTCCCTTCTGGGCTTTTAAGGTGGAGGGTGGAGAGAAAACTCTGCAGTTTTTCAGCCATTTTAAACCATTATTTTTTGTTTTTGTTTTTGTTTTTGTTTTTTCTGTGCCCCACCATGCTTGAGGCTACTGGGCTTGATGAGGTTGTAAGCTCCCTGTGATCACTGGACTCACCAGTTACGACTACTGGACCTGCCCCTTAAGTGTCCAGACCCTCTTCCCATTTGGACTTTTAAGGTGAAGAGGGGCAGAGTGTTCAGCAGTTTCCCATCCCTTTTAAACTGTAGCTTTACTTCCGTGTCCCAGTACGGAGAGGCCTGGTGGCATTGGGGACCCTGGCCTTGCTGAGGTTGCAAGCTTTCTGTAACTGTCTTACCCACCAGTTATGATACTGCAACCCACTAATTGTGGCGTTAGAACCTGCCCCTTATGGCACCTAGACCCCGTTCCTATTTGGGTTTTTCAGTGGATGGGAGAGAATGTTCCTACAGCTCCTTGGCCCTTTTAAATCCTGGCTTCTTTTTCTGTGCCCCAGCACAAGTAAGGCTGGCGTGGGCTTGTGCACATGAGCTCACTGAAGTCATGAGCTCACTAAGATGACAGGACTCACCCATTACATAGTGTCCAGACCCTGCGGCAACCTAGGCTTTTTAAGGTGGGGTAGGAAAGTAAACCACATAATTCTCCAGTCCCTCTGACCTGGAGAACTTTCCCACAGCTCCTCTAATGCCTGGCAGTTACTAGTGTTGTCTTTTTTATATGCCACTCGCATTTATTTATTTATTTATTTATTTTTTAAGGCAATAAAAAAAATTAATGTTTATTTTTGAGAGAGAGAGGGAGGGAGGGAGGGAGGGAGAGAATGAGTGGGGGAGGGGCAGAGAAAGAGGGAGACAGAATCCGAAGCAGGCTCCAGACTCCTAGCTGTCAGCACAGATCCCGACGCGGGGCTCAAACTCAGGAACTGGGAGATTATGACCCGAGCCAAAGTCGGAAGCTTAACTCACTGAGCCACCCAGGTGCCCCATGCTAGTTGCTCTTTTAAACCATGGCTTTTTTTTCTGTGCCCAAGGAGAGAAGGATCCATTCCCGGTCCCTCACTACCATCCCTTCCATTCTCAGCATTGAGGATTGGGGGTTCTCTTGTTACTGTGTCTGTGTATTGCTGTTCTTGCAGTCTTCTCCATCTTTGGTTGTTTGGTAGCTGTTCAGTTAGCCCTCAGTTCTTTGGGAGGAATTGTTCTATAAATAGGTAAAATCTGATGTGTCTATGGAGGAGATGAGTTCAAGGTCTTCCTACATTGCTATCTTGAACCAGACCCTCAGTTCAAAGGAACTTAAATAACACACACATTCTAGGCCATCAGGAATGTTGAATGCATTAAAAAATTATTTAGATAGCTCAACTAAAATATGTAAATATATTTTATATGTTTTTATATATTATATATATTTAATATATAAAATTCTATAAATATGTATTTTTTGTATATAAAATATATAAAAATCTATAAAGTAGCTCAAAGATGATAAAAAAAAAGCTCATGTTTTACTCATTTCAAAGTCTCAAAATTTTTCTTGACATTGGAAATTATGATAGGAATAAAAATCTTGGAAACATGGTCAGAGAGACTTCTCAAAACAGATTCCATAGCTTTCAAAAAATCTCCTTTTCTTGCTGAGAGGTCTGTAGCTCATCTTAAGGCCAAGTCCAATTTTGAGTAAGAAAATAGACATTTATCACACTGTTCATTTTGTCAAAAACTATGTTTGAGAATTTAGTGGGTGCCAGTTGCTGAGTGACTGCTTATTCATTCTATAACAACAAAGAAACGATACTATGCCTGCCCTTATGGAGCTCACATTCCAGAAGGGAATACAGACAAATGGCTAGACAATCATACTGTGATAAGAGCAGGGTGATGAATCAGTGAGGTTTCTTAGAAAAAATACGCTACGGCAAACACGAGTGGGGCTTATGCTGGCTATTGAGTAAAGGGAAGTAAGAAGCATTCCAGAAAGTGGGGCTAAGTGGTAGATGGGCCAGGGATAAGACAACACCTAGACGGAGTAGTTTACAGAACTTCAACATCCCACAGCTCACTTAACACGTTGTAAATCATGTTGCCAACTTGGCACATTGTATTGCAAAGGTTTGAAGGAAGTTTCATGTCAGTTGCCATTTTTCCTTTGAAATTTTTTTTAAATTTAACTTCTAAATTGCCATTATTTCTGTAATTGATCTTGAAATGATTAAACAATTTAGGGAGACTGATCCAAACATTTAGAATTTAGGATCAGTTAAATTCAGTTTAGTTTTTCCATACTGGTCCTTATCACATGGTCTGTGCTCTTCAGTTCTTTCCCAAATCTGCCAATTCCTTAGTCCCTCCACCCCATGACCACTAACTCCATTTTTGGTAGAGGGAGCTTTTCTTCTGGGCAGACTATTTTTGTATCCCTGTAGGAAAGCAGCAGTGTGGGTGAGTTCATTTATTCACATAGTATGCATTCCAATAACAAAATAATCAGTTCAGGTTAATGCTGCAAGAGGAGTAAATGTAGAAGCTAGGAAGCTACATTTTAATAAGAAAACTAATATGAAATAATAAAACTCCACTTTTCACAGTAGAAAGCTAGGTACATTCAAGTTCATACACTATGTATGAGAGCTCTAAGGCTGTTTTTCTGTTTATTTTCTTGGGGCTTTCAAACTATTTGATACATTTGTATATTCATTCAGATGCCAGATTAGAAATCAGATTATAAAACTCAGGTAGGTAATAACCTATCAGCAAATAAGTTAAACTATAGAGAAGGGGGGGAAACCCCATTCCATTACAGCATAATGTGGTAATTAATGGCTGCAATAATGTTCTTAATTCAAGACAAAGGTAAGTATTTTCAATATTTTCTATTTACAGAAAATATGTACTGCATTTTATACTTTTTAAATTAAATTATTGATTAAAAACATTAGGTACATGAGGAATTAAGCTTCAGCTATCTTGGGAATTACATTGGTGATACCTCCTAATTCCCTAATGGTGACCAGTCATATGTGATATAACTCTAGCTATTAATAGTGTAAAACAGGTTTACTATATTAGAGAGCAAAACTGTAGAGTGCTTGGGTTAAGGGGTGAAAGATCATTAGAAACCAAAGACACATGACAATATTCTAAATAAGAGAGCAAACAATGAAGGAAAAAGGGAGAAACATGGTAATGTCTAGCAACAGTAATTAAGGAGTTTTTCCAATGCCTCATGCTGATTTGGAAAGGGTTTGTTGCTGTGTTTTGAAGAAGATCTGAATAAATGGCCGGTAAGTATTGCAGAGACTTTGTTTTTCTGACAGGTGGCCACCACAGCAGATTGCTCCCTAAGTGTGCAGGAGACTGCTTTGTGATGAAAAGGTGGTGATGACCTGAAGATGACAAAAGTGTGTTGGAGTTCCATTGTAGAATGGTCACCGTGGCGAGTCTACAGGAAAAGGTACAGGTTTTAGCTAAAGGTAGGTGATGGAGCTATAGGCACTGATTGCCACAAGTCTATACTTGAGATTTTGATAAAGTTTTATCATGTTTTCTGTTATATTTAAAATAAATTTAAAATAAATCAAAAGTGCTAGTCTGGCACTTCAGATGATCCCATGAGAGAGACAGAGAGAGGAAAGACAAAACAAAACAAAACAATATGGCCCCATTGTTCTCAAGCTACTTTCACTTTGCTTTATTTTTCTTCATAGCCCTCTTCATTTGCTGATGAGGTGAGGTTGGTGGAATCATGTCCCTAGAGATGTCCATGTCCTAATCCTCACAATCTGTGGACATGTTACCTTACATGGCAAAAGGGACTTTGCTGATGTGATTACATTAAGGACCTTGAGTTGAGATTATGTTGGATTGAGTAAACACTGTCTAATACCATGGGTCCTTAAGAGCAAAGAGAACCTTTCTTTGCTGTAGTCAGAAGGAGATAGGACTATGAAAAGATGATCAGAACATTGTTGGCTTTGAAGATTGAGGAAGGGTTCCATGTGAGAAGGTTCTAGAAGTAGGGAAAGACAAGGAAACTGATTCCTAGAACTTCTAGAAAGGAATGAAGCTCAGCTAACACCTTGGTCTTAGCCTTGGGAGATCAGTGTTGAAATTTTAACCATAAGAATGATAAGGTAATGAATTGGTGTTGTTTTCAGCCACTACATTTGTGATCATTTGTTATAGCAGCAATAGAAAACAAATACATATGGTAGATGTTTTCTTCTTGTCTGTCTCCTCATTTCCCATATATACACACTAGAATGTAAACCTTAAAAGGTCATGGAATATTCATTTTCTTCAGTGCTCTATCCCTAGGATATTTTGATATGTAGCAAGTATGCAATAAATACTTATTGAATGAATGGAAGATTGCATGTGAGAACTATTTGAATAGAATTTATGAAAATTCACTCCAATAAATGTGTTAAAATAACTATATCAAATGATACATTTTATGGTAATTCTGATATATTTTTGTCTATATTATTTGAGCTTCAAAAACACTTCCTATATCACATTTTACATATATGGAAATAGGTATTCACAACATTAAGAAATGTACCCATATTCTCATTACTTATCAAGACTAACAGTAAACTAACATTTTAAAAGCAACTTAAACAGGGGCCGCCTGCATAGCTCAGTTGGTTAAGCCTCTGACTTTGGCTCAGGTCATGATCTTGCAGTTCATGAGTTCGAGCCCCACGTTGGGCTCTGTGCTGACAGCTCAGAACCTGGAGCCTACTTAAGATTCTGTGTTTCCGTCCCTCTCTGGCCTTTCCCCACTCACTATGTGCCTCTCTCTCAAAAATAAATAAACATAAAAAATTTAAAAATAATAAAAGCAACTGAAACATGTAGGAACCAGTTAAGTACCATATAATTTGATACAGTTAAGAAAATGAGAAACATTCACATAAGGCCACTGGCATCCCAGAGATGCTTCACAAAGTGACAGTAACTTTAGTAGGTCTTTCTGTAGTCCAGGGCTTTGGGCTTGTCTTTACAAATCTAGACAAGGGATGCAGTTATTGTATTTTAGGACAATCAGGATCTTATGGGACAACCCTTATTCATTCACTCATTCATTCATTCAGTAATATTGCTGAGTGCTTGCTCTGTGCTAGGTATTGCTCTAGATACTAGGGATACGGCAAAGTACAAAGTAGACAAGAATCCCAGCCCTCATGAAAACAATGTTCTAGTGGGGGAGGTAGACAATAAGCAAAATAAATAATGAAAATATAAAATATATTATATGGTGATTATACCTGTGGAGAAAAATATGACAGGGCAATTTGAATAGGGAGAGAGTATGTGGTGTTTCTTTAATAAGGAGGATGTCAAGGGAAATCTTCAATGAGCAGGTGAAATTGGAACAAGACTTAACAGGATTATCATTTGGAGAAAGCAAGGATGTGAACTATTGAAACTCTGGGGGCACGGCAAAGTATTCCAGGCTGGGGAAACAGTAAATGTGGAGCCTTGAGGCAAGGTGAACCTGGTGTATTTGAGGACTTGCAAGACCTTTGCCTATTTATAGTACTTATAGTATGTTTATCGTATTTCATTTGGATACAGAATGTGAAATAAACAAATTGCAGGGTTTTCCACAATAATCAGTTCACATGAGTTCTTTAAATTCTCTGATTATCATAGCTCTTCCTCCTCAGTGAGGTTCTAGCTTAGAAATCTTGGCTTTGCTGATGTGCGGAGAGTGGTCAAATACCAACACCCGGGATGCTTCCCTGGGGTTAGAAAGGACATATTTTGAATTATTCAGTAATTGAATAATATGACAACTATATAAGTAGTGATGGAGGATATAACTTTCCAGTGACCATAAATACCACTTTTTGCTCGGGAGAAAGGCTCACTGATGGAAAGTTCTTTGGTCATGGCATCAGATCAAGAACAGATAGAGAAATACTTCATCCTGGCCACCGTAAGGACAAATGAGCTTTTTGTGCCACATGTATCCAATTCATTCATTTGTTCATTCATTCATTTGTTCATCTTCTTAGTACCAGGCACTCTTTTCTGGGCTAAGAATATGTCAAAGAAGAAAGCAGATAGGAATTTGTGCCCTCATAAAATTTATACTACAGTGGGAGAAAAAAAGACACATGGTGTCAATATTTTCAGAAGTAGGTTTTGGATTTTCAAGTTCTTTTATTTCAGGTTGTTTACCGAATTATTTTCTATGGTGTCTCTATGAATTGGATAGTTCTAGATGGATAAATATTATTTTATGCTTTGTTCCCTCTTCCATAGTTGCTGTGAGGACACTTGACTTGTGTTTTAGCGCTTGGCCAAGTATTTTACACTCCAGTTGTTTAGGTCATGGCTCAGTGATGTTGATAGACATGTGTCATACTTATATGTCCTTACACTTTCTCAGTTACCCATTTAATGACTGCCTTTTTAGGTTTTATTATTTCTAAAGATATCTGCTTTTATCTACTATCTATTGAAAGTATCATTTTAAAACTGAAAGCAGAATTTACAGGCATTGCAAAAACTTCAAAATACGGAGTATATAAGATTATACCTGGTTCTTTAGCTGATTTCTCTCCTTAGACGTTTGGTGACTGTCTTTCTATGTCCCTCCTCTAAACACACCTTTTTTTTTCTCCTCCAAAGCAAAATCCTACATTACATTTTTCCCCCCAAAGAAGTTTAACCGTTACTTAATTTTTTTTGTGGGAGTATAGGAATGTGTTTCATTTATCAAATAGATGTTCTTGTCTATATTCACATGTTAACACCTTTTTCTTCTCTCTCTCTCCCTCTTCTATTATAAAGGTGAAAGAAGGAAGAAATAATCTTAATATAAAACCTTATGGGTCTCCAGTAATAATTTTAAGGGACATTGGGTTTTAAGTATGTACAGCTTCTCTAAAGAAGTTTATTTTAACTAAATTTTCTCTGCCTTGAATTTATTTTCATTATCTCTAACTTGTTAAAATAGACTTTTAAAATTTCTAGTTACTTGTTATAATTAACTTTACATGGACTCTGTGTAGGCAGTCACCAAATTGCTTCAGTAGATTTAGAAATTGCAAAGAGCTGTCCAATATCAGGAGCTAAATGAAGCTTATGTCGATTCTCAATAAAGGTCTTAGAAATGTAAGCAGTAAGAACTATTTGGCCATGACACAGATGTTCTGATCATTACAGGAACTGTGTCTTTAATTAAATTTGTACGCTAGTGCCAGTTCAAAAACTTTGTTTTTCATACAAAAACCCAATTATATAGCCAAAAAGATGTTCATGCTCCAATGAGTTGAAAGTCAAGAAGAAAAATGTTACAGTATTAATGCAAGCTTTTATTCAAGCACTGATGTTTTTACTACATGATAAAAATATCTCTAAGAGTCAAGAGTTTATTTTTCACCAATAAAATGCTATTTAAGCCAAATGGAAATTGACTTAAAATTTAAAACCAAGGTTTTTTGTTTGTTTTTTCAGCTTCTATTTAAGCCAAGTTTTTAACATATTGACATTTTGTATTTTTTTAATTTATCAGTCAATATCTGCTTACAAGGCCTGCTATTTTACCATCTTGAATTTATATTTTAGTTAACAAATTCTCCTTACTTACATTTAAATAATTTATACTTCTCTTCATATAGCCTAAGGATTTTAGAGAAGATTAAATAATCAAAAAGCAAGTAACATTTTTATTGCTTTGGTCTAGAATTATGCTACAAAAAGTAGATAAAAAAATTATAATATTTGTTTTACATAATGTAAATAAAAAGGCTGAAGATATTGTCCATAATGCGATTATCTGTAATGTCCATCAAACTCACACAACACAGCTCTGTATACACTTAATGCCCTAAAACATGAAGAATGAAAATGACATTTCAGAATATTAAGCTCACTGTTTACTAAAGAATGTAGAAATCTCAATTGTTTTGCAGCAATGAATTTTATTAAAATATTACAATTCTGTAATGTCAAAATCTTGGGATTTTCACTTACCTGCTTTACATATGAGTAGATATTCTAGGAAAGTAAAAATAAAAATTAAAGAAAAATTAGAGAAATATTTTGAAAAAAGCAGAATGTTTTTTAATATTACTTTTTTAAATATAGCAAAAGTTCAGTTGTGTTGTTAAATCCAATTTTATTAGATTGATACTTTGCCTCTTTTATTCTTTTATTTTATTTTCTATGTATGTATTTACTTATTTTTTTTTATTTTTGAGAGAAAGGGAGAATCTTTTATTAAATATTTTTTAATGTTTATTTTTGAGAGACAGAGACAGAGCATGAGTGGGGGAGGGGCAGAAAGAGACAGAGACAGAATCTGAAGCAGGCTCCAGGCTCTGAGCTGTCAGCACAGACCCAATGTGGGGCTTGAACCTGTGAACTGTGAGATCATGACTTGAACCAAAATCAGACACGCAACAGACTGAACCACCCAGGCCCCCCAGGAGGAGGAGAATCTTCATCAGGCTCCACGCTCAGCACAGATCCTGACATGGGGCTCAATTTGAGAACCCTGGGATCATGAGTTGAACCACCCACGTGCCCCTCTTTTGAATATTTTAGAATGAAATGATCTAGATTCCAATTACATAACTGTTTGAGCCCATATACTCCAGTATACTCCATATACTCCTATATATATATGTTATATATTATATCTATAATATATATGTATTATATATTATATATATTATATATTATATATATTATATATTATATAATATATATGTATTATATATATATATATATATATATATATATATATATATATATATATATATATAAACATTTTCTGAGAGTAACCCAGGCAAAAGTCCAATTTCTCTAAAACTGTCTAGAAAAGTCTACACAAAAATTAAGGTGAGATAAATCTGAAAAAAATAACTCACACTGATAAACTTAACTATTGAATCTAACTCAAATGGTTCAAAGAGAACACCTCAAGGTGTCTCTGTTTTCCAGGAATGATATAATGTCCAATCACCCCTGTCCACCACCCTAGTTATATTGTCTAATGCCCTGCAACAGACATAAAATTTCTTACTTAAAAAAAAAGTTTATTTTTGAGAGTGTGTGAAAGAGGGAGGGGCAGAGAGGGAGACAAACCCAAACAGGCTCTGTGCTGTCAGCACAGAGCCCAACATGGGGCTTGATCTCATGAACTGTGAAATCATGACCTGAGCCAAAATGAAGAGTTATATGCTTAATTGATTGAGCCACTCAGGTGCTCCCAAATTTCTTACTTTTAACATATATGCTTTATATTTGAAGATGAAGTAGGGGAATGTTAAAATGAAAATAACTTACCTTTATGTTGTTTATCATAGTCTTAATAGGGGTATAGCCTTAATAGGAAATGGGGTACATATAAAGAACTTGGTATTGTTAATGACCCAATCTCTTTCATACCCTTTTTTGTGTTGAAAGTGAGATTTCTAAATTTGGGATGGGTTGTTTCTCTGGCTATGAGTATTGGGCTAGCCTTCCTGACTGGAGAGATGTACATCCTAGAGACCAGTGATCAAATGTGTGTAATTGCAATGGGAGGCTGACATTCTCAGCAGGCTCTTACCCCCTGATTTTCCATTCTCTGCTTAAACCACATGCATTTCACCCCTGGATTTTTGAAATTTTATATCTTATTGATACTGTTGCCGTTTCCAGCTTTGAAGCCCTTGAAAAGATCAAGATCAGTTGCCTTGCAGAATTTTAGTAAATGTTACTGACCTTCAGATGTTTGCTAATATCATGACAATGTCAAATGCAAATCAAATTTACTTCAAAGTTGTAATTTTATAGAGATTAAATCCTACTTACTTTAACAACCTCACATTTAGCTCCATCCAAACACCATATCAACCTCAATGGGTACAGAATTATTATAGATGATAAGAGGAACTGTCCTGAACATGTAGCTTTCCTTCTCCACCTCACTACCCTGCCTGCCATTTGGAGATGTGTGTCCTTGATGGGTGTCATTTAAATCTTCCTTTATTTTTGACCCTTGACAAATTATGACATCAGTGTCGGTCTATTAATTCTGGAAAACTGCATAGTTCTAGTTAATTTCTAGATGTACATCTTTCCACTATCCAAGCTGTGATGTCTTTATTCCTTATATCACATTAAAGAAAGGTGTCATGTATGTGACTGGGAGAAAATTTATCCATAAATGTTTCTATCTGTAAATGTTGAAACAGCATACAAGGGAACAGGGACAAATATTTATATATTAGAATAAATAAAAGTTCAGGCTATGGCTGTTTTTTAGGCATTAGCATACTGCTTAGCTCTGTTGAATTGGTTGGTACTTAACTATATTACACTTCAAGCTTGTTTGGGTATCCCTTGTTTTAGACGTACTCCAACCTTTCGTCATTGCTACTACAACTTTTAGAGATCACTGGCCATCCATATGTGTAACTGTAAAAAAATACTTTGGCAAAAATTTCTACATATGTACCTAAATCCACAGTCTTTGTCTCTCACTGGGAACACAGGTAATATTTCCCAATCTCATTTATTGTGAGGTGTGGCCATGTGACTAGCTTCTAGCTATAAGATTATGAGTAGAAGAGATGTATGCATTTCCAGCTCAAGACTTCTATGAAACTAATATGCCTTCTCTTTACTTTCTTTCCTCTTCACTGGTTAAATGCAAACATTAGTGGGGCCCTGGAGAAAACAGAAGTTTTAAATGGAAGGAGCCCGAATTAATGGGTAAAAAGAATGTTGACCAGGAACACTTTTTGGTTGGTTAATGTGAGAAAAAACTAAACTTACATTATGATTGAGTCACTATATATTTTGGAGTCCTTTTCCTCTAATATAGATACCAACGTTGACATTTAAGCAATTGTACATTTTTATTCTAAAATAAGAGTCAAGCCACTAAAGTTGTGAATGTAATGTGAGTATTGTTGCAACCATAAAAAGAGCTGTAGTTAGAAGATTTCTGAATTGGTTTAAAGCCTAAAGAAATAAACTCCTAGAGCTAGGTAGTTACTAAGCCAATTTTTTTTAATTCGATAAAAGTCTCGGTTCTCCCCAGTTCCTACTTTATAATCTAATCCTGAGTATTGGACCCCAAGACTATAACCATCCTTAAAAGCCTATTGAGTTGGCCCATCTGTCCCTACATGTCTGTTTTTGATGCCCAGGCCTTCTATGAGTGAGGAAGACACCTTCCTACTGACTACAGACAGGTGCTCTCTAGGTATCGTGTGTGATGGGGCAGATGCTTCCTGCACTGCTCCTTAGTATTTTTTTTTAACCTTTGGTCTTCTAAACATTCTGTGCACAGTCTGCTCTGAGTGATTTATCTTTGGTAACCATATTCAATAATAAATTCCAACGATGGTTCTCATTTGGGATGAGTGAGCATATTTTGTTCAGAACTCTTATTGAGTGATCTAGGACATGGTTTCTATAGGCACCATGTGGCGTCAATGATGTTTGCTCACTTTACACAGAACCTTCAAGATTGTGTCAGGTAGCTTTCTACTACTTTATAGCTAGGGCTCCCATTTCCTATCTGAGTGGCCCTGCTCGCTCATAGATCATCTACACAGTGGACACAATTGACATACCTGAGATCAGTTAATGAGAGACTTCTAGATGACGTGGCTCACCCACCTTCTCCAGTTTTTGCTCATGGTTATATCATGTTGCAAGAAGAGTCCAGTTTGTAATGTAATAGAAGACAAGACTGAATTTAAGCAACTTGGGTTCAGTTAAGGCTCACTACCTACCAACTAAGTATATTACTGAGATTTTATTATTTCTACTAAAAATTATGAATAAAAATACCTCTTACTGCAAATTCAGTAAGAACTTGAGTTGTTTCACTAGGGTTGCTGCAAGGACTAAATAAAATCATGACCCTGGAAACCCTTCAAAAATGTTATACAAATAAAGTATTTATATAGTTAGTATAGATATAATGTTTCCAAAGTGCCTCAGCATCATTACAGTATATACTGTTTTAAACACTTAATATATAATAAGTTCACAAACTCTAAGTGGGTGTTGAATTTTTCCTATTATACATTGTGTGAAGCTTTTTCTCTCTTTATATAGCAATCAAATAATTGTTCTGGCTTTCCTTTTCACATGTATTCTAAATAAACAAAGACTTAAAATGAAAGAAATTGAGTAGATGAGGAACACTGCAATGAATCTCAAGAGCCTAGTGAATTTCAGCAATAGAAAAGCAGTCCCTGAAGTTTGCTAGCCTCAGACACATCTGCCTGCCTGTTTCATAGCCGCTCGGTGAACAGAATTTTGTTTTGGAGGGATAACTTTGTAGTTGCGCAGCAAGGTCTCCTGTCTTGGGATATGAACTGAGACATTTTAGGAGATGACTACCACAACCAAGAAAATAGGCAGATGCTATTAACTAAATCCAGCAGGAGCCATGAATAAATTACATACCATGAAAACTTTTTGTGAACTGAAATTTCCAAAGATCTTTCTTCACTTTATGCTCCATTTCTTTTAGCTGCTGCTTTTTCTTTTACTTTTTTTTCCCAGAGTTAGCAGTGCCGAAGGGTTTGCCAATGATGCATTTTATTTATTTATTTTTAAACATAACACATGGGCTCTTTAGATGAAACAAAAGTGACATACCCTATTTTCCACAAACGACAATTGAATCCTTCCATTGCTCTGCGTGGTAAAACATCACTTACATTTAACGTTGTGTATCAATAACCTGACCTCTGCCTGTAGTGTACTTCCTGACATATAGAAAGTGTTTACTGTGTCATTTTCAATAAGTGAATGTTGTAATAGGGTATTAGTTGAGAATCATTGCTTGCATTTTCTTCCACGCATACCCAAAAAAAGATAGAATTGTTATATCTTCTGAATTTTTCTTCAGTAAAAGATAGGTGCCACAGTTGCATAGATACTTTTTATAAAGATTTCCTTTGAAAAATATGTCCATTCCCTGGTGGATAGAATAGATTTTCATATAGCAACATTAGTGTGGGTGGGAATAATGTGCCCCTCTAATAATTAAAAGTTGACCTGCTTATTTGAGGCAGGTACATATTTGCCTAAATAAATCTTAAATAAGATGAAGGAGATCCTTTGGGAAAAATAAAGGGTAGCTGTTTTGGTTTTCTGACAGTATCCTGTCTACAGACTCTACTTAAAAAACAAAATCAGATCTCTGTTGCTTCTTATACATGTATTAATCACATCATGGGAACCTCATCCAGATTAGGGCTTCAACATATGAATTTGGGGAGAGACATAAACATTTAGTCCATAGTTCATCAGTAGGGAACCTGCACTATCGCTTTACAGAAGGAGAAATGGTTAATGGTGAGTACTTAGATATAACCAAGCAAGTTTCAGAAGCAGTTCTAAGGATTGAGAAATTTGCTCAGGATTATCTAGTGGTTAACAGTTAAGAATCAATATAATACAATAAAAACATGTCTCAAATTTTATAATGTGAAGTCAACACAATATAATATGAGTGTAATTATTAGTGATGGACCTTGACTTAAGTAAATAAAGTGGAAAAAAATAATACCATTGCTTAATATTTACTGTATTTACTTTACTTTGTGTTTATGGTTCATGATAATGTTTTCCATTTAAGGTATCAATTTAATAATTCCTTTTGAAAGCTAAACTTACTCTAGAAAAAGAAATCCTTTGATTTAATACATATTTAGTAAGTTCTCTTAGATGTGACAAAATCCTGAAGTTGGTACGTTAGAAAATAAAGTATAGGAAAACTAGATTATCATAGATTTTAAGTGTCTCTTCTATAAACACCTCTATGGGTTCCTGTTGTGACCTTTTATGACACTCAACAATTATATGGACTGTAGTTGTATTTATTCAAGATTTTATTTATTCCACTTTGAGCTATTTTTATCTTGCAGTTTTCTATCATGGTTACCACCACTCACCTGTTACATATACTAAACCATATTACCTACAACTAGGATTATAACAAAATATATAAAACTAATTCCATAATCTGGTTGGGTGGTAAACATATCTGCATGGAAGGCTAATTACCATGAACTGGCCTTTATCCAGTTGCAGAATACGAGGAATAATCTGAGTGTCCACATGCAATTTGTATGTTAAATTGTCTTGGCAATTGTCTAAAAATTATGAGGGGATAATCAAAACATGTGATCTTCTAAATTTGTTTGTTTTAGTCTTAGTTTTTGACCTTTAAAATCATTATAAAAAGCACATTATTTTATGTGAGTTAAAGCCTTATAAGAAAGAATAGCTAAGTAGCTAAAATAATTGTTATTATCTGTTTCTCTAAGAGGTAAAAGATGGTAGTCCAGTTACTGAAAGTAAGAGAAAAGAGTGAACATTGAAAAAAGTGGCAAGCTTGAGGGGGAAAAAAACACATTTTGCCTTTTCTTGTCCTTTTTTTTTCTTTTTTGAAACTGAGTAGCATCCCTGTCTTCCAAATTGTCTCTTTCCCTGAAGATATTTTCAAATTCTTTAAAGATCTTTTAAAGAAACTTATTTTAATTTTACTTAAAAAATGTAATGCACATTTTTGAAGCAGAGAGAAGTCTCCACTAGATCAAGTAGGGGGTATTAAGTTGTCTCAATAAGCAGCAGGTTGAAAATCAAAGGTTTTTGACATTGTATACTAGAAGAAAATAATCTTTAGCCATAGATTGTGATAATATCATATAGTTTGTTTCTATTGTCCTACTAGATATCAGTTCTTGGTGATACTCTTCATAATTAAATATTTTATATCCTGGAAGGATACCTAGGTGGTTCAGTAGGTTGAGCATCTGACTCTTGATTTCCACTCAGGTCATGATCCCAGGGTTGTGGGATTCAGCCCTATGTCAGACTCTGTGCTGGGCATGGAGCCTGCTTGAGATTCTTTCTCTCTCTTCCTCTGCCCCTCTCCCCCACTCATGCTCTCTCTTTCTAAAATTAAAAAAAATATATATATATATCCTGGGATAAATATTGTGAATATTTTTTTCTTAGGTCTTATTTCCAAACACCTTTGTTAAAAAAATATGGAGTATTAAGAAAAATACTTAATATTAATTAATTTAATTAATTAAGTTAATTAAGTTAATTGATTTAAGTTAATTAATTAATTCTTAGCCTATTAATTAAGTACTGCTATATAACTGCTACCCAAAAATATAATGACAAATAGTTCTTTCTCAATGTGACCAAACGTCACATTTCACTTAGCAAGGCAGAGGTCAGAAACCAAAGAAAAGGGCATCCTCCTGTTAAACAGTAAAAGAAAATTATTGTCTTTCAAAATATGTCACTATGGGCACCTGGGTGGCTCAGTTAGTTGAGTGTTTGACTTCGGCTCAGGTCATGACATCCTGATTCTCTAGTTTAAGCCCTGCGTCAGACTCTGTGCTGACAGCTCTGAGCCTGGAGCTTGCTTCAGATTCTGTGTCTTTCTCTCTCTCTCCCCTCCCCCTTCCCTGCTCACACACATTCTCTCTCTCTCTCTCTCTCTCTCTCTCTCTCTAAAATACACATTAAAAAGTGTAAGTCACTAGGAGCACCTGGGTGGTTCAGTTGGTTGAGTGTCTGACTCTTGATTTCTGCTCAGGTCATGTTCCCAGGGTCATGGGATTGAGCCCCACATTGGGCTCACACTGAGTATGGATCCTTCTTAAGATTCTCTCTCTCTCTCTCTCTCTCTCTCACTCACTCACTTTGCTTCTCCGTCTTGCTTGTGTTCTCTCTCTCTCAAAAAAAAAAAAAAAAGAATCACTAAATGGGTTATGACTGCCCTAGGAATACATACATACACACATCATGTAATCACTTTTCCAAGTGAAAATTCCAAAGGGACTTCACAAAGGAATATCACAATCCCAAAGAGACTGGAATGAAAAATAAGAGCAGTCCAATGCAAAGAAAATAAAATGGCTCATTTTTTTGTTACTTGTAGCCCATTTCAGAGAAGTCTGCTCTTTGGCGATGGGTTCTTTTATTACTTGAATAGTCTGTTTTGCCTTGTCTGGAAGGACACAGAATTTGGATGTCCCACCATGATCCTGCTAGAACATTGCCTTAGGCACAGTTACTTTGAGTGTTCTTCAAAGGGATGTTAGGTGATTAATCTGATTTTGCTTCACTGGGAACACTGGTTGCAGGGCTGGACCAGAACAGTAAACTTGTTTTAATTTCTTGGGCCTCGTTATTCATATGAGCAGTGATGCAAATGGTTTCAGTCTACAAGAGTCTGTAGAGCAGCCATTCCCATCTCAGAGATGCAACTCTGTAAAGACAGAGGAATCTGAACTTTTCTGTTTTGATTCATAAAAACTATTTAGTTTATTTTCTACTGGGCTGTACAATCTTGTGGGTGACTAACAGTAGTGCAGATATGATCAGTTTAGTCCTTGGAATAGTGTCCTAAATGCTTAGCAATGAAATATGACAATGATTGTGAAATATTAAGGCCTTTTGAAAGCCTGAAAGTTTATTGCTAAAAATAACAATTTGTAGGTTGACCAGCAAATGTTTAGTCAGTGCCTGTGTTGAATATCTATCATTAGACATATCAGACCCTTTTCTCTATATTCTTATTCCTTTTTTTAAGTTTATTGATTTGGGGAGAGAGGGAAAGAGACAGAGGGAGAGAGAGAATGGGGAAGGGGCAACGAGAGAGAGAGAGAGACAAGAGAGAGACAGAGAGAATCTCAAACAGACATTGTCAGCATGGAGCCGTATGTGGGGATTGAACGCACAAACCGTGAGATCAAGACCTGAGTTGAAATCAAGAGTCAGACGCTTAACTGTACTGAGCCACCCAGTGCCCCTCTGTATTCTTATTCCTTATAGCACAGACACACACACTATGAATGTATATACATATAGACACTCAGAGGAAACAGGGCGTGCATCATCTGACACACCTAAGCTCCTGCCCATATACAAAGATGTATGTGACTCTCACACTGAAGTTTCATTCCTGAGCACAGCCTTGCCATTTCCTCTCCTCACTTGTACCTAGCCCTAACCCTCCACTCTCTGTATGTCCTGCCTCTCCAGCTTGTCCGCTTAAGAACATTAAATTCAGTGACCTACCACTTCAGGCATATCTGTTTTAGTTGCCTTTCCAATTTCTGATTCGATATTTTCAAGGCATCCCATGTCATTATTTGACAGCTCTCATTTATGGACAAGGGTTATTCCCTAGTCCCTCTTCATACTCAGACACCCCTCAGCTTAACTAGGTTGTGTATTTTCCTTAAAGGAGAAGGACAGGGGTGCCTGGGTGGCTCAGTGGGGTAAGCATCCAAATCTTGATTTCAGCTCAGGTTTTGATCTTATGGTTCGTAAGTTTGAGCCCCATGTTGGGTCCTGTGTTGACAGTGCAGAGCCAGCATGGAATTCTCTCTCTCCCTCTCTCTCTCTGCCCCTCCCTGCACACTCTCCCTCTCAAAATAAATAAATACATGTTAAAAATTTTAAAAAAAAAATAAAGAAGGGCATATGTTTGGTCAGTTTAAGTTCCTAACCGTTGATGGGCCACATTGGTGTAGATACCATACCCAAGTGGGAGATCTGGTTTCTCACTTTTGCTTGATGTGGCTGAGTAGGCAAAGATATTCAGAGTGGGCCTTTCTTTTTCTTCATTCATCTATGCATGTACAGAGGGGGTCAGAGCCTGATGTGTAATAATGAAGATATGATGGTGGTGATGTTGATAATCATCATCATGATAAATAATATTTACTTGGTGCTTAGTATTTATCTTCCATTTTTTAAAGCATTTTACATTAGCATCTTCATTATTCATTACTTCATTACTTCATTACTCACAACTCTGGAGATGATTATTCCATTCCACAGATAAGAAAATGTACAGAGAATTGAACTCGTATGTCCAAGAAGTTGGCATTGCTGAGTTCAAAAGTAGTCATCCTGCTTCTTCTTTATTCTTGACTTCTTTTCTCCATGTAAACTGTTAGGAATGTGGCAAGACATCAAGATTCATATGTGAGAAAGGAAGGAATGTGAAACTTGATGGAGAGAGTAGAAGTTTGTTTACATCCCAAGACTATAACGTTTGTAGTTGCAGTGTTTAACAGAGTACCACAATAAGGGTATTGAGTGGCATTAGATTCTCATTTTGCAGCTGTCCCTAAGGACAGTGCTTTCAGAAAGTTTATAGGTAGAATTTGGGGATATGATAATTTAATTGACAAGAGCAGTAACTGGCCATTTATGCCTTTAATGTCAACTATCTTCACCCAAAACCCACCATTATTTCTAATTTACATAATTTTAATCTCAACTTCCTTTTTAGTTAGTATGCAACTAGTTTAAACTGACATTTTTATAGTTTCCATTAATTAAAGGCACAGATTTAAATTTTAAAATTTACTTTCTTTTTCACAGCCTTCAAATATTTGAAAAATCAATGTAGTGAAGTGATGATAGAGCGACTATTTGATTTGTACTTTTATGGTCCATTGACCCTAAATAAGGGACAGAAAAGTCATTGTGTTAAGGTCTGTGACCCATTCAGCCTAAGACTAAAATGTGCTCACTTCAGGTTAGATAATGAGAATGATGCAAGAAAACTATTTGTGTGGAGCAGCTTTTGATAAGATGGTTCTACCTTAAAATAATTAGATAAGCTTAGACTTATAACACATGTTTAGAGGTCCCAATTGAGTCTATTCACATTATGGTGTTTATTTATCAGATCTGTTTCTCATCTAGCCACTAGAGTCTCATGTAGAGAACAGAGAGAGGGATTAGGAGAGAAGGAAAAAAAAAGGGGGGTGGGTGGGTGGGTGGGTGGGAATCAACCAAGAGATCCAGAAACTGATGGAGATATTTTACTTAAAAAGTTCTTAAGACTAAGGAATTCAAATCAGTATTTCCTTGATGTTCTTAAAGGAAATATCCATTCTTTTTTTCCCTCTTTTTATTGAACACACAACCTGAGTGTGAAAACCTAATATTGAATAGAGTTATACATTTCTTTGTTGTTGATGTCTCTGGAGTATGCTTCTACAGAGCTGCCCAGCAGAAGTAGCACTGAGAGTGCTTAGGAGAAAAAAAAATAGCTCAACTTAGGAAGAAATGAAATGTCTTCATGTAGCTTTGGAGACAGGGCCTCAGCAGCTGACAGTATTAAAAAGGGCTAAAGTAGAACAAATAATTCTTGAATGCCCTGTGGTTGCTAATTGACATGGTCATGATATCCAGAAAATACACTGCAGGATGACTGCCGTGATTTTGGCAGGGAATGTCTTGCTTAAAGTGGGAAATCCTGTAATAACAGGTGGACAGTAAATGAGCAGAGCCAGGAAATATATTTTTTTTCTAAATTTGACCTTTTTGTCAAACCCTGGTCTTGCTCAGCCATGTACCAAATTAGATCTATGTGTTGGGGATCATTTCTAAACTCCCACTGAATTAGATGACTCTTCATTTACTAGTTAGTAAATGAAAGATATATTAATAGGTATTACATGTTTAATTAGGAAATTATTTATGAGTGCACTATTAATTCACTTTTGGGCTAGGTGCCTTACACAATTGGAAAGATTTAATGCATTTAGGGGTAAAAATAGCATGCAAACATGAAAGTTTTACATAGTGGGCAGAAATCCACTATGCAGAAAAATAAATATTTAGGACATATTTTCCAACAGAAGGAAAAATACAAATGGTTTGGGATGCACTGTAAAACATGACATTAGAGGCAGAGTGCTTGTTAAAGAACTTAGAAGATAAATAGGATTTGGATCAGAAGAAAAGCAATAGCAAATTTTAAACTCTAGAATGTAAGTTCTACAAAGGCTTTTTTTTTTCTTCACTGTTTGCTCAGCATCCAGAACAGTGCCTGGCACACAACAGACATTGAATATCTGTTTATTAAATGAATGAATGTGGAATTGTTAAAACACTGTAAAACCACTATATTCCTTTTTTTGATGACATTTGAGATGATATGATTAGAGAGAAGTTTTTCTCTTTGGACTTAAACTTGGCAGTGAATATGGCTAAGGTTGACCAACTTCTGTCTCGTATCAATTAAACCTTTCATGGGTTTTTACTCAAATGCAGTCATTAATGAGCAGCTGCTCAGGGCAATGATAATAATGATGATGATACATTGCCCTTACACCATCCCCCTTACCCATGGAAACCCAAGTGCTTTACCAACATAATTATCATAGCTCTTATGGGAGTTAGGAAAGTATAATTAACATTGTTTGCAGATAGAAGTAGAAATAGAGATATTAAGCAACCAGCTTAGAGCGATGAAATAAATCAGTTATTATTTTAAAAATGTCGGTCTTGGGGCTCCTGGGTGGTTCAGTCGGTTGAGCGTCCGATTTCGGCTCAGGTCACGATCTTGCGGTCTGTGAGTTCAAACCCCGCGTCGGGCTCTGGGCTGATGGCTCAGAGCCTGGAGCCTGCTTCCCATTCTGTGTCTCCATCTCTCTCTGCCCCTCCCCCGTTCATGCTCTCTCTCTGTGTCAAAAATAAATAAAAATGTTAAAAAAAATTTTTAAAAATGTCTGTCTTAAGATCTTTTTTTTTATTGAAGTATAATTGACATCATTATATTAGTTTTAAGTGTACAACATAATGATTTGGCGTTTGTATATAGTGTGATATCATCACTACAGTTAAGTCTAGTCACTATCTGTCATCATACATACAGATTTTTCTTTTCTTGTGATAAGAACTTTTTGGATTTACTTTTTAGCAACTTTCAAACATGCAATACAGTATTGATAATAGTCACCATGCTGTACATTACATCCCCATGACATTTATTTTATAATTGAAAGTTTTCACCTTTCGACTCCCTTCACCCATTTTGCCCACTTTCCACCCCACCTCTGGCAACAACCAATCTGTTCTCTATATTTATGAGCTTGTTTTTGTCAGTTTTAGATTCAACCTTTGGTGAAATCATATTATATTTGTACTTATCTGTCTTATTTCACTTATTATAATACCCTCCAAGTCCAGCCATATTGTCACAAATGGTAAAATTTCAGTCTTTTTAATGGATGAATAATATTCCTACGTGTGTGTGTGTGTGTGTGTGTGCGCGCGCGCGCGCACCACATTTTCTTTATTCATTGTCAATGGATGTTTACATTGTTCCCATATCTTCATGATTATAAATAAAGGTGCAATGAACATTGGGAATGCATATATCTTTTTGAGTTAGTGTTTTCATTTTCTTTGGATAAGTACCCAGAATTTGAATTTCTGGATCATCTGTTCAACTTTTAATTTTTGAGGAAACTCCATATGGTTTTCTATAGTGGCTAGACCAACATTGCACACGAGTTTCTTTCTCTCCATATCCTCACCAGAACTCATTATTTCTTCTCCTTTTGATAATAGCCATTCTAACAGGTGTGAGGTAATACTTTTTTTGGTTTTGCTTTGCATTTCCCTGATGATTAGTGATGCTGAGCATCTTTTCTTGTGCCTACTGGTCATATGTATCTTCTTTGGACAAATGTCTATTCAATTTATCTGACCATTTTTTAATTAACTTTGTTTTTGGCTATTGAGTTGTATGAATTTTTATACATTTTGGATAGTTGCCCCTTATCAGATGTATGATTTGCAATTATTCCATTCCATAGGTTGCGCTTTCATTTTTTTGGCGGTTTCCTAGACTGTGCATAGGCTTTCTGGTTTGATGTAGTCCCGCTTGTTTATTTTCGCTGTTGTGGCCTTTGCTTTTGGTAACAAATCTAAAAAGTTATTGCCAAGACCCATGTCAAGCGGCTTACTGCTTATGTTTTCTCCTAGGAGTTTAATGGTTTCATGTCTTATTTTCAAACCTGCAATTCATTTTGAGTTAATTTTGGGGCATGGTGTAAGATAGTGGTCCAATTTTCATTCTTTTGCATATGGTGGTCTAGTTTTCCCAGCACCATATATTGAAGAGACTGTCCTTTCTCTATCATATATTCTTGGCTCTTCTGTCATAAATAATTGACCATATATGTGTGTGGGTTTATTTTTAGGCTATCCTGTTCTGTTTATCTATGTGTTTATTTTTGTGTTGATACCATACTGTTTGATTACTACAGCCTTATAATATAGTTTTAAATTAGGAAGCACGATGCCTCCAGCTTCGTTCCTCTTTCTTAAGATTGCATTGGCTATTCAGGGTCCTTCATGGTTCCAAACAAATTTTAGGATTGTTTTTGTATTTCTGTGAAAAATGACATTGGGATTTTGATAGGGATTTCACTGAATCATTAGATTGCCTTGGGTAGTGTGCACACTTTAACGATATTCTTCCAGTCCATAAGCATTTATTTGTGTCATCTTCATTCCATTTATTTGTGTCATCTTCGATTTCTTTTACCAGTATCTTAGTTTTTAGTGTATGGGTTTGTTACCCCCCCCCATGATTAAATTTATTCCTACATATTTTATTCTTTTGATGTAATTGAAAATGGGATTTCTGTATATTGCTTTTGTATTCTGCAGATTTAATGAACTCATGTATTCTAAGATTTTTTTTGGTGGAATCTTTTTTTTTATATATATAGTGTCACATCATCTGCAAATAGGAACAGTTTTATTTTTTCGTTTCCAATTTGGACATTTGTTTCTTTTTCTTGCCTAAATTGTTCTGACTGAGATTTGCAGTTCTATGTTGAATAAAATGGGGAGAATGGGTGTCCTTGTCTTGTTCCTGAATTAGAGAAAAAGCTTTCAGCTTTCTCATATGGAATATCTTTTCTATTATCTTTTGAGTCTTTATTTCATTTATTTCTGTTCTGATCTTTGTTATTTTCTGCTGTTAACTGTGGGATTTGTTCCTCTTGTTCTAGTTTCTTGAGGTGTGAAGTTAGGTTATTTTTTTGAGATTTTTCTTATTTCTTGAGGGTAGGCATTTATCACTATGAACTTCCCTTTTAGATCTGCCATTGCTGCATTCCATAAATTTTAGTATGCTGTATTTTCATTTGTGTCCAGGTATATTTTCTCTTTTGATTTCTTTGTTGACTGGTTGTTCAGATACATGATATTTAATCTCCACTTATTTTTTAAAAATTTTCCAGTGTTTATTTTGTGATTGATTTCTAGTTTCATATCATATCATTGTGTGTGTAAAAGAGGATATGATTTCAGTTTTCTTAAATTTGTTAAGACTTGTTTTATTGCCTAACATATTATCTCTCCTGGAGTGTTCTATGTGCACTTGAAAAGAATGTGTATTCATTACTTTTGGATTGAATGTTCTATGGGTATCTTTTAAGTCACCTGGTCTAACGTGTCATTTAAGGACAATGTTTCCTTATTGATTTTCTGTTTCAATGAACTATCCAATGATATAAGTGGGGTATTAAAGTTCCCAACTATTATTGTATTGCTATTTCTCCCTTTAGTTTAATTAATAATTGCTTTACATAGTTAGGTGTCCCAAATATTTTATTTTTACACTTCAAAATCAGTGAATGACCAATATCTGGTAACTATTTAAATCATTAATTTGGATGGTATTAAGATGATGGAAAGGAAGATAAATTTTGAACTTTATCTCTCAGTATGCTCCTTGAGACCTGATTTGAATTCTTGTACTAATTTATGGGTGCTAATAGGTTGAGAAAAAAATACATCTAGTGAGAGTCTTCTACATAAGTTTATTTGGTTCATATAAATTTAGGACCACAGTAATTATTCAGGTAGCAAGTGGAAATTATTGCTGTCCCATGTTTGGTTCCCTGTTCTCAAAGTCCATCTGCTTTCTTCTCCTCACTTATAAAAATGGCCCCAACCCAGATATTAAGATCAATCTTGATCTGTCAAGTGGATCCAAAGAATGATTAAGTTACATTGATTCACCATCAGGATAAGCTTACTTTTGATTTTGACTTGATCTTGTTTTTCACTTCTAGTGATAAAAATGCTTCATTGATATGTGTGTGTGTGTGTGTGTGTGTGTGTGTGTGTGTGTGTGTGTGTTGGGAGGGAGTGCCAAGCATTTGTTTCTGTCTTCCCCTCTTCTTTTGTCAACACTATACTTGTATCAGGATATTTCTGACACAAGTGACAGAAAACCAAATCCAAATGGATATAAGCAAAGAAGTTTATTGGCTCTTCCAAGTAAAAACTTTAGTAGAATTGACTTCAAGTGTAGTCTCTTTGAAGTCAAACTTCATAAAGATCCAGTTTTTCTTCCTCTCATGGTCACCTCTCATCAGTGCATGGGTTTTACTCTTGGGCTAGATGTGGTGGCAAGACAACAGCAGCAGCTCCAATTATGATCTTTCAGGTTTGAGTTCAATGGAGGAGAGTATTCTCAGAATTCTCAGAGCCTCAGAAGCATTTCCATTTTATCATATTTGTTTTGATTGTATGACCTGTTAGTCCTTACCACATTTTGGTTTTTTGTTTTTTTTTTTTCAAGGCATGCTATCTGATACATTAGGTTGAAAAAATTAGGGCCCACTCTCAAATGTGGGGTTGGAATAAATTCTCACTGAAACCATAATGCTTGTTGTAACACTATGTATACCTCGCTCCCAACTTTTAGGAAACTGTTCCTTTACCCAATGTAGCTATATGATTTGTGGAGCTACCAATCGCAGTACTGCATAGCGGTTGTACCCCCAGTACGCCAACCCCCATGGTTGGATATGTGACATAGATTATAAACTGTGATGCTTATTTTCCCATCTAAAGTGATTGGTCCACTGAGTGACTAATAGCAACTAAATCAGTGTCTGTCCCTGGAATAAATACATATAATGAAAGGAGAAAGTTGTCTTAGATAAGTGGCAGATGCTCAGAGATATGCTGAGGGTTTGAGAAATGAATTTATAGAAACATTTGCTGGGTTTAGGTCCTAAGATTACCAGAACATCCCTGGTTTCTGCAGCCTTTCCATTGATTCCGTGGTTTTTTTTTTCTAGTATCCCTCCAAAGCTTTTGTTGTTGTTGGTGGTGGTGGTGTTTGCTTAACTGAATTCTAGTTGTGTTTCTATCAGTAAAAAAAAATCTTTGTTCTCAAGACTTGACTTTCTTTCTAGTTTGAGTAAGTAAAATTTTGTTTTACCTCCCTATGAGTGAGTACCTGCTTTGAAAACTTGCCTTGTATATCTTTTAAAAATTCCTACTGTGACATATTTTCAGACTTACAAAAAAATTCTGTAATAGTACAAAGGAATTCTTTATATGCAGAGCATCCAAATTTTTACATTTTACTATGTTTGCTCCAATCTTCTCTCTCTAAATACCTTATTTTTGTATAAATTGAGACTAAGTTGCATACATGATGCTCTTGACCCCTAAATCTTCAGTGTGTTCTTAAAACATGTGCATCATCTTGCATAATTGAGGCAAAAAATAAAAACCATGATTATCATAGAAAAATAATAGCATTTCAGACTTTTCCAATTGTCTCAATTACAGTCTTTAGAGCAAAAGAAAGTCCTGGATCATGCATTGTTTCCATCAGTCATATCTCTTTAGTCTCCTTTAATCTCATATAATTTTTTTTGGTTCCTCCTTTTCCCTGACATTTTTTAAGATACAGGTTAGTTATTTTGTACTATACATATTATGCTAATTTGTCTTAATGCTAATGTGAATGTTGGTTACTTGGTTAAATTAGCATCTGCTAATTGCTTCATAAAATTTGTCAATTTTTTGGTAATTAATATGTATGTTGTGGGAAGGCACTTTAACTAAAGTCCTTTGATTTCTTATATTTCCACCCACTCATTTTTTTTTTTTGCAATCCCAGACCTTTATAAATTATGTCTTTTCTTTATTCTCACCAATTTCTTCTATGAATGATCATCTAGTTTCTCCCACTTTGCAGTCCCTGTCATCAACTACCCATTATACAACCAATGTTCTGTTTCTCATGACCATTCTTTAACTAGAGTCTTGCTATGCAATTAGAATGTGCTAAGTGTTCTTTGCCTGGTCTTTGTTATCATCTTAGACACCTTATTAGTCACCTTGTCACTCATCTGCTAGATCTGCCATTTAGCCTTTTATTGAAACTAGCCAATATTAGTGGCTTTATCCTCTAAATGATTGACTCCACCTAACTAATTGGATCACTCTATCTGTAGCAAGCTCCTACCCCAATTTTTATGTGTGTATGTGTGTTTTGTTTTTACTTATATGCCCTCTAGGCATTCTAGCTGTTCTCATCTAGCTATCTCTTAATATCTTTTTCAGATAATAGACAAATTTCTGTCCCAGCTGCTCAAATTTGGTAAATTAATAAACATGCAAAATATTGTGGAACAACTCTATTGTCTGGTGATAATGATGATACTATTTCCAATAGGTCAACTTTGTATTGTACCATTTTGAAATTTGGATTTTACCATAAAATTGTGAAATCTAATTTATATGGTTATGTAAATTACATGCATAGAGGAATGAGTGTTCAATCCTGAACGTGTCATAAAATTGTCCAGCTGAAGCAACAGGGACAATTAAAGCTTGTTTTGATTTCAGTTTGTATGTTAAATTCAGGACAAGATCAGAAACACTACGATGGTGGAGGAGGAGAGGAAACACCCTCCTTCTGCTCACCCAAGAAGAAAAGTAGAACATAGAAATCAAAAAAGGCTTTCTGTAACTATCATGGCAAGGAAATTAAAAAACAAAACAAAACAAAACAAGAACAAAAAAAACCAACTGTTCACTTGGGATTCTTTCTATAAGAATTTAGTAATGTTTCTTAAGCTGTGTGAATTACTTGATGTTTATTATTGTTATCTTTTATTTCCTTGTGACAAATAGCAATACAACTTTTAGCAACAAGTATGACCCTGTGTAGAGAAGCAGAAAAAGGAAAGCTAAAGAAAAGAATTCCTGTTCTAAAGAGTGATATTGATATCAGGAGGATGGGACAGGTTATGTTCCTAAGTACCTGAGAAAAGGCAAGAAAGGCATTGTATTGAGATGTTCTCAGCCAGAGAAGCAGTCCTTTGTTTACCCATAAATGGCCCACAGGGGCCTCCTGACACCACTATGATTCTTTCAACCACAGAGGATTATGGTTTCTTTATTCATATTTGTACTTCAGCCATAATATTATCATAGATTCTAGATTCTGAGTACTAGTCTATGGAAAGTTTTATAGGCATTTTTCATATTAGTTTTCCCAGTACTAGTGAAAAAGCTAAAGTATCTGTTTTTATTTTTATAGAGTTACTATTACTATAAAAGTGAAGGGTTCTGAATACTGACTTTTCAGTCTGTAAGTTCCATTAGGACAAGTACCTGAATTGTTTACAATATTCTTGGCATTGTGTTAGTTGCAGAGGATGTGGCCAATAAATATATAGTTACTTACTAAAAGGCTTGCTTAAACACAGAGCTTGCTGGCTGCAGATAGAGTATTTTGCCTCTTCCCACCCTTTCCCTTCAGTAAAAGGTTTAATAAATCCTATGCTTAACTTTATGAAAAGGCATGCAAGAGCCTAGAGAAACTTGACATATTTATTATTACAAATTGCTGAAAGAACTACTTTAAATAGGTTATAAACCAAGTCAAACCAGATCTGTTTATTATAAACTGTGGAATTGAATTACATATTGAAGAAAATGATCAGAGTAAGTGAAGGATATTTGGGTGTGCTATAAATTAGTAGAGTTTGGTGGCTGATTTTTTGCCTTTATCTCAACACCCATTTTCTATAAGGGCATAGAGGAAAAACTTGCCAAATACCCAAATGAATGACTGGTATTCATAACTCGTCTCTTACCTACTTGTAGCAGAGTTTGCTCCCAAACTTGATAGAGAGCAACCTTATTCAGTTTTATACTTTTAATTAAATGCAAATTCCAGCTTTAACTGTTCAGAAAATTGCCATATTATCAATATTAATAACATCCAGCCTGGAGAAAAATATGAAGAGTCTTTATGATTGACTCTCCCTTGGCTGGCCAGGGTTCAGAGAGAAGACCCTGAGGGTTACATTAGCTCTCTTTATACTCCCTTCCAAGGTTTGATCTCAACGTCCCCATTTGAGACACCTCAGTCACAAGTTTGTAAACCTATTGTTGCATTTTAATCCTTCTCAAATTCTAATTAAGTTATGGTCTTAATGCAAAGTAATTATATTTACTGACAGACCTATGATTAATGCAAGCCACAAAGCAATTAGCTGAAGAGAGACAAAAATGTGGTTAATATCATTGACTTACTGGTCCTAAGCAGAATTAACATTATCTTTGAAATGTGGACCCTTCTACATAGAGCATCGACATGGTTGCCATAGAAACTGTCTGTCTTGTCATTCCTGCAGTCTCCAGGCATCTGTTCCAGGTTCAAACACTCATTGACATGTGCATTCATTTGGTCAGATGAAATGTCTTATCTCAAGCACCTTTATTACCCATGAATATATTAACTCCCTTTAAATAATAAAACACCACTTGAAAATTAGTAACCAGAGATGTGTCAGCATTTAGAGTTTTGGATGACAACAGCTGACAAGATCACTGAGACATAATTGTGGCTAGTGTTATATGGATTTATAGCCAACTATAAATTATTTGCAATAAGGGTAGACAGGGATTTAAGAAATATCAGTTGTTTTGGTTTGTTATCTAAGTGGAAGAATTCTTGGAATTCTGAGTTTTTACAAACATGCTTGAATATACCCCAAAGAGTTTGATGTTGGAAAAATTCACCACACTTCAAACAGGTAATGAAATTACATAAGATCTAGTCATAGAGAACTAGTAAAGCAATTCAATCCTGCCCATTATTCATTGGCTTAAATTTCCTAACTTCTTCGGCCATTGCTACGAATATTTGGCATTAGTCTTCAAAGTGACATTTTTGAGAAAAGTGATTCTCAATTTTGCAGGACTGTGTTTAACATTTTAGGAAGCTTAGCATCCCTGTCTTCCAAACACTAAATGCCAGTAAGTAGCTCTCTGTCCCAGTCCTAGTCATAACCAACTATGAATCCATACATATTCAAATGTCTGCTATGTGGAGCATGGTCTGGAGGGGGCGAGGTGCTACTACGCATGGCTGGGAGCCACTGTAAAATTCTTAGCAAAGATTTTTTGTCTTTTCGAGTCCTGCCATTTTCTCAGCAAATGATTCTTGTTACATTTAACTAATCAGGTGTGAATCTCAAATGAATTGTGGACTGTAAGTTTGCAATTGCTTTAAGCTGTCAAGAATACTACAAGAATATCAGGAAAAGAACAAAATCCATGAATATGTTCATACCCTAAAAAAAGGGTAAAAGAAAAAGTAATCACTAGGATAATAAATATTAAGTAGAATGGTATAACAGAGAGTAGTTATGGATTTATATTTCTCTCTGCTGAAAGTTTCAAATAATATAGGAGGGGGTTATCCACTAGAAAGAAATATAAGATAGGAGCACCTGGGTGTTTAATTCAGTTAAGCACTCTTGGTTTTCACTCATATTATGATCTTACAACCTGTGAGTTTGAGCCCCACAATGGGCTCTGTGCAGACAGCACGGAGTCTGCTTGGGATTCTCTGTCTCCCTCTCTCTCTGCCCCTCCCCCACTTGCTCTCTTTCTGTCTCTCTCAAAAAAAAATAAACATTAATTTTTTAAAAGAAAAAAGAAAGAAATATGAGATAAATAGAAAGCAGGACTGGGGGTCTGGGTTATGTTGAAGGAATTCAAAGAAATTATAGAAAAGATAAGCCCATGGGACCAGGAGGAAATATCTTGTGTTTTTATACCAAAGAAACTTGGGCAAGTGGGTCTTTGGAGATTTCTGGTGAAGGGATGCCTCATATTTTTCCTGTAACTTAAAAATTTGTGCATGAAAGGAAACTACACTCTTTGAGTCCAGTGAATAGCACAAAAGTATTTTTCTTCCATCTACAAAAAACTCTGGCATATTTCATTGATTTATATTTTTCTGCTATTGAATTGTACAATAAAGAATTGCTGATAATGTAACATAATTACTATAAAATATTTGTGCTACAATCATAGTCTTGGTACACAATAAATAATAATTGATTAAAATAAACCCAGAGGTGGCTATAGATCATCATCATCATCATCATAATCATCATCATAAAAAACCCCACCTAACCCTAACATCATTTTCACTGTATAGGAGAGGAAAGTAAAGTTGAGAGGCATTTAAAATTGTCCCTCTGCTATTTATTTGCAGAAACTGGCTAAAATCCTAGGATATCTACTTGGAATTAAAATAAAGAATTGAGTGTCATCAGATTTCTGTGTAAATAAAGTGGAACTATTTCCTATGATGTGCTTAGAAATGATAGTGGAGTTCAACAGCTTTGGAATTCAGAGGCCAGGGTTTGTTAGATGTCAGTTTGGGAGAACATATCAACTTAGCTATTATATATCAGTTAATAAAGGCAAGAGTGAAGAAGAGATGGAAGAAAATACCAGAAAAATACTAAGGGTAGGAAGAAAATGTGCTGTCCTGGGTTAATGTTGACAATTGTGACATTTCAGTAGCCTAAATGACTGACTAGTAGTATGGATGACTGTTTTTTCATTACTGTGTTCATTACCTGGATTAGCCAGTGAAATCATGAATCCTTTGATTTAGAGCTAAATTTTGATGGAAATAGAGTGGTGCTAAAAGCATAAGCTAGATAAATATGGTGTTTTGAGCAGAGCAAGCTCTTTAAGATTTCAGAAGCAGAAGAGTTGGGAGGTGGTAACATATTCCAGCATGTTGAGATCATAGTGATTGGGAGAATGGAGCGTGCATGCGATAATTGGAATTCTGGAAAAACAGAAAATCAAAGGCTCAAAAGTCAGATAACTCTGTCACCTGGTCATTAAGTTCAGTGAAGATGATGGTAGGTACTGGAGTAAAAAGGAAAACATTAAGGTAGAAGCCAAGGTCTTTGATGAATAAATTGGAGGGATAAGAAGGTAAATAAAATAAATGCAGAAGAGGAATGGTGGAAGATGAAGCAGTCATGGTCCAAATGAGCCATGAAGTGAATTACTATCTTAAAGTTTCCCTTCTTCTGGGCTCTGAAAAAAAAAAGTGGAATATGAGAGAATGAGAAGACAGTCCTTACTAGGGAAGTTTTATAAGGGGAGTCATATTTTCTCTATCAGCAGCCCTCCAGGGAAAGAAGGACACTCTAGATATTTCCAGTAAGGGGTTTCATACAGACAGAGGCTTAGAAAAATAGGTATGCTATTCTGTTCATTCAAGAAATTACTACAGGGAAAAAACTGAAGAAACCACTGCTAATAATTGTCCCTGCCTGCAGACCTGAATTAGAAATTTAACAGAAGGAAATACCAGTTCCACTGGATATGTTTCCTATCCAGTCATCTGAATCCAATTGCTCTTCTAGCTTCCAAATCTTGTATAAATATTTCTCATTAGTGGAGTCTAAACCAGAACCTTATTGGCAAGGAGTCTGGATATAATTTTCCCAACCTTGATCCCTTATGATACTTGACATTGGGCTGCTTAGCAGGAGGGAATAGCAAGAAGTGTGAACAGACAACCTCAAGGAGAAGTGTCTACAAGTACAATGAGTGAAGAGGAGGCAGAAAGGATATCGGTCAATAAGTTAAAGATAGAGGCTTTTTGTTATTGTGAGACAAGTACTAACGTAGTCAGGGGAAAATTTTTTGAGAGGGGAACAATGGGAAAATGCATCAAAACCAAAGAAGCACAGAGCAGTGTAACTCAAGCTTTATGGGGCCAGAAAAAGTCTACAGGAAATAGATTTGGGGCTATCAATTAAATGTCACAGTGAAGTGAGGCCTGGTAGGACTAGCTGACTTCAGGTTTCCTTGAAAAGGTTTCTCTTTTTTTCCCTAATGGAAAGAAAAGAAATCATCTCTTGTGAATGAGATGGGCAACATGATTATTTATGTATATATGGAAATTCTAACCCTGTATGCATATAATAATGATCTAGAATCATAATTATGTATTAGAAACAGTGGCAACGTCTGATAAATGGCAGCTTACCTCGACTAGAATTGGAAGTTGATTTTAAAGGCTTTAAAACATCAACAAAGCATGTGAATACCAAAGACGAGAAAATAGTGTAGTACATGAATTAGATAGTGTTATTGTTCCAATTATGTATGCGTCCTTTAAGAGGACTTTGATTCCCACTGCATTGACCTGGTTTTGGTGAAAAGTCAGTGGACACGCACTATTTATGAACAAAAGTTTAAGACACATCATCTGTTTCTCTTTTTACTCTGTCACCAGCCCAGTGTGTCCCATATAGGGATTGCTCTCTAATCCAAAGTATCTGAATGATGAAGACATGGAGGAGAGCTATAGCTACCTAGCAATGAACTGACATTAGAAGAAAATCCACTTGTTTTTGTATCTGTGTTTTGAGATTTTGAGATTGTCTATAACTGCACCAATATTTAAAACAATATACATTCTATTTCCCAAATATATTTGACCATACACATCTTTTGTTTGTTTGTTTGTTTTTAATATCAGAGAATCTGGGGTGTCTGGGTGGTTCAGTTGGTTAAGCATCCGACTTTGGCTCAGGTCATGATCTCACAGTCCGTGAGTTCGAGCCCTGCTTCGGGCTCTGTGCTGACAGCTCAGAGCCTGGAGCCTGTTTCAGATTCTGTGTCTCCCTCTCTCTCTGACCCTCCCCTGTTCATGCTCTGTCTCTCTCTGTCTCAAAAATAAATAAACATTAAAAAAAATTAGTATCAGATAATTTAGTAGAATACTTTTCATTGACAACATTTAGAAATAGTAGGTTAAAATTATTAACTACATGTTTTCTTCAAATGTATTTTTTTAAGAAAAACATGATTTGGCTCCTGAATTGTTGATCTTTAAGATGCAGTAAATGAAATTACCTTGATTACATTTCTAAACAAACCGTCTGGTAATTTAACAAGATACATGCTATTTTTACCAAACAGTAACAAAAACAAGATTTAAATTCCATTTTTTAAAAATTTTTTAATGTTTATTTATTTTTGAGAGAGAGAGATAGAGAGAGAGAGAGAGAGAGAGTACAAGCAGGGGAGGGGCAGAGAGAGAGGGAGACACAGAATCTGAAGCAGGTTCCAGGCTCTGAGCTGTCAGCACAGAGCCCGATGCAGGACTAGAACTCAGGAACTGTGAGATCATGACCTGAGCTGAAGTCGGATGCTCAACCAACTGAGCCACCCAGGTGCCCAACAAGATTTAAATTATTTTTCTAATTGTTCTGTAACTGCTTTGTTTTTATTACACATGTGACACTCAAGTGATTATTTTGTGGATTTCTTTGTCGATTTTGGTGAGACAAAACACAAGTAAAGGAAAATAAAAATTGCATCTCTCATTTCAGCCCCTCACCATAGAAATCACAGATAGACTCATTATAAATGCTGGGTCTTGAGCTAATTCTAACAGGGAGAGTTAAACATTCATAAATAACATGGCATATTGGTAAATGATTAACAATAGGTAGTTTGGGAAAAGAAAGTTTTGATTTGTAGCATTTGCCAGTTTCCAACAATTACTCTTGACATACTCAATTTCAA
The DNA here is from genome assembly GCF_027475565.1 of Acinonyx jubatus. Classification (NCBI taxonomy): domain Eukaryota; kingdom Metazoa; phylum Chordata; class Mammalia; order Carnivora; family Felidae; genus Acinonyx; species Acinonyx jubatus. The sequence continues at coordinate 164,263,170 of NC_069382.1, read as the reverse complement.
TTCCTGATGATTGAGTTGGGAGGAACTTATACACATTTTATGACTCTCCTGATGGTTTCAGCCAGCTTTTCGACACAACTGGAAAATCGCTTGAGCCTTTCAACTGAGGTCGGATTTCATTGTGTTGTTATTGAGCTGGTAATTACAGAGTAAGCCCTAGATCTCTTTAAGTACTAAGTGTTACAATGTCTCCTCACTTGTTTTTATACCACTTTTGCCAAATCAACATGAAAAAGTCTGAGGTCTACTTTATACAATTTGGGTTTGGCTTGGAGTCTAGAATCCTGTGGTGAATTACAGCCCAGTTTTCTAGAACTCTGACAGTGCTTGCTTCTGACAGCCTTTTGGAGCTGAATTCTGTACTTTCTTCTTTCTACATCCATCTGTCCTTCCACAAACAAATCAGCTGCCCATGATATTGATTCTTCTCATCTTGTCTTCAAGAATTGGTTCTCAGCAATCCTCATTCTGTACTACCACGCCCTCTCTCCTGAATTTCACTTTTTCCATCTTTCACACCTGTCCACATCAGCTTGGCTATGCCCAATTAAACATCTCATCAACTTGCCCAATTATCCTATTGTAATGACACTGACTTTTTATTATCTTCAGTGACTGAGATCAGAGCAAGCACCTGAGTTAGAATAACAATTGTTGTGAGTAAATACAGATGCTTTAGACAGTTTGTCTTTTATTAATGTATTCACAAGACCCAAGGTAATTAAAACATCACATTTATCAAGACATAATGTAGTGGATTTTCTCAGATATAATATCATCATAATGTAAAGGTATTCAAGTGGAAAGGCATTTTGCATAAATTCTTGGTTTGGTAAATAATGGGAAAGAAAAAACAATGGGACATACATAAAATATAGATGTATGTAAACTTGAAAAGATTATTTCATTCAGGTAAAATATAAGTGTGTTCTTTCAAGATTATGTAATATGTTATTTGTAAGTATTGTCCAGTTGATTTTAAAACTTCTCTTCAATAAAATAAGATACCAAGCAGGAGACATTCTGGTAACCATGCCTTTTACACCAAAGCAAACATTAAGAATTCAGAGTAGGATCCTGAGAAACTTAACAGGAGACTATGGGGGAGGGGAAGGAAAAAAAAGTTACAGAAGGAGATAGCCAAACCATAAGAGACTCTTAAAAACTGAGAACAATCAGAGGGTTGATGGGGGGTGGGAGGGAGGGGAAGGTGGGTGTTGGGTATTGAGGGCACCTGTTGGGATGAGCACTGGGTGTTGTATGGAAACCAATTTCACAATAAATTTCATATTTAAAAAAAGGAATTCAGAGTAGCAATGCATTATACAGTGATACTTTCAAACAAGCTAGCAGAATAGTGTTACTAAAAAACTTGCAGCATCTGTAACACACAATTAGAGTGTGTGACTGGAGTAATGAAAGTGAAAAATGTGTTATTTGAACAGATGTTGCAGGCTATTTGGAGAGGTATACCCACACACCTCTGTATATATTTATCTTCAAATGGTCTGACTGACCCTGCTTAAACATGGAGAAAATCCTTTCTAAAAGCGTTCAAAATAGTTTCTGCTGTGTCCTAGCTAGTGCTTGAATTACATTAAAATTGCCAACTGGAATAAACAAACCAAAAGGTCCATGATTCATAAAGTTCTTGAAAGAATTTGAAATTTAATTTGAGCATTGTGTGGTATGAAAGCCAAAATAATATCATATAGTAACAGCTATAAAAATTTTTAATGAGGAAAGATATGTTATATAAAAAAAAACATGTATTATTTGAAAGAAAAAACTGATTTTTTTTCTTCATGTACATGACGATTTTTTTTAGCTTTTCTTTAATCTTCAGGCTTTATATGCTAGATATTTTCTTGTATTTTGTGGGAGGAAATGTTGTTTGGTGCTTAAAGTTATGAAACACATCACAAATATTTCAGCACATGAAGAATGGTTTACTGTAACTATTAGTCAGGCTTTTGTTTCCATCAAGGAGGCTAGGATTTAGGATACAAGTAAGTGCTTATTCCATATTAAATATGTGGTAGAATTCCACTGTGAAGCTGTCTGGTCCTAGACTTTTGTTTGTTAGGAGTTTTTTGATTACTGATTCACTGTCATTGCTGATAATCAGTCTGTTCAAATTTTCTATTTCTTTAACTTCAGTTTTGGTAGGTTATATATATATATATTTTTTTTTAGAAATTTATCCATTTCTTCTAGGTTGTCCAATTTGTTGGCATATAATTTTTCATTATATTCTCTTGCAATCATTTGTATTTCTGTGGTATCAGTTATTTCTACTCTTTCATTTGTGCTTACTTGAGTTTTTCTTTCTTTTTTTGGATGAATCTGGCCAGGGGGTTATTAATTAATCTTTTCAAAGAATGAGCTCCTGGTTTCAATGTAAATTTATTGCATTTATATACATTAATAATGAAGCAGAAGAAAGAAAAAATGAGAAAACAATCCCATTTACACTTGCTCCAAAAATTATGAAATACCTAGGAAAAAACAGTATGGTACTTGTAAAAAAAATGGACACATAGATCATTGGAACAGAATAGAAAGCCCAGAAATAAACGCACAATTAAATAGGCAATTAATCTTTGACAAAGGCAGCAAGAGTATGCAATGGGAAAAATACAATCTCTTCAACAAATGGTATTGGGAAAACTGGATAGCAACTTGCAAAAGAATGAAACTGGACCACTTTCCTTCATCATACAAAAAATGAAACTCAAAATGGATTAAAGACCTAAATGTGAGACCTGAAATCATAAAAATCCTAACAGAGAGCACAACTAGTAATTTCTTTGACATTGGTCATAGCAATATCCTTCTAGATATTCTCCTGAGGCAAGGGAAATAAAAATAAAATTTTGGAACTACATTAAAATAAAGAGCTTCTGCATAGCAAAAGAAACAACCAACAAAACTAAAAGACAACCTACTGAATGTGAGAGGATACCTGCAAATCACATATCTGATAAAGGATTAGTATCCAAAATACATAAAGAATTTATACAACTCAACACCTAAAAAAAAGAATAATCCCATTTTAAAATGGGCAGAAGAAATGAACATTTTTCCAAAGAAGGCATGCATATGGCCAATAGGCACATGAGAATATGCTCATCACTTACTAGCAAGGGAAATGGAAATCAAAATCACAATGAGATATCACCTCACACCTGTCAGAATGGCTAAAATCAAAAACACAAGAAACAAGTGTCGGTGAGGATGTGGAGAAAAAGGAAGACTTGTACACCATTGGTGCGACTGAAAACTGGTACCACCATTGTGGTAGGCAGTATGGAGTCTCCTCAAAAATTCAAAAATTGAACTACCCTATTATGCAGTCATTGCGCTAGTGGGTATTTACACAAATAGTATGAAAACACTAATTCAAAAGCATATATGTATGTACCTCTATGTTTATTGTAACATTATTTCCAATAGCCAAACTATGGAAACTGTCCAAATGTCCATTGATAGATGAGTGAATAAAGAAGAAGTGATATAAATGGGATATTATTCAGCCATAAAAAGAATGAAATCTTGCCATTTGCAACAACGTAGATGGATCTAGAGAGTATAATGCTAAGCAAAATAAGCCAGTCAGAGAAAGACAAATACCATATGATATCACTCATTTGTGGAATTAAAAAACAATGCACAAAGTTAAAAAGAAGTGTTTATGTACACACTCAACTATAGAGAACAGAGAGTTATCAGCGGGGAGATGGGTGGGGGATAGGTGAAATATGTGAAGAGAATTAAGAGTACACTTATCTTGATGAGCACTGCATAATGTATAGAACTGCTGAATCATTATATTGTATACCTGAAATTAATATAACAGTGTATGTTAACTACACTGAAATTAGAAAAAAAAATCTAAAACAGAGAAAGAAACAAGAAAATATATTTACTTGATTTTCAAAATGTTAAGTAATAAAATGAATATATACTAAAAATTGCATCAAACAGTTAAAAAGCAAAAGGGACTAGGTAGAGGGACCCCATTCTAAATGTCAAGGCTTCTCCATTTTTAAATTAATAGTGATAAGATTGTAGTTCAAATTTTTATTTTGTTAATCTTATTCTTTTCTATATTTCAGAGCATTTTTCTTCTATAAGATACAGCATATTAGTTTACAAATTGCTGCCAAGTAGTCTAAATTCTAATTTTAAATATCATACTCTTTACAAGTCAGAACTAAAGCAGCTTTCTGATTTTCGCTGATATTTTTATTCTTATTTTTAGACATCTGTTGATATACAAAATCTTCATGGTCCATGTTTCCATAGTATCTTACTCCATCTCTTTACATAGCAGTTGCTCTAGATATCTTATGCTATCTACAGAGTCATGCCATTAGTTATTTCTGGCTACCACAAGCTGGATGAATGAATCACTTATAAACTCCGAATTTTTTGGAAGTATAAAATAATTTTGAAATATTACCAACACTTGGCAAAAACTGTATCATTCACATAGCCATATTCAATAGGAGAGAGAGACAAACCAACTCCCCTCAAAAAAAAGGTGGGGTGTTCTTTAAGTACTGGGGTGAGCTAGTGGAAGAAGTATTGGAGGACTTTAGGCTAGAGGTTGATCAATGGGATATATCCAGCCCAATTAGTTATTCCTGACTTCACAAATGTTTTTCTTTGATTAGGCCATCTGTGTTCCCTACTTGCCACCATGGAAGTTTGCCCCTACCCTTCCACAGAGACCAAGGTAAGGGTACTATCTCCTCTGACGTTTACATTTCAAAGAGATGGGTCCCAGGTACTTGCTAAAGATATTCTCTGGATCTTAAAACTAGCAAGAGGAGAGAAAAAAATTTGCATACTTTTTTTTCAAAGGGACAGAGAAATAATTCACAATTGTAACTTTTTTTTGAGAGAAAGCATGAGCTGGGAGAGTGGCAAAGGCAGAGGGAGAGAGAGAGAGAGAGACAGAGAGAGACAGAGAGAGAGAGAGAGAGAGAGAGAGAGAGAATCCTAAGCAGGCTCCATACTGAGGGAGCTTGATCTCGCAATCCTGGGATCATGACTGAGCTGAAATCAAGAGCTGGACACTCAACTGACTGAGCCACCCAGGCACCTCCACAATTATAATTTGTCTAGAGTAAATTCTATAAGAAAGGATGTCAGAGACCTATATATGGTCAGGAAGAAACTGGTCTAAAGTTAAGTCAAGCTGAGGGGAATATTAAGGCCTTTATGGTTAGCCTCAAAATACATCATCTAAACTTTGTCTTACATATATTAGTGATAATGCAATCTCTTGCTCCTTTTAACATAACCATGACTTTTTATGAGTCATGGGAAGTTTAACAGAAGACTAGGAGCTTTGGCCTGGATATTTGGGGAGATTTTATTGGCACAAGATACCGTCAATCTAAGAAAACCAGATTGTTCACTAGTAAGCCTGATTCATAGAGACATTCGTGAGTGTTATAAAGCTGACCTATTTTAATAACTTTCTAAGTTTCTTCCTCCCAAGGCTTTGGGTAGTGCAGGTAATAACAACAAAATAGAAAGAGGTGTTTTAGATACTGTGTTGTTTATGTACCTCGTCTTATGCTTTATATTTCGAAGTATACTATACCACCACCAATGCATTCTGCATTGAGCACTTTCAAAAACAAATGGCCTAAAGTTTACAGCTCAAAAGAGCTGGTGTCTCACAGAGATTCAAAGAAGATCCGTGAGATGCTCAAGCAATTAGCTGTGATAACCATAAGGACCAAGTGAACAAAACCATTATATAAACTGAAGCTTTTGGCCAAGAATGGGGGAGAATATATTTTCTTCCTGATTAAGTAACCTTTTAATCAGATATGTATGATTATAAAATGTTAGAAAGTATTGGGCTTGTCCTACACAGAAATAACAACACTGGAAACAACACTCTCCTTGCTTCTTACTCCTAGTTGTTGTAATTTAATAGGTGCCCTTTCTCCAAATTTCCATGTTACTTGACATTATGTAAGATTTCTGATTACTAAAAACCAAGGAAGAGGTGATAGTACAGAGGGCTATCTTCCACAAGGGAGATTAAAGAGAAAGTTTGGCAGGGTCCCCTCCCTAAGAAGGAAAACAAAAACAAAAACAAAAACAAAAGTGCTAGGTCTACCTGACATTCCATCCTAATAATTATCACTATCACTAATTTCGGCACTTTCACTCTTCCATTAACTTCCTACAGTTTGTGTCCATCTCCAGATTTACATGTGTATCTATTCCCCAAATTCCTATTACTCAGTACCATTACTGAGTGCACCCAGGTGTCTCATTCTGTCACGTTCCCACACCTGAAGCCTGCCTCCTGCTTCTTCTGTCCTCAGGCAATCACTTCCTGAGCATTTTGGTAGCAGGATTCTCACAGAGTCACGACACCCAGACTTTTCTTTCCAGGAAGCAACTTTATTCCTGCCAGCACTGCTCAGTTGGGTTCGTACCCAAAGAACTGAGCCCCAAATGCCACGTGGCATGAATTTTTATACATTTTCTATTTCTTTGTCTCCCATATATGGTAACAAACATGCAGGCTAAGTGGTCTCATGTTACAAGATCATGAGGGATGTTGTCATGTAAGCACGTAGCCAGGTTGCCTTGAGGTTGTTTTTGTTTTTGTTTTTGTTTTTTTCCTTCTTAGGGAGGGGACCCTGCCAAACTTTCTCTTTAATCTCCCTTGTGGAAGATAGCCCTCTGTACTATCACCTCTTCCTTGGTTTTTAGTAATCAGAAATCTTACATAATGTCAAGTAACATGGAAATTTGGAGAAAGGGCACCTATTAAATTACAACAACTAGGAGTAAGAAGCAAGGAGAGTGTTGTTTCCAGTGTTGTTATTTCTGTGTAGGACAAGCCCAATACTTGCTAGCATTTTAGAGCTGTTTTCTCACTAGAGATGTGCGAAGAACAAAAAGAAAGAAATGAAGAAATGCAGAAATTGAAATGCAGCATCTGCGTAGTATTTATTCCAAAATAGAGCCAGGTGAGAGTGTGAGAATTTTTTTGATATTAAAAGTGGCACATAAGGTTTCCTTACCAGTGACTTAGTAACACATTTTCTTAATTTCTTACCCACGTTATTCTTTAAGCACTTAATTTTTGCTAGACACTACAAAAGGATGTGCAATTACTTAGAAACAATTCTTGCCTTCAAGTAAGTTGAAAGTAGAAGGAAAGATGGTGAGAGAATCTGTTAAATGTGACACAGAGAACTGAATCCCTTAATAAAGGAAGGCCAAGGGAGACATCGAACAATTAACAGTAGGGATGGTGAACCAAGTTTTGGTGCAGTCAGCAAAGGCCACTTTGGGTAGGTATTTCTAGTAACACGCCTCCACACACATATGTTGGTTTCTCTGTAAACTGTGTTACTAGAAATGAAACTTTAAAAGTGTTTGTATATTTAATTTTGAATGCCTTTTTTTTTCATTTGCTCTTTCAAGAGCTTGTATCAATTTTATTCAACTACTGAATGTTTTACACCCTCACTAATTTTGTGTATTGTCAAGAATTTAAACTCTAATATTCTGACTTCTTTTGTCTTTCCGTATTTTTATTTTGAGCAAGGTTGTGCACCTCTTCATCAGATTATAAACCATATTTTTTTTTCTGTGACCACTCTTTATGTACCCTGACCATTTTAAAAAATTGAATACTTTCAACTTTTTCTTAGTGCTTGAAAGAACTCATATATATATATATATATATATATATATATATATATATATATATATGTATATATATATATATATCAAACTTTTTTTTTGTATCATGTGTTATAAAATTTTTCCACAGATTTTTTTTTCTTTTAACTGAATAGTAATTTTTTTTCCTGCACGTAAGTATTTTATTTTTACGTACTCTAATTTTCCATGTGAAGGGATTATTTCTCTTTTCAGGAATTGCTGTTTAGAATAAATGTTTGGTATTACTAGTAATTGTACTACACATGTTCTTCTGTACCAAGCTCCCGTCCTCAAACTACTTAACAGCATATAATGCAACATTTGGAATACCTCCAACCTCAGCTTAATCTTTTTCAAAACTGCAGACCTTTCCCTCTATGGCTTTATAATAATGTCTGTAATCATTCCCTTATTATTGTACATATAACCGCCATGTCTAAGGTAACTAAGGAGATCAATGTATGGTTTTCATTTTTTAACCAAACATTGCAAGTTCTATTAATGGATTCCTAACACTGAACTATTTGCCTTCCTATTTTATGTATTGAGTCAATTTGCTCAAATTTTATTTCAGATTTTTAATATATATATATTTTAATTTTTTTAATGTTTATTTTTGAGAGAGAGAGAGAGAGAGAGAGAGAGAGAGAGAGAGAGAGAGAGAACATAAGTGAGGGAGGGGCAGAGAGAGAGGGAGACACAGATTCTGAAACAGGCTCCAGGCTCTGAGCTAACAGCACAGAGCTGGATGTGGGGCTGGAACCCACAAACCACTAGATCATGAACTGAGCCAAAGTCAGACACTTAACCGGCTAAGCCACCCAGGCGCCCTTAATATTTATTTTTTAATCATGAAATTAGCCTGCTTATTTTTCAGAGTGTAACCTTTGTCAGGCTGGGATCGGTATTATGCTGATACCATAATTGATTGGTGGGCTGACTTCTCTTTATGTTCTGAATCAATTTAGAGAGAAATAATATTTTCTCTTTCTTCAAAGTACAAGGAAACTATGCAACTATTTAAGACTGGAGCTTGCTTAAGGGAGAGCTACTTGATATTCTCAAATTTCTAGATTCTCTAGTATAGAACTTGAGAATTGTTTCTTAATGTCAGGTAACCTTAGTTAATTCATATTAACTGGAAAATAATAATTTCATATTTTCAAATTTTATAATGGTGGTTAATTTAAATAATTGATTTTAAAATTGATTTATATCTGACTTTTCCATGCTTTATGAATTTTAACATTTTTTTCATGATTAGTTTTTCTGATGCTCATTTATTCAACTCTAGTTTAATTGTACTTACTTTGTTGATTTTTTTCTCATAAAAATCAGTCCTTGGATTTGTTTACTTTTTTTACAATCTAAAGAATATTAATTTCTCCTTTATGATCCACTGATTCTTTTGTTCTGCTTTCCCTTGGCTTATTTAGCAATGTTTTTCTCCAAGTTTGGAATTTACTTAACTCATTTTATTTTTATTCTTTGTTTGTAAATTACTTAATTATATTATCCTCTGATTAAAACTGTCTATGCAGAAATTTTCTATGCTTATATTTCTTAAGCATTTAATGCTTTAGATATTTTGTAAATTTTTTGACAATGTTTTCAGTAATAGTTGATTCACAGTATTTTTGAATGGTTCATTATTAGTATTTTTTATATTTAGTATTTTTTGCAGTTTAGATTTATAAATTTTCATGCTTGTATTTTTGATGCATAAAGGTTTATGGCATATTTTTGTGTGGCTTAAATTATTTAAAATTATAAAGTGGCCACTAAAATAATCAATATACTGATATTTAGTATGAATTCAGTCTTACTTGGTAACTAAGCCTTGGTTCTCATTTCAAACTTTTTTGTAGTATAGTTTATACTGGGTTTTGTTTTGAGTCATTTTTAGAGAATTTTTTTACCTCTTGATATGACAAGAAAGGTTCTACTTATGCCTATGGATTGTTTTTCTTTTACTTTCTCTTTATTTTGTGCCTTTAAGAAATGGCTTTGTTCTTTTTGACCTGGTGTATATGCATATGCATATGTTTGCTTTTTATGTAAAGTTTTATAATCTTCAAGTGATTTCTTCATAGCTATTTATCAGTAATCCTCAAACTTTTTGATCATGTCCATTATTAGTAAGAAAAAAAGATAGGAAACTGTCTAAATACATATAAAAACTGTTTTACACTTCTTATATGTGAAATTCTCAATATTTATGATGAAGTTTTAGGGTGATGGAGGGTTTGTGAGGTCTGGAGCCAACAGCCAAGAAAGAATTCTTGAATATGTCTTTGGTGCAGAAAGGTGATTTTTATTAAAGCATGGTGATGGGACCCTTGGGCAGGAAGAGCTTCCCTGGGGTCTTGACCAGTATCTCATATACCCTCAGGTTGGGAGGGGGGCAGGGAGAGAGGAAGTCTCTAATTTTGGAACCAAGGTTTCCAAGACCTTGAGGGGCTAGCTGTTGCTAGGGAAATGCCATTTATTACCATTTAATAAAACCTGTCATGAGACCCCTCAGATGTATATCTGGAAGTCATAAGCTTGGAGTATGATTGCCAGCGTATATCTTGGGGCAGTTGAGGTAAAAGAAGTAGACTTACAGGATCCTTGAGGTTGGGATAATGTTAAGCTAAGGTTCTCCTTTGCTCCCAGGAAAGTGTTATCATCAAGGCAGCTGAGCACCTAGAGGGAGGTTACTCTACCGGTTTCAAGGACTTGTCTCAATTTATATTAAATGCATGAAAAATAAACTTATCTCATATTTTAGATACAGACAACTACAGATAGAAGTGTGATATTTCGAGGCACTTGGGTGGCTCAGTCAGTTAAATGTCCAACTTTGGCTCAGGTCATGATCTCACAGTTTGTGAGTTTGAGCCCCTCATCAGGCTCTGTGCTGACAGCTCAGAGACTGGAGCCTGCTTCGGATTCTGTGTCTCATTCTCTCTCTGCCCCTCCCCCACTTGTGCCCTGTCTCTCAAAAATAAATAAAAATGTAAAAAAAATTAAAAGAAGTATTATATTTCATTTCAGTATTTCAGGGAATTTTCTTACATAGTTTGTGTGGTATGGAGAATAATTGATTTTAATGTAGTTATTTTAGAGATGATCTGTTGACTTCACATTCTAGAATAAGGTAATGTGTGTGCTCTTATTTCCTTCCAGCTTCCCCAATATTAACCATCTGATTATATTAATATTATTATTCCTTAACTTTTACTGTCTGATCTTACTCTTTCTAGCTCTACTGATGGTAGTATATTTATATCTTAAAGGAAATCTTATACCTCTTTTACTCAACTTACTAATTTTAAATATTTTTCTTTGAATTTTCTTTGTTCTGAAAAATGGAGTGATGAATTTGTAGTAGAAGCTTTTCTAGCTGATCTCCACTAACATGACTTTTTTTTTTAATTTTTTAACGTTTTATTTATTTTTGAGACAGGGAGAGACAGAGCATGAACAGGGGAGGGTCAGAGAGAGAGGGAGACACAGAATCTGAAACAGGCTCCAGGCTCTGAGCTGTCAGCACAGAGCCCGACGCAGGGCTCGAACTCACGGACTGCGAGATCGTGACCTGAGCCGAAGTCGGCAGCTTAACCGACTGAGCCACCCAGACGCCCCTAACGTGACTTGTTTTAAGGATTACTTTTCTCTCTCTTTGTAAAACTTAACTGATGGAGATCTGTGTATGGAAAAACTTAATTCTAGGTGGCCTCTGTGTATCTTGCACTTGCAGATTGTATTTTCCAAGGACAGTCTTTCATCCCACATGCTTTTCTACAATCTGACCTTTCTAACTTGCCATCTATGTCTGCTCCCCTTGAATCTGGGCAAACTTCTATATTGCTCTTAACCAGTAGTATGCAATGGAAATGATGTTGTGTAACTGTGAAGAGTGGGTTAAAAAAGACCATGCAGCTTCAGCTTGTTGTCTTGGGATGTTCTCTTGGTGACAATCACTAGACATGGAAAAAGTGAGACCATCATTCTGTAAAGGCCACATGTAAATCCAGAATATCTATAAATACATGTTTTACCTTTATTTTTATGAGTTCTCCTACTCCAAACTTTTTTTTCTTGCTTAATAACTAACTCACTGTTAACTCTTTTTGTTGTATAATTTCTTTGTTGATATCTTGCAGATTAACCTTAAGTTATTATTTTTATAAATGTCCTGTTTTCTTCCATGTCGTGTTTTAGTTTAAAAAATAATAGTCACAATGTTCATTAGTTACATACAATTTTTTTTCTCAATGTCCTCAGCTGCCTTTCATTTGCGATTTTTCTCTTTTTAGTAGGGTAATTTTACAAAGATGTTTCTAAATTACTGCTTGTATTTGAATTGAGGTTGTCCTTCTGGGATCAGATAATTTATTCTTCTATAAATAATGTAAGATATGCCTGGAGAATGAACAGTTTTCACAGACAGCTTGAGCTTCCTTCTGTGATCTATGGTAACCTGTTCATCAATACTTGGCCCTTTTTGACTTGATTCAGCTCCGTTAGTTGAAAGTCCGACTGGTTCAGAATGAAGCTATATAGGGTATTGCTTTTTTTTCCCTTTCTTTTTCATCTCTCTCCTGGTATATCTTTCTCTTTAGATGACAAAAATTGGGAAGTACAGAGCTTGTTTTGACTTAGAATTGTTCCTCTTTCTGACACAAAGATAACCTGCTGGCCAAGGATAGTCTAACTGCAAATTTTTAAAATCAGTGCAGTCTTTCTGCCATGCCATGATATTAAACTTAGTTCAGGGACCAAATATACATTTGGTCTTTGTCCTCCTCTTGTCCAGTGCCCAGCCCCTAAAACTCTTGGAATTTCCTAAGTGGAGAAAACCCTAAGGGTGTCTTTTGCCATGTTAATCAGCTGACTTTGGACTGCTCCTAAGGATGCATTGGTGCCAGGGGAACCAACCACTAGTTCAGAGGCTTGGAACTTTCAGTCCCACCTTCAGGTATCCTGTGTGGGAGAGGAACTAAAGGTTGAATCTATCTCCAATGGCCAATGATTTAATTAATCATGCTCACATAATGAAGCCTCATATAAACCCAAAAGAACAGGGGTTCCAGAACTTTTGGGTTTGTGAACTTGTGGAGGTGCTTAGAGAGTGGCATTCCTGAGAGAATCTCTGTGTACTTTTCTAGTACCTTGCATCTCTTTCATTTGGCTATTCCTGAGTTATATCCTTTTACAATAAACCAGTGATCAGTAAATAAAATGTTTTTGAGTTTTGTGAACCGCCCTAGCAAATTAATTGAACTCAAAGGAGAGGGTTGTGTGAGCCTCTGATTTATAGCCAGTTGGTCAAAAGGAATTATGACTGGCATCTGAAGTAAGGGTAAGAAGGCAGCCTGGTACAACTGAGCCCTTAACCTGTGGAATCGAATGGCATCTCCAGGTGGATAGTGTCAGAACTGATTTGAATTGTAGGACACGCAGCTGGTGCCCAGAGCATTGCTTGTTGATGTGGGTGGAACCATTCCCTCCCATACAGTGGAATTGGGTCTGGGAACCCAAAACAGGGAGACTTCTAGAGGCAGCCCCTGTTCTTCCTGAGGTCCTGTTTGTAACTTTGTAGGAAGGGGAAAAATAATGACCATCCCTTTAGAGTATAATGACAGTTTACCCGGAACATTCAGTAATATAAAACTGGGTAATGATAGAAATGTCTCCAGCTTTTCCTGTGGCCCACCTGTAAAGAGATGTGGTTTGTACATCTAATATTTTGTCTCTTTTTAAATTTTTTAACATTTATTTTAGAGAGATATAGAGTGCAAGTGGGAGAGGGGCAGAGAGAGATGGGACACAGAATCTGAAGCAGGCTCCAGGCTACGAGCTTGTCAGCACAGAGCCTGATGTGGGGCTTGAACCTCTGAACCATGAGATCAGGGCCTGAGCCAAAGTCTGACGCTTAACCAACTGAGCCACCCAGGTGCCCCTATTTGTCTCTTGAAAAATAGAATTCTATCATTAGCTTGTTAACTGATGAGATTTTTGGGGGGTGACAGTGAGGTTCGTGGGGTCCAGAGCCAATGACCAAGAAAGAATTCTTGAAGACGTCTGTGGTGTAGCAGGAGGACAGGACCCAGTGGGCAGAAAGAGCTACCCTGGGACCAAGAGGAGAGACTGTTTATATACTATAGGGTTGAGGGAGGGAAAGTCCAGGAGAAGTTTCTAGTGAGATTTTTACATGCTAAAGAAGACTCAAAGGATCCTGGAGGCCTAGCTATTGTCAAGCTAAGGTTGTTTTTCAGTCTAGCAAAGCATTAACATTAAGACAGTAAGGAGTTCCTGGAGAAACGTTTTATTCTGCCTGCCTCAAGTATTTGCCAATGGGCTGCAGGTTATAAGGAAATTTAGTTTTATTCTGCCATTTCCTTCTGCCTTTGTTTCCTACATCACGATAGAAGGGTGATGGAAACTTAGGTCCTGAAGACTATGATCCCTATCAGTTAACCATTTGTTTTTACCCTTTTCTTAGTTCCTGGGCAGCCAGGAGTGCCCTAGGAGTATCACACATATCCCACCTGGGGCAGGGGTGTGGAGGGGAGATGTTTGCTGCCTGTCAGCTTGCCTTAGGCTCCCTCATCATTAACTTTCTCTCATTAACTCCAAGTTCCAGGTTGAATACATTTATTTATTTATTTATTTATTTATTTATTTATTTATTTATTATTTACTGACTAAAATTTTTTCAAATTATTTATTTATTTTTGAAAGAGAGGCAGAGTGCGAGCAGGGGAGAGGCAGAAATAGAGAGAGAGAGAGAGGGAGGGGGAGAGAGGGGGAGAGAGAGAGAGAGAGAGAGAGAGAGAGAGAGAGAGAGAGAGAGAGAGAGAGAAAGAGAGAATCTGAAGCAGGGTATAGGCTCTAAACTGTTAGCACAGAGCCCTATGCAGGGCTTGAACCCACAAACTGTGAGATCATGACCTGAGCTGAAGTCAGGAGCTTAACTACCCAGGCGCCCCCAGGTGGAATAAATTTAGAGCCTACTAGGCAGCTTCTCTTACTTTAGAATAATCTTTTCCCTGAAAACTTTGTCTTATAGGAATGTAAGAGCCCTATACTTTATAAGTTTATATTTTATAAACTTTACTATCTTTGGCAGTTATTCATATTATATGATTTGTGATTTTAGTTCATTTATTTCATCAAATATTACTTTCCCCTACATTTTCGTGTGTGTGTGTGTGTGTGTGTGTGTGTGTGTGTGTGTGTGTTTTCCTGGGTGGGATTTTGGCAGAAAATGAAATTAAAATTGCTGAAGTTTTAAATCATTTATTGTAAAGCTACCCTAGGTTTTTTGATTTTTTAATATGAAATTTATTGTCAAACTGGTTTCCATACAACACCCAGTGCTCATCCCAACAGGTGCCCTCCTCAATGCCCATCACCCACTTTCCCCTCTCCCCCACACCCATCAACTCTCAGTTTATTCTCAGTTTTTAAGAGTCTCTTATGTTTTGGCTCCCTCCCTCTCTAACTTTTTTTTTCCTTCCCCTCCCCCATGGTCTTTTGTTAAGTTTCTCAGGATCCACATAGGAGTGAAAACGTATGGTCTCTGTCTTTCTCTGTATGACTTATTTCACTTAGCATAACACTCCAATTCCATCCATGTTGCTACAAAAGGCCGTATTTCATTCTTTCTCATTGCCACATAGTATTCCATTTGTGTATATAAACCACAACTTCTTTATCCATTCATCAGTTGATGGACATTTAGGCTCTTTCCATAATTTGGCTCTTGTTGAAAGTGCTGCTATAAACATTGGGGTACAAGTGCCCCTATGCATCAGTATTCCTGTATCCCTTGGGTAAATTCCTAGCAGTGCTATTGCTGGGTCATAAGGTAGATCTATTTTTAATTTTTTGAGGAACCTCCACACTGTTTTCCAGAGTGGCTGCACCAGTTTGCATTCCCACCAACAGTGCAAGAGGGTTCTCGTTTCTCCACATCCTCTCCAGCATCTATAGTCTCCTGATTTCTTCATTTTAGCCACTCTGACTGGTGTGAGGTGGTATCTCAATGTGGTTTTGATTTGTATTTCCCTGATGAAGAGTGATGTTGAGCATCTTTTCATGTGCCTGTTGACCATCCGGATGTCTTCTTTAGAGAAGTGTCTATTCATGTTTTCTGCCCATTTCTTCACTGGATTATTTGTTTTTTGCTGTGGAGTTTGGTGAGCTCTTTATAGATTTTGGATATTAGCCCTTTGTCCGATATGTCATTTGCAAATATCTTTTCCCATTCCGTTGGTTGCCTTTTAGTTTTATTGATTGTTTCCTTTGCAGGGAAGAAGCTTTTTATCTTCATGAGGTCCCAATAGTTCCTTTTTGCTTTTAATTCCCTTGCCTTTGGAGATGTGTCAAGTAAGAAATTTCTGCGGCTGAAGTCAGAGAGGTTTTTTCCTGCTTTCTCCTCTAGGGTTTTGATGGTTTCCTGTCTCACATTCAGGTCCTTTATCCATTTTAAGTTTATTTTTGGGAATGGTTTAAGAAAGTGGTCTACTTTCATCCTTCTGCATGTTGCTGTCCAGTTCTCCCAGCACCATTTGTTAAAGAGACTGTCTTTTTTCCATTGCATGTTCTTTCCTGCTTTGTCAAAGATTAGTTGGCCATACGTTTGTGGGTCCAATTCTGGAGTCTCTATTCTGTGCCATTTGTCTATGTGTCTGTTTTTGTGCCAATATCATGCTGTCTTGATGATTACAGCTTTGTAGTAGAGGCTAAAGTCTGGGATTGTGATGCCTCTTGCTTTGGTTTTCGTTTTCAACATTACTTTGGCTACTTGGGGTCTTTTGTGATTCCATACAAATTTTAGGATTGCTTGTTCTAGCTTCAAGAAGAATGCTGGTGCAATTTTGATTGGGATTGCATTGAATGTGTACATTGCTTTGGGTAGTATTGACATTTTAACAATATTTATTCTTCCAATCCATGAGCACGGAATGTTTTTCCATTTCTTTGTATCTTCTTCAATTTCCTTTATAAGCTTTCTATAGTTTTCAGCATACAGATCTTTTACATCTTTGGTTAGGTTTATTCCTAGGTATTTTATGCTTCTTGGTGCAATTGTGAATGGGATCAGTGTCTTTATTTGTCTTTCTGTTGCTACATTATTAGTGTATAAGAATGCAGCTGATTTCTGTACATTGATTTTGTATCCTGCGACTTTGCTAATTCATGTATCAGTTCTAGCAGACTTTGGTGGAGTCTATCAGATTTTCCTTATATAATATCATGTCATCTGCAAAAAGTGAAAGCTTGGCTTCATCTTTGCCAATTTTGATGCCTTTGATTTCCTTTTGTTGTCCGATTGCTGATGCTAGAACTTCCAATACTATGTTAAACAACAATAGTGAGAGTGGACATCTCTGTGGTGTTCCTGATCTCAGGGGAAAGCTCTCAGGTTTTCCCTACTGAGGAAGAATTAGCTGTGGGCTTTTCATAAATGACTTTTATGATGTTTAAGTATGTTCCTTCTATCCTGACTTTCTCAAGGGTTTTTATTAAGAAAGGGTGCTGGATTTTGTCAAAGGCCTTTTCTGCATCAATTGACAGGATCATATGGTTCTTTTCTCTTCTTTTATTAATGTGATGTATCACATTGGTTGGTTTGTGAATGTTGAACCAGACCTGTAGCCCAGGAATGAATCCCACTTGATCATAGTGAATAATTCTTTTTATATGCTGTTGAATTCAATTTGCTAGTATCTTGTTGAGAATTTTTTCATCCATATTCATCAGGGATATTGGCCTGTAGTTCTCTTTATTTGCTGGGTCTCTGTCTGGTTTGGGAATCAAAGTAATGCTGGCTTCATAGAATGCATCTGGAATTTTTCCTTCCCTTTCTATTTTTTGGAACAGCTTGAGAAGGATAGGTATTATCTCTGCTTTAAACGTCTGGTAGAACTCCTCTGGGAAGCCATCTGGTCCTGGACTCTTATTTGTTGGGAGATTTTTGATAACTGATTCAATTTCTTCACTGGTTATGGGTCTGTTCAAGTTTTCTATTTCTTCCTGTTTGAGTTTCAGAATTGTGTGGGTGCTTACGAATTTGTCCATTTCTTCCAGGTTGTCCAGTTTGTTGCTATATAATTTTTCATAGTATTCCCTGATAATTGCTTGTATTTCTGAGGGATTGGTTGTAATAATTCCATTTTCATTCATGGTTTTATCTGTTTGAGAAGCCTGGCTAGAGGTTTATCAATTTTGTTTATTTTTTTCAAAAAACCAACTCTTGGTTTCATTGATCTGCTCCACACTTTTTTCAGATTCTATATTGTTTATTTCTGTTCTGATCTTTATTATTTCTCTTCTTCTGTTGGTTTTGGAGTTTCTTTGCTGTTCTGCTTCTAGTTCCTTTAGTTGTGCTGTTAGATTTTGCATTTTGGATTTTTCTTGTTTCTGGAGATAGGCCTGGATTGCAATGTATTTTCCTCTGAGTACTGCCTTTGCTGCATCCCAAAGTGTTTGGATTGTTGTATTTTCATTTTTGTTTGTTTCCATATATATTTTTTTAATTTCTTCTCTAATTGCCTGGCTGACCCATTCATTCTTCAGTAGGGTGTTATTTAACCTCCATGCTTTTGGAGGTTTTCCAGACGTTTTTCTGTGGTTGATTTCAAGCACTAGTTGATTTCATAGCATTGTGGTCTGAAAGTGTGCATGGTATGATCTCAATTCTTTTATACTTATGAAGGGCTGTTTTGTGACCCAGTATGTGATCTATCTTGGAGAATGTTCCATGTGCACTCGAGAAGAAAGTATATTCTGTTGCTTTGGGATGCAGAGTTCTAAATGTATCTGTCAGTCCATCTGATCTGATGTGTCATTCAGGGCCCTTGTTTCTTTATTGACTGTGTGTCTAGATGATCTATCCATTGTTGTAAGTGGGGTATTACAGTCCCCTGCAATTACCACATTCTTATCAATAAGGTTGCTTATGTTTGTGCTTAATTGTTTTATATATTTGGGGGCTCCTGTATTCGGCACATAGACATATATAATTGTTAGC
This sequence comes from Acinonyx jubatus, assembly GCF_027475565.1. Taxonomy (NCBI): domain Eukaryota; kingdom Metazoa; phylum Chordata; class Mammalia; order Carnivora; family Felidae; genus Acinonyx; species Acinonyx jubatus. Next base: position 164,244,428 of record NC_069382.1, on the reverse strand, counting down.
TCTTCCTGATGGAATGACCCTGTAATTATTACATAATGCCCTTCTTCATCTCTTGTTACAGCCTTTAATTTAAAGTCTAGTTTGTCTGATATAAGTATGGCTACTCCAGCTCTCTTTTGACTTCCAGTAGCATGATAAATTGTTCTCCATCCCCTCACTTTCAATCTGAAGGTGTCCTCAGGTCTAAAATGAGTCTCTTGTAGACAGAAAATAGATGGGTCTTGTTTTTTTATCCATTCTGATACCCTATGTCTTTTGGTTGGTGCATTTAGTCCATTTACATTCAGTGGTATTATAGAAAGATATGGGTTGAGAGTCATTGTGATGTCTGTAGGTTTCATGCTTGTAGTGGTGTCTCTGGTCCTTTGTGGTCCTTGCAACATTTCACTCACAGAGTCCCCCTTAGGATCTCTTTTAGGGCTGGTTTAGTGGTGATGAATTCCTTCAGTTTTTGTTTGTTTGAGAAAATCTTTATCTCTCCTTCTATTTGAATGACAGACATGCTGGATAAAGGATTCTCAGCTGCATATTTTTTTTGTTCATCACATTGAAGATTTCCTGCCATTCCTTTCTGGCCTGCCAGGTTTCAGTAGATAGGTCTGCCACTACTTTTATGGGCCTCCGTTTGTAGGTTAGAGCCTGTTTATCCCTAGCTGCTTTCAGAATTTTCTCTTTATCCTTGTATTTTGCCAGTTTCACTATGATACGTCATGCAGAAGATCGATTCAAGTGATGTCTGAAGGGAATTCTCTGTGCCTCTTGGATTTCAATGCCTGTTTCCTTCCTCAGATCAGGGAAATTCTCAGCTATGATTTGTTCAAGTACACCTTCAGCCCCTTTCTCTCTCTTTTCATCTTCTGGAATTCCTTTGATATGGATATTGTTCCATTTGATTACATCACTTTGTTCTCTAATTCTCCCTTCATACTCCTGGACTTTTTTATCTCTTTTTTTCTCAGCTTCCTATTTTTCCATAATTTTATCTTCTACTTCACCTATTCTCTCCTCTGCCTCTTCAATCCGTGCTATGGCTGCCTACATTTTACTTTGCACCTCATTTATAGCAATTTTTAGGTCCTCATGACTATTTCTTAGTCCCTTGATCTCTGTACCAATAGATTCTCTGCTGTCCTGTATGCTTTCTCAAGCCCAGAGATTAATTTTATGACTACTATTCTAAATTCTTGTTCCGTTATATTGCTTAAATCGTTTTTGATCAATTGGTTAGCTGTGGTACTTCCTGGAGTTTCTTTTGAGTAGAATTCTTCCGTTTTGTCATTTTGGGTAGTCCCTGTGGTGGTTCCAAATTGCAGGGCATTTCCCCTATGCTGTCCGGAGTACCTTGTGGGCGGGGCCGCAGTCAGACCAGATGTCAGCCCCAAGCCCACCACTGGGGCCACAGTCAGACTGGTGTGTACCTTATCTTCCCCTCTCCCAGGGGCGGGACTCATGGTGGAGTGGTGTGGCCCCTGCCTGGCTACTTGCTCACTGCCAGGCTTGTGGTGCTGCTTTGATGGGATCTGGTGTATTAGCATGGGTGGATCTGCAAGGTGCACAGGGGTGGGAGGGGCAGGCTTAGCTCCCTTTGCAGGTGGTGGTCCCCTGCAGGAGGGGCCCTGAAGCACCAGGAGGGAGGCTGACCCATCGGAGGGATGGATCCACAGAAGCACAGTGTTGGGTGTTTTGCGCAGTGCAAGCAAGTTCAATGAAGGGAACGGGTTCCCTGTGGAATTTCGGCTGGGGGATGGGAGAGGGAGATGGTGCTTGCCAGCCCCTTTGTTTCCCTGCCAAGCTGAGCTCTGTCTTCCAGGGCTCAACAACTCTCCCTCCTAGTGTCCTCTTGCCCTCCCCGCTCTCTGAGAGCAGAGCTGTTGACTTTTAACATTCTAGAAGTTAAGTCCGCTCGCTGTCAGAACTCACGGAATCCAGCGCCAACACCTTTGCAAGCCAGACTTCAGGGACTCTGCCTTGTTGGGCAGGCTGCCCCTCCACAGCCCTGGCTCCCTCCCGCCAGTCCATGTAGCACGCACTGCCTCTCTGCCCTTCCTACCCTCTTCCATGGGACTCTTGCTATGCTTGGCTCCAGAGAGTCTGTTCTGCTAGTCTTCTGGCATTTTTCTGGGTTATTTATGCAGATGTGGGTCAGATCTAATCTAAGATCTGCAGGATGAGGTGAGCCCAGCATTCTCCTACACCTCCATCTTCCAATACCCTCCCTAGGTTTTCATTTTAAAGACGTTTTCTCTGATAATTGATTATTGGGGTTAGAGAAAGAGGAGAACAAAGGCAGGAAGATTAGTCTGAAGACCTTTAATAAGCAGAGTTATGGGCTAGTATATTGGAATTGATAATGAAAAGAATAGCAATAATTTGAGACATATTAAAGAAGAACTGGAAGAATTTCATGATTGTTTTCATACCAGGCTTGAGAGAGACAACAGAATCAAGCATAAATATCCGTTTGGTGTTGAAACACTAGGTTGATTTTCTGCCATCTCCTGGATTAGGGAGATCAGAAGGAAAAGTGAGTGTGTTGTTAGAGATGATAAGTTTATTGTTAGAAAGTTTCAACAATATCTCTGAACATTAAACTGATCATTTTCACTCCCAGGCATCATTTGTCAATGTCTGTAGACATTTTTGTTAGTCCCAACTGGGGGCTTAGGGTTAGTGGCAGCTATCTGGTGATTAGGGGCTGCTAAAAGTCCTGTGATGTACAGGATATCCCCTTGGAAAAGAATTATTTGCTTCCAAATGTTAATAACATAGAGGTTGAGAGACTGTATTCCAAGTGGACTTGTCCAATAAGCAGGCAGTTTGATACGCAGGTCTGGGCTTCAACAGAGAGGCCAATGTCAGAGCCACGGTTTTATGGGAGATTGCCTGTTGATCATGTAAGCCAGTATTTCTTCTTACTGGATACACAGATAGGCTTATTTCTTTGTGACCATCTTTTTTAGGTGAGGCCCTGTGTCTCAGTTTTAGCTAATGGAATTTGGGAGGAAGTGATATGCAATACGGTTTGGCACATCACAAACGTGCCACTTGCAGTCCTCCATGTCTTTACCTTTGCACTCACCTCATACAAATGAACTGAATGGACCTGGAGATGGTCGATCCACCAGGTAGAACCTGCTTCATCACTAAATCAGCACTTGGAAGAAAGAGGTACCTGCTTATTAATAACATCTGTTTAGGATATCTCGTAAGTGTACAATAAGCTCCTATTTTGAGAATTGGAGAGTTTGTGGTGATACGAGTTATCTCTTTCTGCATTAAAAAATTATCCCACAACTTAGCAGTTCAAAGCAAACATTTTTCGTCACATAGTTTCTAAAGGTAAGAATTTGGGAGCAGCTTAGCTGAGTGGTGCTAATGCTAGACCTCATGAAATTGAAATCAAGTTATCACCTGGGGCTGCAGTCATTTCAAGACTCAGCTAGAGCTAGAGAATCTACTTCTGAGCTCTCACATACATGGTTTTGGCAGGCCTCAGTTTCTTACTGGCTGTTTGCTGGAGTCTTCTGTTTCTCACATGGCCCCTCCATAGGCTACTTGAATAGCTTCTTTATATGCTCGCTGAGTTCCATAAGAATAATAATAGAAAGAGGCAGGAGGGAGGAAAGGAAGGAGAGAGAGACAGGCAGAGAGAGAGACTGAAAAATTTTAAATGGAAGGAGGAAGCCATGGTCTTTTATAATCTGTTCTCAGAAGTGATACACCATCAATTTGCCACATGCTGTATGGCAGATGAACCCTGATGCAGTGTGGGTGGACAGTATTTAAGAGTATGAATAACAGAATGTGGGAATCACTGTGGACCATTTAAGATTTTAGATTGGCAACTACAAAGTTTTATCCTTTAGAGCAGATGGTGCTACCTTTATCAATACCGGTAGTTCTATTTGTTTTTCATTAAGAATTACTAGCATTCCTTACATTGGAAAGTTTGACCTGGAAACGAATGAAAATGTAGTGAAAAACTGACACTAATTGTCATAAAGAATAAATAAATGTCTATCTTCTGTAGACAGAATTGTGTCCCTCCAAAATTCATATGTTAAAGCTCTAAACCCCCATGTATTTGGAGATAGGGACCTTCTGGAAATAGTCAAGGTTAAATGAGGTTGTAGGGCTGGGATCTTGATCTGAGAGGATCCTTATCAGAAGAGATACCAGAGAGGTTGCTCTGTCTCTACAATGTGTGGACACTGGGAGAAGGCAGCCTGACCATCTACAAGCCAAGAACAGAGCTCTTACCAGAACCCAACCATGTTGGCACCTGATTTTAGACTTTAACCTCTAAGAACTGTGAGGAAATAAATTTCTGTTCTCAACTTGTTCAATCTGTGGTATTTTGTTATGGCAGGTGCTAGCTGCTAATATAGTGTCCATTGTAGAAGTTTCATCCAATGCTATCCTAGAGTAACAGATATTTTTCTTGAAAAGAGTCATTGTTATAGAGAGACAAAGCCATGTCATAGGTGTTAAGTAACCAGATTAGGTTCAAGATGGAGTCCCTCATGCTAAGTGAAACCAAAACTTAACTAAGTTTCTGTGCTCTCCTCTACCAGAAAGGAGAGGCCTGGGTCAACCAATCAGGGATTGCCTGCTCAGCTGGCTCCAAGATTTCCCTTTGCTTCATAGAAGGAAATTTACCTTGCTTTAACCAATCAGCAAATGCCCAGTATAACCTCCTTGTTCCTACTCATCTTGGTCTATAAAAATCTCTTGTACACTTCTTCAGATCTCCTTTTTATCTGCTAGATTGTATGATGCCTGAATTATGAATTGCTGAGTAAAAGACGAGTAAATTGTGGGAATACATATATATACTTTTTAATTTAAGAACATCTGTACCAGGAATGTTCCATGGCCAGACTGTTGAGAAACTTTAGACTTGTTTCTAGAGGGAAGGTAGAACCCAGGAATAGAGCCTAAGTCAAATTGATGTTGCCTGAATGGAAGTTACTTGAAGGCAAGAAACAAAAGCCCCAAGTAGCAAACAGCAAGAAAAAACTAGAGGGTAGAAGAGCCTCATGGTTAAACATGGACTTCAATTTCTTACAGACACAGGTTTGACTCTCTACTTCAGCAGGAACTGTCACTTTGAGCAAGTTAATTTACTCTGTTTTAGTTTTTTCATCCCTAAAATTAGGATATTAACGTATACTTTATATGGGATGCCTGGGTGGCTCAGTCAGTTAAGCATCCCACTTTGGCTCAGGTTATGATCTCACGGTTCATGAGTTCGAGCCCCGCATTGGGCTCTGTGCTTTCAGCTCAGAGCCTGGAGACTGCTTCAGATTTTGTGTCTCCCCTTCTCTCTCTGCCCCTCTCCTGCTCATGCTGTCTAAACATTAAAAAAAATTTAAAGAGTAAAGTATATTTTATAAGATTAAGCATAAGCTATTATGCATGTAAACTATTACCATAATGTCATTACAGAGGAGAAATTGATGTACATATTTGATGAATTATCTAGTCAATTGTTTGAATGTAAGACTTGAAGTAAGCTGAATATTATAAGATCCTCTGTATTTTTTATTAGTTTCTATATCCAGTAATTATGTTGGGTAATCACAATATATAATGTTTTATATCTTAATTTAATTTTTAATGGGGAAAGCAATAAATATGATCTAAATATTGGCAAATTACATTTTTGGAATTTTAAGTATTGTGGTTTTTGTTGTACTCTAGTTGAATAATAAAATGTTGATTTTCCAAGTCCAAATGTGTACAGTATAATAGAAAATAATAACTGGAGCTCATAAATTCACACACATATTCTCATTAATTTTTCATCACCATTTTAAAAATTTTATTATTAAAAAAATAATTTTCATTTATTTTTGAGAGAGAGAGAGAGAGAGTGAACAGGGGAAGGGCAGAGAGAGAGGGAGACAGAATCCAAAGCAGGCTCTAGCCTCTGAGCTGTCAGCACGGAGCCCAATGTGGGGCTCGAACTCACAAGCCATGAGATCATGACCTGAACCAAAGTAGGACGATTAACTGACTAAGCCACCCAGGTGCCCCTCGAGTCTGTTTAAAAAAAAATTAGAGATTTTTGATATCAAAGAATCTATTATACGTATCAAGATCAAACTAGAAGTTGCATGATAGACCTTTACCCCAGTTCTGCTGAAAGATTTTCATTATTGACCTGGACAGAGAGTATATTCATTAAGTTTGTAGCTGACAGACATTAAAAATAAAGGTTAAAAGGAAATGGATGTGTAAAAGGGAAATTCCAACTTCCAAATCTTGTAATTTGAAGAAGAAATCAAGGTCAAGTGAATTACTTGATTAAATATCCATATAGATCAAAATTTTATTGAGTGTATACTATATGGTATGAGAGATGGCATATGTATGTGTGCGTATGTGTGTGTGTGTATAGTATATCATATGGCATATATATGTGTGTATTTATTATATTCTCTCTCTCTATCTATCTATCTATCTATATATATCTATCTATATCTATATCTATATCTATATCTAGACATATATATCTCAGATGACTGAGTGCTTTGGAGAAAAATAGAGTATGGGGAATCTGGGGATTTAGTTTATACAGGATGATCAAGAAAGACCTCATTGCCAAGTAATATTACACAGTCATTTATTTAGTTTATTAATTGATTCCATAATATTTATTTAGGTTGTACTCTGATAGGCACTGGACAGTCTCTGATGATAGTAAATAACTATGGTCACGTTTGCAAGAAATAATTCGGTCTGTCAATGATTCTTAACATTTTTAGTTGCTCTAGAGAATATTCCGAATGCTATGAATCATCTCCCAAGAGCATGCCTATGTAACATACGCAAAAAAAAAAATGTGCTTTTCAGGGATTCCTTGAAACTAAAACTCAAAGTTAAATATTTATTTGAAATTGAAATTATAATTTGTCTAAAAGTCGGCAATACAGAGCCATTTGTTAAATTTCAAGTGAATCATAGTTTTGTACTTAGGGTGGACAAAATTCTTTTATGAAATTACAGTATTCTGTACCTAAGAGAAAAGAGCCATGAGAACAGTTAAATGTTTGGAAATGACATCTATTAGAACTGTTTATACTGGAAGAAAGAAAGTTGGGGGAAAACAACCATTGTTGCAATGAACAAATGATTATTTTGTAATAGCTTATTCTTACACAATATATCTATAATTTTTATGTAATGATAGTATGAAGCGATAAATGTAGAGATGAAATGTCCTCTATTTATAAAGACAACTTTTTCTAATTTCTCTTCTCTCCCTTTTCCCCCTACTTTGCATTAGTTCTTCATTTATATTCACTTTGCTGGCTTCCATTCATTCCCAAACTAACTCTGATAGTAGCATCCAGTGCCTTTTGTTGTTGTTATCCTCATAGACCTTCAAATCTATGTGATATCACATTGTCTAAGTGATTCATTTTCTAGTTCGAGGAATTGAGACAAAAAGTGAAGTGACTTGCCTAAGTTTACACATCGAGTTATATTATAAAATAATGGTTAATTAAAAGGCCATATGAGCCAGGCACTAAGTAAACTAGGCAATCATGTGATATTCTCTTTAGAATGTGGAAACCAGAGAGGAGAGGCATTATTTGCTATTGGACACAGAATAAGTAAGTAGCTGAGTTGGGATTTGAGACCAGGCTTTCAGACTTCACAGCCCACCCATAATTGTATGTCACTCAAGTTTTTCTGGGTCTAAGTCCTTCGTAGTTTTTACACAGCCCTAGACTCCTCCATCCTAAACTCTCCAACTTCCTATTTTATAGCTCTAGATCTTGGTTCCCTAAATCCTGCAGTCAAGGACAGGTGGAAGATTGTTGTGGAAAGAACAGGCAGCAACATTCTTGTTTAGCCTCTTTTTATATCTATTTTTTTCTACAGATTGGGGTATTTTTCACAATTATGCATACTTATTCATTCTGCCAAAAAATTCTTTTAAGGCTATTAAAGCTGTAGTCAATTTTCTCAGTTTGATGTTCCTAAGGAACCTGCTGTGTCTTTTTCATTCTGTGCAAAAATAGGCATGGTAGGATCCACCAGCTGCTAAAGTCATTGGATAGCTTAAAAACTTTGTACTTGTTTTCTCTATTGTTACATTTTCATAGTTTCAGAATTTGTGCAGCATTTAATTTCCCTGTGCTTTATATTTTCCTGCAGAGAGAGAACACACTGGTATTTGTTTGTAGATGTTGAAGGAATACTTTCAAAGAGAGAAATTATTCTTCAAATATCTATGACCACTGAATACTAAATAATACTGCAACCTATTAAAAAGTAAAAACAAAACCCAAACCAACCAAACAACAACAAAAATCCTGCAAACCAGAAAGTGGAGGAAGTCTCAGAATATAGAACTTATCCTTGTTTCCTGAAATGCAAGGATGTTTTACTGTATACTTTCTGGAAAGAATTCTGGCAGTATTTCCCAAAGACCCTAAACTTATTCATGTCTTTTGACTGAGAGATTATATATCTTAAAAAGGCATACAAAAATGAATAATGTAGCATTTCTTGTAAAAAGAAATAATCAGAACCTAAATGTTCAACAATAGGGAATTCATCAAATGAATTATGATAGAATCACATAATAAAGTATTTATGGAGTGATTATGATGATGCTTTAATTTCAGTGCTATTTATTAATATGGGAAGTCATTCATCATTTTTGGTTAAGCCACAAAACAAAACAAAAAGTTTAAAAAATAGTATGTACAGTATCAGCCCATATTTTCATTTTAGGTGGCTTGAAAAAATTACCCCCTTCTTATATTTTGTACAAATGTCTTATTTGGTTACGATTCTTGCTACTTTTTGTCTTTGAACCCTATCTACTCACTTCTTGCCCGCAATATTTTCAGTGTGCTGGAGAAGTAAAAAGAGAATGAAAACATATATGAGCTGTCCTGCTTTCATGATGCTTGCCAATTAACAGTGATGCAGGTGTTCAACAACATCAGCAACAACAAAATAGAAATATGAGAACTGCTAGGTAGGCAAAACACAGGATGCTCTTTGCAACAATCCTTATTGCCTAAACATTTCTCGGGTAAATTTTTTACACAGGACTTCACAAAAGATGTTTCCTTATCTGAACAGAAAAAAAAATAAGATTGTCTACTTTTTTTTTAAGTTTTTTTTATTTTGAGAGAGAGAGAGAGAGAGAAGGGGAGGAGCAGAGAGAGGGGGGAGAATCTTAAGCAGACTCCATGCTGTCAGTGCAGAGTCCATGTGGGGCTAAGTCACGAGACCATGATATCATGATCTGAGCCTAAATAAGGAGTTGGATGGTTAACCGACTGAGAAAACCAGGTGCCCCAATAAGATTGTCTACTTTTGTAATTTGAACTTCTTAAACATTGCATTTATTGATTGGATTTTTACAGATTCTTGGAGGTTAAGCCTCATCCATTTTTGCTCTTCCAAAGTCTGGAGTAATTTTCCTCTTTTGAATTCCTCTGGCACTATTTGTCAAGGATACCCAGAAAATACCATATTTTATGTGCATATTATCTTTCTTCTCAACATGATAGGAGATTCCTTCAAAGCAAAGAGCCATTTCTCCTGACTCCTCACAGAATTTATTATGGAACCCAATAAGTAATAGAGACTAAATAAATGACTATTGAACAAAAAGCCTCCATTCAAGGCTACTTACAACTAATATGTGTTCTGTACAAAAGCAAGGTAAATACACATTATCTCTTTAGGAAAATATATGTAATCTGCCACTCTCTTAATTCTATGCTCAAAGACCTTCCAATTAAGATAATTTCTATACATATATTATTAAATTCATAAATCAACTTTTATGAAGCATTCTAGAGAGGATAGACTATGATCTTTGAAATCAGACACATCTACATTTGAATACTAGCTCCTGAATTGCTAGCTGTGTGACTTTATGAGGGCACACAGGGGACTTTATACAGCCAACATAGGGGAAACAGTAGCAGGCCTAAAAGGTTGTTAGAGGGATTTCATGAAATAATCTTGGTGAGCCCCTTAATTCTGTTCTTTATATAATTTATATAATGACTAATTCATAAGAATTATGATCTCAAAAAATCCAAGTAGTATCATTTTACTTTTGAATAATGCAATAGCCTTCTAAATGACCTCCCTGTTTTCACCCTTGCTGCATTGCATTTTATTCCTGTTATGGGTTGAGTGGTGTTCTCCAAAAATTCTTATCTTGGAGCTCTGACCTGTAGTACCTCAAAATATGACTATATTTAGAGATAGGGTCTTTAAAGAAGTGATTAAGTTAAAATGAGGTGATTTGGGTGGGTCCTAACTCAACCTGACTGATGTCCTCATAGGAAAAGAAAATTTGGTCACCAAACGTACAGAAGTAAGATGATGTGATGACACAAGGAGAAGACAGCCAATGAGATGTGGAGAGAACCTCAGTAGAAACATACCATGCAGACACCTTGATCTTGGACATCTAGCTTACAGAACTGTAAAAAAATGCAATTTCTGTTTTTTCAGCTACCCAGTCTGTGGAACTTTGTTTTGGTCACACTGGAAAATGAATACAATTCTCTACTCAAATAATGGGGAAACCCTTTACAACTTTAAAATGTCTGAATTATCTCCCAACTTACTTGTCCTCTCAACACACACAGCTCTTCTAATTGATTCTCATCACATTAGAGAAAAATTCTAACACCCACAATGACACAGATAAGTACAACATGAGACTCAGCTATTTCTCTTTCTTCATTTTCTCTCTCTTTTCCATTCATTTAGTCTGATCCTACTTGATTGGCCTTTTTGTTCTTCCTTAAACATACCAAACATTAGCTTCCACTTTAATTTTTGTTTGTTTATTGTTGCTTAAGCCTGAAAGATCTTATTCAGATATTCACATATTTAGTTTCTCATGTCATTCTGGTCTCTGTTTAAATGTCACCACCTCAGAGAGGTCTTCATGGACCGTTCCACTTAAAATGGGCCATCTCCCATCACTCTCTATCCTTTTGCCTAGCTTTATTTCTTTTCCTGGTACTTATTGCTGACAGATATATTACACAGATATTCTCAAATTATGTGTGTATTTATACATTGCCTCCTTCCACTATAACATAAATGCCATGAGAATAGGGGCAGTATTTTGCTCACTCTTGTAATCCCAGTGCCTAGAAAGGACATATTTATATAGTAATAAAGATAATTATTAAAAAAGTGTTTCTTTAGTTAATAACATGGAAGAAGATGCTGTATTTCATTTAATGAGCATATCAAGAGAACTCATAAATCAGTGTATTTTTTATCATGATAAAACTTGAAGTAGCAAAATGGTAAAACAAGCAAACATTAAAAAAATCCCCAAATATTATCAGATATAATCAATAAACAGTGTTGATTTTGTCACATCCGTCTAGTCATATCAGATTGTTACTAAAGAAATTATGGGATGGTCAATTATAGTTATTGGGATTGTAAGAAAATTTTAAAATTCAATTGGTTGAGCACTTTTCTTTACAGTCTTATACAAGAATAACTTGGTTCTGATCTTAGTCTGTTATTTAATAAACCAGTGACCTGGGACAAATCTTTTAATACTACTGAACCTAACTGCTTCATCTGTAAACTATGAATATAACATTGGTTCTGCATGTCACATAGAGTTATAGCAAGGTTCTATTTTAATAAATGCATGTGTTTTTTTAACCTGAAAAGCACTCTGGAATGATGAGTGGCAGTGTGGTCTTAGGGACAGTTCAATTAAAATTGGGAACAAGTGCCATTTTCTGTCCTTAACATTTACATTCTGTGACATAGTCTTCAAACCATCCCCAGAATTTAATACAAAGGAGTAACATAATTGGGAATTTTTGTATTATTAGGTCTAAGGATACTTTACCTGGTGTGATAAAATATTAATCTAGTGACCCTCATCAGATAATTAGTATGGAATGCATTATGCATTGCCCTTCAAGGACTAAAGAGGACTTGCAAATTTGATAGGAAGCCAGGCAGATCTACTACCATCTCTAGGGAGGAGCAGTTGGAGGCACCCTGACTGTGCCCTGCTGGGATGTTGTATCACAGAGAAGTGCATCACAGAGTGGCGGAGAGTACCTGGGATCGGGACAAAAAAGAGAATAACGAAAAAGACTGTGACTTTTTAAAACTCTGCTTAGAATGTATCTTTCTCTTTTTCTGCCTCTTGAAAATCATTATTTTACACAGAGTCTGTGTATTATTAAAGACTAATGGTGGGTGATGTTCAAAATGGAAAAACAACAGTCCTGGATTATATTTTATTTATGATATGACTTGTACCTTTTCCTTCAGTTAGATATGTTTAAATGTAAAAATGCCCCTTTAACACCATTTAAAGCTATAAAACAGAGTGTGAAATTCAGGCATATGTATAAAATTATAAACAGTTCCATCTAGTAATGACAGTAATTCAGATATTTTCAATAAAATATAAACTACCACTAGTTTTGTAAGAGAATTGTAAATAAGGTTATATCAATGATAGTATATAATATTTTTCACTTTTGTGCACATTTATATCCATACTCAGTCTTTAGCTCGCCTGTACACGTATATGCACATTTGAATATGTGCACAGTATACCATTTATGAAGAACGCAAACCAGCAAAGAATGCAAATAATACTTCAGGAAAAAAAATTCCCAGTCATTTAACAATCTCATGGGCTTTGGTTTCCGAAAATCCTGAATTATAGGTAAGAATTCTATATGCAGAACAGATCAGTGGTTACCCAGGACTAGGGTTGACTATTAAGGGATAATATGAGAATATGTGGTGCTTTCTTTGTGGTGATAGAAAAGTTTATATACTGATTGCAGTGATGGTTACATGAATTTATACTCCATAGAACCATAATATACCACACACACACACACACACACATGTGAGACACATTGATGTAAATGTAAAAATCTTTGAAATCTGAATAGAGTTTGAACCTGACTTAAGAGTATTGTACCAATGTCAGTTTCCTGGTTTTGACAATGTGTTATGAATATGTGAGTATTATGATTATTGGGGGAAGCTAGTTGAAGATAACATGGTAATTGTCTTTACTATTTTTTCAACTTCTTATTAGTCAAGCTATTTTAAAGTAAAAAGCATAAGAAGAGAAAAAAAGTGAAAAGTCCTGAAATCAAATTGATGCTTTCTTCATTTTTAGTTGTATGAATTTGAGCATACTATTATTCAACTAGGTTTTCTCATCTGTAAAATTGAGATCATAGTATGATTTATATTTTATAGCATTGCTATGATTAAATCAGATAGCATGTGTATGTGCCAAATACTGTTTAGAGCATAAAGTTGAAGCTTAAAAACTGGGTTGCCTAGTTCTTTCTGTGACATTTGGTTTTTAAAGTCTCAAATGGGAAACTTGTTCAAAAAGAGAGAAGAAATGGATAGCCATATCTCAAAGCATTTTCTGAACAAGGAGGATATTCTCTATACCTTGAAAAGGTCTTAGTCTTCTTAAATCATTTAGCTTCTACTTAGGTTCTTCCAAGCCAATACTGTCACAAATTACTATGTCACCAATAAGGAATTAATTCTCATTTATTTTTTTTTTTTACTCATCTAATCAGTAGAGGCAGGGACCCAAACTTTATTGGCTTAGTTGCTTTTTAAAATGTATACTAATTTATTTAATTTATATTAATTTATACCAATTATATTTATGCTATTTTATTTATTTATATTACACTATAATGCTATACTACTATTATATTAATTTATATTAATACTCATTTTAAACATTTATTCAGTAGGAAATTTTTAACTAATATACATTTATTCTATTTTTTAGTCATAACTGATTGTAGTCCAAAAGAATTCAGCATTTTTGTCTTTTCAAATATCTAAAGGTAAGATAATCAAAATTGAAACGAAGAAACGTCCTACTCTGAAGTCATATCTTCTCAATTAGACTGTACATTTTTTGAGAGTAGAGACTCCATTTTCTTTTCTAGGAAAAAAAAAATTAAGCACAAAGCTAATGGAACACCATTCTTCGATGGAAAGTGAAGAGGGATGGTGTCAAACATTCTTTCTTCTTTGCCATGCTTGGAAAACTTTATTTGTGAGATTCTAGTTAAAAGAATATGTGATACACACACACAAATATTAATTACTCAGCCATAGAAAAGAATGAGATGTTGATATTTAAAACAAACATGGATGGACCTAGAGGGTATTATGCTAAGTGAAATAAGTCAGACAGAGAAAGACAAATACCATATGATTGCACTAATATGTGGGATCTAAAAAGCAAGCAAAGGAAATAGAAATTTAAAAAATAGACTCTTAAATATAGAGAAAAAACTGGTGATTGCCAAAGGGCAGGTAGGTGAGGGCACAGGTAAAATAGATAAAGAGGATTAAGAGGTACAAACTTTTATTTATGAAATAAGTCCTGGAGATGTAAAGTATTAGCATAGGGAATATGTTGTATTGGGGCCAACTAAAGAAATTAGGAATCTGCATTTTGAAAAGATTAAAGTGGAAAGAAAATGTAAAGGAATAGACTATCAGAAAGACATGATATGATGCTCATGTACCTTGTTCACCATGTTTCTGTATCATAGAACAAGGGAACATCCTGTGAAGCTCCAAAGGAATACATTTAGGATAACCAAGAACCTTTATTCTCACAGTATATACTAGGGCTAAAGTATGCTTTACTGTAAGAGTTGGTGAAGCATAAGAACAAACTGATTCACAAATGTTTTGGTAAATTATAATTTTTTACCTTCTAATTTATAGACGTATATACATATATATAATTATATAATTATAATATATATATATATATATAGTCTTCTATATCTTTTTTAAAAGCATTACATGAAGCATAGAATACAGTTGATTTCAAATAACAAGAGGTAAATAATATTTATGGGCAAATAAATTAAGGAACTTCTGGGCCAATTTATTTGACACATATTTATCGAGTGGCCTCTATTGAGTGTCCTGGACTATTCTGGGAACCTAAAGTGTACATAACAGCTCATATTCTTGTGCCCAAGGGCCTTATATTTGAGTTGATAGAAGAAATAGTAAGCAAAGTAAGTAAAATGATTAGAAATTCTATGGTAAAAAATAAAGAAAGAAAGAGGGATAGAGTTGATGAAGGTATTCACTTAGAGTATCTCGGCAAAGTTACACCGAGGTGGTATTTGCATAAAGATCTGAAGCGGGTGAAGGAATAATTTATGGGAACATCTGGAGGAGTTGTCTAGACATTTCAGAAACAACTAAAAGACCATTATGAATGAAGCACAGTAATGGAGAGATGTGGGGGAGAGTAGTTGATGATGAGAACAGAAAAGTATGTAGGTCATTTTGAGGGGTAGTACTTCTCAAATTTTAATTTGCATGTAAATCACCTGGGTGGCATATTAAAATGAAGATTCTGATTTAAGATGCATAGAGAGTTTACATTCCATACAAACTTCCATTCAGGTGATGCTGTTACTATTGGTCTGTAGATAACACTTAGAAGAACAAAAGATTGAGACTTGTATGCCATTGTAAGGACTTTGGATTTACTTTGAAAATTGTGTTTCCGGTTGAATTGTGCCTCCTCTCCTCCACTGCCACCAAATAAATTAAGGTGGTAACCCCACTGCCTATGTATATGACTTAATCTGGAAATAGGATCTTTATAAATATAATCATGTTAAGCTAAGGTCACAGTAGATTGGAGAAGATGGGTGCTAATCTAATAACTAATGTCCTTATAAAGAGGGAAATTTGGGCAGAGACACACAGTAAAGAAAGCCATGTAAAGATGGAGGCAGAGTTTGGAATGATGCGGTTGCCTGACCTAGAACACCAGAGATTGGTGTGTCACCACAGCTAGGATGAAACAAAGAATGATCTTCCCCTGGAGACTTTAGAGAAAGAATGCCCCTCCTGATTACTTGATTTCAGACTTTTAGCCTCTAGGATTGTGACAGAATAACCTTTGTTGTATCAAGTTACCCAGTTTGGGTAGCAGCCAACAGCCTCAGGTAACTAGTGCCCTGAATGAAGTAGAGGAATTTAAGAAGAGTGGCTTGATCTTACATAAAACAAAACAAAACAAAACAAAACAACCAACTCATCCTGGCTGTGGAAGTGAGAATAGGCAGAAGGGCGTGTGGGCAGCACATAAGCAGGGGACCAGTTGGGAGGCTAGAGCAGGAAACCTAACTGGATATGGAGACATCAGGTTGGAATCAGTGTGGTAGTTATGATCTCATGTAACCTATGTGAAAACTGGAATGTGCATTGAAATTCAACATTTTCAGAGTATTATATACAGACTGTTTGCTCATAATAATGACATTTCCTTATTTTACACCATCAAATTATATGTGGTAAGCTTCCAACTATGTCTGGTTTGACACAGTGCACTGATATGGTACCTATTCTGATTGTATTTCAGCTACTGTCACACATAGCTGATGCTACATTACCATATTGATAGCAACTCACCAGTTCTATTTTCTAAACCTCCTACATCAGTTAAATCATATCTATTTATTTAAAAAAAATTAACATTAGCTCCCTCTGAGGCTACACTTTGTTCAGATGAGTTTCTTTATCTCATCCTATGCCAAGGTTTATCAAGACTCTCTACATTTAATTATTTCTGTATAGAGATTTCGACCAACATATTTCCTGTTATCTAATTAAATGCATCTCAGAAGTGTGGCCCCTGGACCATTAGCATTAGCAACACCAGGCATTTGTTGAAATACAGATTATCAAGTGTCCCACAGACCTAGTTAATTGGAGGTAAGGCCCAGGAATCTGTGTTTTCACAAGCCCTCCAAATGACTCTGAAGTGTGCTAAAGTTTGAGAACCACTGTTGAGGTTAGTTCAGTCATCAAGAAATAGCATAGGTATGGATGTGTACATCTTATGAAGCTTACTTACTACCTTTTGGTTTCCTAAAAAGAATGCATCGATAAACAGGCCTATCTTAGGTCCCATTAAATGGATTGTGCTATTAAATATTAAAATGCTTCACTTTTATGAAGTTGTAACTGCCAGTCTATTCCAAGGTGTGTGTGTATATATGTATGTGCATATATATATATATATATATATGTATATATGTATATATACATATATACACGTGTATATATACATATATACACGTGTATATATACATATATACACGTGTATATATACATATATACACGTGTATATATACATATATACACGTGTATATATACATATATATACACATATATATTATGAGCATAAACTTGAGCATGTCTCAAACATGCAAAGAAATAATCCAACACATTAGGAAATAAATTTGCAGTGAATCAGAAACTTTCTCTGTCTTATGCTTAAAAAATCTATATTTGAAGATGTATATGAATAACAGAAATAAAATAAATTGTTTAAACATTCATTTATATGTTATTATATGATATTAAATCAACATATGGCCAAAATTACAACCATGAATTAAATTCTAAGCCTAATGGAACTTTTTTCCCCTTTCTCTTTTGCACCTGCTTAATGGACATGACCCTTAGCAGCTCTATCAATAATAGAAATAATAGCCCTTCTATTCATTTAATCATCAACCCTCTCACAAAGGCTCTGTGAAATTGTAGGTATTACTGACTTTGATTCTTCCTGGGGTTTGTTGCCTCTGGTTGCATATGTGATACTCAGTTACAGTCACTCCTTGGGAGGGTCACTTAGTACTCTCAAGCCCATAGTTTCAAAGAAGATTTGTTTTTTTCCCACTAAAGAAAGACTAAGGTAGGAGAAAAACTGAAAGTAAATTGCCCATTGTTAATGCAGCAAGAACCTCACAACACAACACAGGAAGAACAGGGTCCACTGGCCAGTGGGGTACAAAGGTGGGCCTGGTGGTACAGCACCGTCTGCCCTTTCCCGTGGCTTCTAGCTTACAGTCATGCTCACATTGTCTGGTAAAAATCTCCTTGGGGATGAGGTCTGGCTTCAACTGCTGCTGCTCAGTTATGGTCTCCTGTGCCATATGATATCTCCAGGCCCTCTGGAATAATAAAGACACTTTCAATCTTACCTCACACTGTGAATAGCTGAGTATCATATGGTGGTAGTAATTGGGAAAAATGACTGAAACACTTTCAAAATTTGCAGACTATTTATTGTCGATTTGGGGACCCCTGCTTTTTAAGTGTTTTGAAATACTTTTTTTTTTTCAACGTTTATTTATTTTTGGGACAGAGAGAGACAGAGCATGAACGGGGGAGGGGCAGAGAGAGAGGGAGACACAGAATCGGAAACAGGCTCCAGGCTCCCAGCCATCAGCCCAGAGCCTGACGCGGGGCTCAAACTCACGGACGGCGAGATCGTGACCTGGCTGAAGTCGGATGCTTAACCGACTGCGCCACCCAGGCGCCCCAAGTGTTTTGGAATACTTTTTAAAGCAACTATTCTCTCTGGCTATTGAGCTGTGACAAGCTTGCTGTTTTATTTATTTATTTATTTATTTATTTATTTATTTATTTATTTATTTATTTATTTCTCTCAGAGTTTGGAAGGAAGAAGAGTGGAGAAAAGATCAGATTGAAAGAAAACTCTATATGAATAAGTTTTTATTAGTTAAAACATTTAATGTATTTTAACTACAAAAGTAGCAATTTCAGGTTCTAAATATAAGGAGAATAGGAGCTCACTTTAGAAATTAAGATATGTTATAGAAAAAACAAATTTTATATATTTCTGGTATTCTTGAGATTGTGCCTTACATCCATATCCAACAATATATTCATTTTAAGATTTATTGTTATTCTGTTTGTATAAAACATTGTCATCCATAGGGTGGCCAGTTTTTGTTTTTGTTTGTTTTCTTCTGTATCCATAAAGAATCAGATAAGAAATAGACTTAATCATTGTTAAAGAAATTAATTAGGCTATAATTAAGTAGCAAAAATATACTGATTAACAAGATGATTTATTACCAGAACTGGCTACCAGTGATATTTTCAGCTTAAGTTGAGAGGTTCTTGAAATTTGAGAAATTATTTCAAGCTATAGTAACCTCTTTTGAGGGTTTAAAATATTTTATTCTTAGCATCTGGAGATTGTTCTATTATTTTAGCCTCTTTCAGATATTGTTCTATGATTTAGAATTTCTCTGTTCTCAACTGAATGCAAAAACATTTTATCTTAGAATAAGAAACAACATTGGGAAATAAAAACTAATAAGATACAGTACTCACTCTTAGGGAACTATGACACTTATTTGGAAACATAGGAGGCATTCTACCAGAATGTTCCATCTTTAAAGATTCAGATGAAATGTCACCATTCACATGAATTTTTTCCTGATGTGACAGAATATTTTATCTTTACCAGTGTGGTAGCAATACTGCATTAGAACATTGAATATTATCTACTTTTATCTGCATAACCACCCTTCTATGAACTTTCAGGGAAGGATCTGTGTTTTCTGATTTTTTTTTTAATGCTATGAGTAATGGTAGGCATGGTCTTTGTGCAGAAACATGTTAAAAACATGTTTGTAATTGTGATATTTTATTTTATTTTATTATTTTATTTTATTTTATTTTTTGAGAGAGAGTGTGCACAAACAAGGAAGAGGCAGAGAGAAAGAGAGGGAGAGAGAGAATCTCAAGCAGGCTCCATACCCAGCATGGAGCCAAACATGGGGCTTGATCTCACAACTGGAAGACCATGACCTGAGCTGAAATCAAGAGCTTAACTGACTGAGCCGCCCAGGTGCCCCTATAATCAGGATCTTAAATATGCATATGAATAAAGACAAAATTAGACACATTGCACAGGTAAGCATTGCCTGCGGTATTGGAAATAGCATGTTAAAAGGTCATCATATACTCAGAACCTTCTAGAATTGAAAGTATCTTGGAAATAATTTCTTTCAATTTTCTTGGATTCCCCAGATAAAATGGAAGTTTAGAGAGGCTAAGTAATTTTCCCTAAGATGTAAATTTAGTTGTTGGCATGTTATATGTTCCTTAACACATAAACTATTGAGTTAATGGTAAGGCAATTATATCATACAAATGTCTGGTAATATCGTTCAGCAATTAAGCATTAGATTAATAACACTTTAATAAATTTTACTTAAAAGCAATATATTGTTAGCACAATCATTCCTTTCTTAAATATGCCTCTTTTGTACAAGTAGAATCATATTTTTGCTTTGGCTTCAAACTTAACAAAGCTGGTTTAGACATTGGCTTCTTACATATAAAATGGGAGGGAGTAAATCTAAGTGTGTGTACACAAGTGTGTGTGTGTGTGTGTGTGTGCGTGCACGTGCGCGCACCCGCGTACGCACGACTGTATACTTTGGATAGCCTTTTAGAAAATGCCTGAGGCATAGTTTGTAACATCATCACAAAAAAATCAATACAACAGACTGCATAGAAATGGCATTATGTGTATCAGAGCCATATGTGTCCAAGAGGGTGGACAAAGAGAGTTATCATTGCAAGCTACTGCCCAGCAGGATGGCTTTTGCAAGGATATGCATGACACGGCTTTTTTTCTTCCCCTGTGAACAAAGAACTTGTCACCTCCCCAGCACATTCATTCTCCTCTGCATGGGGTTATGTGGCCCATGCTGACTTTCGGACCTTGACCTGCAAAAATTCCCTTTGGAAATGCCTTTCATTTAGATTATTTTTGAGAGAAGCTGGCAAAGCTGAATTAAATAGTGAATCACAGGCATTGTAACAGCTTACTATTTCTTTTATATAAGAAAGATGTCTTATCTTGAAAAAAGGCTATATGCTTAAATAATATTGGCTTTGTCTTTCTCCTCTTAATTATCATGTGTTCAATATTCATTAGAAAACAAATTTTTATGAATATTTTTTAACAGAGTTTTGAGAGAGCATTTTCAACACCTTTCCAAATCCAAGTGAATATCTTCAATAAATTTATTTAGTTATTCAGTTTTCTTTGAGGCCCAACAAGTTGCCAGATATTGTCATATCCCTAATATATATATGTATATATATATATGTATATATATATACATATATATACATATATATGTGTATATATATATATATACATATATATATATATATATATATATATATATACATGAGGACCTAAAGATGTTAATAAAGTTTGAGCTGCTTTGAATATTGTCATTAGAAATTTTCACATGGTTAAGATTTGGGGTGCTTGAGTGGTTAAGTCGGTTGACTGAGGTCATGATCAGTTGACTCAAGTCATGATCTCACTGTTCTTTAGTTCAATCCCCGTGTAGGGCTCTGTGGTGACCGCTTAGAGTGTGGAGCTTGCTTTGCATTCTCTCTCTCTCTCTCTCTACTCCTCCCCCGCTCATGCTCTGTCTCCCTCTGTCTCTCAAACATGAATAAACATTCTTAAAAAATTTTAAAAATCAAATAGCTAAGGGTTCCTTTTTTTTTTATTTTGGCAAGACTGCTTCATAGATGGCCTTGGGAACTTCCATCAGAGGGCACATAATGCCACATTCTTCTCTTAATGATGTTAGCAGCAAGTGATCAATGCCTTGATTTGTTAATTCATCAGGCACTGCAAAATCATGGAATTCTAATTATATCATTCCTTCTTCATTTATTAGTTGGATTACTTTTATGAACAGAAACTTGCCCTCATCAAATTTTGATTATCCTTATGTATTCTTTCCGGGGGAAAGGCAGGATAAATGATTGTTTCACTTCATTTTCTAGTTTTCACAATACTGATTTGGTTTCCTAACATCTTTTGAATTTGACTACTAAGTATTTTTTTTAATACCGTCATGAACTAATGTAATTAGATATATTTAATGTGTTTTAACTCATTGCATTTATTATTGGTCCCCAAATGTTTCTGTCTGGACAGTGGGTCCTTTGCTAGACCCTAATAGTCTTTGATGGCTTCCTCAATTTCTGGTATGACAAGATATGCCAGTCTAATTTAGTGTATATCTTTATCAGATGCCATTTCTCCTAGGAAATTCAGTTCTAAATTTTAGTAAGAAATCATACTTAATGGTAAAAATCTGTATACTCATACTCATTGTGACTGAGTGGCCATGTTTCTAGGCATTTTCAGTAAACACACATATGTGGTGTGTATTTGTATACATATACATGTATCTTCTGCTTTATAATATATAAATCTGATTTCTGATTTAGGATAAGAGGATTTTTATTCGACCTACTCATTTAAAGTGTATCTAATTTCTTCTAAGACAAAATACTGTGTTTTTTTAAAAAAATGTTTTAACATTTATTTTATTTTGAGAGAGAGACCAGAGCACGAAGAGGGAAGGGGCAGAGAGAGACAGAGACACTGAATCCTAAGCAGGCTCCAGGCTCTGAGCTATCAGCACAGCTGGGCTCCAGCTCATGAAGGAGTTCATGACCTGAGCGGAAGTCAGACACTTAACCCACTGAGCCACCCAAGCGCCCCACAAAAGACTGTGTTTTTAGTGTTATGAATATAAATTCTATTTGCTTTTTCCCACCCTACACCAACAGCATTCACAGAGTACAATACCAATGTTACCACCAAATATATAATTACTAAAAGCAGCTCAAGTTTATTTTTCCAATTGTTTCAGTTCCTACCGAAGGGTATATCCCACTAAAGATATACAATTAAATTACCATATCTTAAAATTAATTGGAATAGTTTTTCTCTTTATACTTTATGCCACTAACTGTTTATACAAGTTCACTTGTTTTGTATTATTCTTGGTTTTCAGAGACTGCTTCATTCAATTTCATTTTGTTTTATGATTAGGTGGAATATTTACATTGTTCTTACAGAAAATTTGTAAAACAATGTTTATTCAAAGAAAGGTAGCTCCTGTCTTCACATTCACTCTACCCTATTCTCTTTCTCTCATTATATGTAAACATTTTAAACAAATGTTATGGCTTATTCATTTGCATTTTTTAATACTAACAGGCACACACATTGTTCTTCAATTGTATCCTTACAATTTAAGATCAATTGCAGCACATTGCATGCATTTGTATTTTGCTCTTTTATGTAACAATATATATAAAGAGATCACCACGTAGCAATGTTTAGAGGAATTCCTCATTTCTTTTTCAACTACACATTACTGCACTTTGTGGATATAAATAATTTATTCAACTAATTCCCTATGATGGATATTTGATTTGTTTCCAGGGTTTTTTTTGTTTTGTTTTGTTTTTTTGTTTGTTTGTTTGTTTTTAGTTACTTATAGAATGATGGGAAAAAATTCTTGAATAGACTACACTCTCATTTAGCCTCTGGAACTATCACATTACTGGAGAATCAGATGAATGAGGGTCGTGTTAAACAGTTTTCAAGAGCATAATCAGTAAAACAAACATTGTGGGAAATGCCATAGAACAAATGACATGAATTCCTCAACCACAAAGATAAAAATGTAAGGAAAAATAAGACAGAGACCTAGATTAAAAGAAGATTGAGATATTTAGTAGTTGTAATGTATGCTTTTTTTTGGATCCCAATTAAACAAACCTACAAGAAACAGTTGTGGACTGTATATTTGATGATAACAAAGAAATTACTTTTAATGATTTTAATTATATTATATAATTAATTATATGAATTATTTAATTAAATATAATTTAATTACTGAACATTACATACTGAACATTTACTGATGAAATAATATATCTCAGATTTGTTTCAAAATAATATTGGAGGGTGGAGTTTGGCGCCAGTATAGATGAAACAAGATTAGCCCTGACTTGACAAATATTGATGCTGGCTGAGGAGTATATGGTGATCCATTATACCATTCCTTTTGTCCTTTATATCTTTTAAGTTATCTATATAGATTTTTAAGAATTCAGGTAGCTTTAATTGATTGGATATTGCTTTCCAGGACAGCATTGTCTTAAAATATATGTATAGTGTAATTTTCTCTAAGGATTCTGAGACTCTACATATTAACAAAATTATTGGCTTTTAAAATATAAAATGTGTGGGGCGCCTGGGTGGCGCAGTCGGTTAAGCGTCCGACTTCAGCCAGGTCACGATCTCGCGGTCCGTGAGTTCGAGCCCCGCGTCGGGCTCTGGGCTGATGGCTCAGAGCCTGGAGCCTGTTTCCGATTCTGTGTCTCCCTCTCTCTCTGCCCCTCCCCCGTTCATGCTCTGTCTCTCTCTGTCCCAAAAATAAATAAACGTTGAAAAATAAAATAAAATAAAATATAAAATGTGATTTAATGCATATTTTACATGCCGGACCTATTCTATTTTAGGTTCTGGATATCATAATGAATGAAGTGTTGTCTGGGATGCTTATTAGTATATAAAAACAGGAAAAGTGAACAAATAAGGATTATGGAAATACAAATAAAGGTGCATGTGAGAATAAAGTGTTCATAGATCCCTCCCCCCATTTTATCACAATTTCTCCCTTCCTTGGAGTAAAAAGTGCTGTGAAAGTCAAGTCTTGTACAAATTTTGTAAGCCATAGGTGACTCTGAAGCTGCAGCTAGGCAGAGAAACCCAACTGTAGTAGCCATACTCAAAAAAGGATGACAGAGAAGTTGAATGAAAAAGTGTGTAGAGAAGGAAGAGTACAAAGCACACAGTGATGCAATATAGTCCATCATTGACTTCTAAAGGACCTACTTCTGGATTGTTGGATGATTTGCACAAATAATCTTAAAAGAGAGTAGAATAAATGACAGAGATCAATTGGGGTAGGTATTGGGAAATTGCGTTCAGTAGAGTTTCAGTAAATGTAATATTATTTAAGTAAATGTAGTATTAGTATTTGAGAGGCTAGAAATTTCATAGTTTCAAAGGGCTTTATCAGAACATCATGGAACAGAGATAAGTAATAAAGAGGGGAGATATTTGTACTTGGGTAACTCAAAACTTACTTTCCTCTTCTTCCCGATTATGCATTGTTTCTTTTCATGTTGATTATAGAGAGTTTACGCTTCAAAATAAGCTCATTTATGCTTTGAAATTTTACCTATCACCAAAG
The DNA here is from genome assembly GCF_027475565.1 of Acinonyx jubatus. NCBI lineage: Eukaryota > Metazoa > Chordata > Mammalia > Carnivora > Felidae > Acinonyx > Acinonyx jubatus. The sequence goes on along the minus strand of NC_069382.1, from coordinate 164,219,415 downwards.
AAAAGGGAAGTGGAGAGGCAGGAAGTCAGAAATTATTGAGTTTGTGGGTTGAACTCCAAGATCCACAGATGTAGGGAACCTGTCTGATTTTATATACCATTACTATTATTTTTTAACAAGTTTTTTTTTTTAATTCTTAGAGAGTGTGCAAGTAGGCTAGAGGGACAAAGGGAGAGGGAAAGAGAATCATAAGCCAAGAGCCTGACATGGGGCTCGATCCCACAACCCTGGGATCAAGGTCTGAGCTGAAATCAAGAATCAGACGCTCAACCAACTGAGCCACCTGTGTGCCCCTGATTTTGTATACCATTATATCCTGAACATCCAACCCAGAATCTGGGTTATAGCAGACCTGCAATAAGTTCTGTTGCCTAAGTGAATGTGTGCATAGATGAAAGTGGAAATTAGGTTAAGGAAACAAATAAGGAAAAACAAATAAATAGTTGCAAGCATTAATTACCTGACTAGCTAGCCCTTCTTTTGTTAATGTAGGTCTCAGAGCATAAATGCTCATTAATATTCTCAGAATGGTTTGCCACCTGTGACCTTGATTTTAATTTTTTAACTTCCTTGCCTTTGCAGAACACCCAAAGAGTGAAGCACTTCTTGAATCATGTTTGCTTACTTTCATAGAGGCAAATTTACCTTAATCATTCACTCATTCATTTATCTGTGAATTTTTTTTCTATTTATACCTAACTTTGAGAGTTTTGTAATTATATAGTAATATGAAGATATGCAATCAAATAAAGATGGTATTTAACATAAATCTGTTTTTACTTATATAGAAGTATTTTTATGAGTCAGGGGAGAAAAGAAATCAGAATAACCATATCCAGCACTTTGGGCAATACAAGTATGGAAAGATTTTGTATAGGAAATGAATCTAGAAACTTTAGGAGGTGGCTTAGTTATAGCTAGCACTTCTAGGACCTTAAATCAGTTTTCACTACTGGAAATAAATCCCTATAAGACAGATGGAGCCTATAAACATACAGTGAGAAAGTATCTTCCCGTGTTGTGAGAAATCTGTTATAAAGTAAATACTGACAAAAACCAATAAATTCCAGATATTGAGGTTATACCCATAGAATTTACATCTGTTGAATGAGGAGAATGAGGTAGAAGCTTCTTATTTAATATCAAAACTATGTTCATATATTATTCAACAAATATTTACTGGATATATACTATGTGCCAGATAGTTTTCAAGATGCTGGAGGCACAATGGTGAACAAGATAAAAAGGTCCTTGCTATAATTTTAGTGTGATTCTAATTTTGGATTGTAGGATTTAGTGGGATGGAGCAGACAAATAAGAAATGTGGTAATTTCAGGTAATGAGGGTTATGCTTAAAATAGAGTAGAATAAATGACAGAGATCAATTGGTGTAAGTATTGGAAAATTGCTTTCAGTAGAGTATTCAATTAAGGATGGTCTCGAAAGTTTTTTTTTGTTGTTGTTGTTTTGTTGTTTTATTTTTTTAGCTGAATCTAATGAGATAAGGGTCTCACTATTTAAAGATGTAGGGAAACACATGTTGACTAGAATGTGAATGAGGCTGAGCAAAGTTTCTGCTTCAGAGATTTTGCATTTGTTCTTTCCTCTGTCTATAAATGATTTAAAATTTGAGAGTAGACAAGACTCCAGCATGAAAAGTCTTTTAGTATATGGTAAATAATCTTGTTTTCATTTAGAATCTGAGGGCATGTCACTGAAAAAATTTAAGACAAAGAGTGATTTGAGCTACTTTTTATTTTTCAGAAACAATTTGGCCTACTGTGTGGAAAATGGATTGAATGGACCTGGTGAAATGATACAGGAGCCCATTTCACTGACCAGGTGAGAGGAGTGGGATAGCAGTTCAGAGTGAAATAGACATCTTGTGCATATATTTTGGAGATAGAACAAAAGATATTTATGAATTGATTTGACGAAGGGTCAGGGTGGCGGATGTAGATTGAGGCAATATGATAATGGTTCCATATTGAATTATGTGATGGAGGTATAAACAAATAGTTGTTAGAATGAGTTTATACTCTATATTATAGGAAAAATGCATTTATCTTCAATAAGAAAGGCAATATGGGCGGGGCATCTGGGTGGCTCAATTGAATAAGCATGGGACTCTTGATTTTGGGCTCAGGTTCTGATCTCACGGTTCTTGAGATGGAGCCTGGTGTCAGGCTCTGCCTTGACAATGTGAAGCCTGCTTGAGATTTTGTCTCTCCCTCTCTCTGCCCCTCCCCTGCTTGCTCTCTATCTCTCTCTCAAAATAAATAAAAATTAAAACTTAAAAAAAAAAAGAAAGGCTATATGGGAATATTACTGGTTCCCTTGAAATTAAACTGGGTATTAGTATCCCACCCCAACTGAATTTCAGTTAAACATTTTAAGTTTCTATTATATGTAAGACTCTGCTCTAGAGGCTACAAATAGATTTCCGGCTAACGAATATTAATATTTTCAATGCAACAGATGATGTTTTAAATTCTTTACCTGTTAACTCATGTAATACTCTATGCCTTAGACATTTGTACTATTATTATTACCCCTATTATATATGAAGGAACTGAAATGTGGAGAAGTTCAGTGAACTTCCAAAATCCCTCAGCTGTCAGTGGTGGAGCCAGAACTTAACCTAGGCCATTTTTCCCTCAAGCATGGCATAATAATGCCTCTCACATAACAAGATTAAGAATAGCCCACTTTTACATCATGCTTCAAGACTCTTCTACATGTGTTAACTTAGATTCTCTCACTTTATTCCCATCTTTTTTTTAATGTCTGTTTATTTTTGAGAGAGAGAGAATAGGGGAGGAGCAGAGAGAGAATACAGAGGATCCCAAGTAGGCTCTGCACTGACAGCAGACAACCCAGTGCAGGGTTTGAACTAACAAACCATGAGAGGAAGTCTGACGCATAATGGACTGAGTCACCCAGGAACCCTTCACTTTATTCTCATCTAATCCTGTTAATAGCCAGGACATATCTGTGTATGTGAGATGTCATTTGTCAAGCTAATGTTTTTTCGATTTCCCACTCTGCAATGATTGTTTCAATTATACCCAGGATGAAATGTTGCAACCCTCAAACTTCAGCAACCCTCAAAATTCAGCAAATGGGTGGCGTAAAAATCCTAGCAGTTTTAGTATACTATTATGGAGAAAGTTTTCAGATGTTAGTAAAGGGCACACAAAAAGACCTGAATAAATGGAAATCTTTACTATGTTTACAAAAGGGAAAGCTCAACATTGTCAAGATCAAGATGCTGATTCTCCCTAAATGCATCTAAGTGGTAGTTTCAGTTATGATTGTTATAAGGGTCAACAAACAGTTTAAAAAATTAATATTGAAGCATAAGACTAGCAATGAAAGAAACTTTATAAAGAGCAAAGAAGAGTGATTTATTCTACCACATAACAGTAGATTGTAAAGCTGTGGAAATTAATAGTATGGAATCTTGGCTTATGAGTGAGTAAATAACAGAATAAAAAGTCCAGATATAAGTATATGTATATATGTGTATGTGTATATATTTTGTATATATTTTTGTACTCATAATTTTATTTATATTTTCATAATTTATTCATTAAGCTCAAGTAGGACACACACATACACACACATTCATACACACACATAAAGGAAAAATACCAAAACTAATGGGAAAGAAAACAATTCAATAAATGTCAAGAATGATATTATTTTTTTAAAGTTTATTTATTGTGAGAGAGAGAGAGAGAGAGAGAGCATGAGCAAGGGAGGGACAGAGAGAGTGAGAGAGAGGATTCTAAGCAGGCTCCATACTGTCAGTGCAGAGCCTGAAGCAGGGCTTGAACTCATAAACTGTGAGATCCTGATCTGAGACAAAATCAAGAGTCAGATGCTTTACCAACCGGGCCACCCAGGCACCCCTATCCTATTATATTTTTATGTTATAATAATAGCCTTCTTGGGGCACCTGGGCGGCTTAGTTGGTTGAGACTCAGACTCTTGATTTTGGCTCAGGTCAGGATCTTACAATTTGTGGGATTGAGCCCTACATTGGGCTGTGCTCTGACAGCACAGAACTTGCTTTGGATTCTGATTCCCTCTTTCTCTGCCCCTCCCCTGTTCATGCTCTATTTCTCTGTCTCAAAATAAATTTAAAAAATAAACATTAATAATATAAAATTAATTCATACCTCATATCATAAAAAACTAAAATCTAAATAAACTTTAAACATAAGGAAGCAAACAACAGAAGATAATTAGGGAAATGCAGATTAAAACAAGAATTCCCTTAATCTTAGAAAAGTGTAAACAGTTGATAAAGGCAGTCTTTTGTGGACTTGTGGGGAAAAGGGCTTCTCACACACTAAAAAGGGAATGTAAATTTAAATAGGCATTGTAGAAAGCAATTTGCCAATATTATTTGAAACAAAAATTGCACTGACCTCAAGTAGGTAATTTCCCTTCTAAATATATATCCTTGACAAACAAAGGAAAGGAGGAAAAAAAGAAACTATATACAGACTTTTTTTATTGCAACATTAATTGCAAATCAAGATTGTTGGATATGAATTAAAAATCCTTTTGTAGGAAATGACTAAGTGATAGGAATATATCTACCTTGAAATTCTACACAACACTTAAAGGGAACGAACTAGACCTATAGGTATTAATGTTGTGATTTCTTTAACATATATTTTGAGTTAAAAATCAAAGCAACTTTTAAATACTCATTACAGGAAGATGTAATTTTGTAATTTATGTAAAAAAAATTGAACATACAAAGAACACTGTGTATTTATTATGGTTTGGTAAACAAAAACATGATAAAGATCCAGTGATGAAATACAAAAGAGAAAAATGACCTGTGTAATTGTGGTCCAGAAGGAATTTCCTCTCCTATTAGAACTGGTGGAAGATCCACACATGCTGGCATGGCTGCTTCTAGCCTACACTGTTGGATTCCCAAAATATCTCTTTTCTGTGCTTCAATCAGTGGATCATCACTTCTAAGAGTCTGCATTGAAAACTAAATTCCAAACTGTGAGGCAATTTTAGGTCTCCAGGAGTGTTGCCATCAGATGGGTCTGGAATGTATCAGGAGACTGTATTTACTTGCTGTCTTATATCCTTGATCTCCACATATGTCTTTGCATATTTGTTTTCTGGTTTATAGTAAACTGAAGTAAAAGCAATCTAAGCCTAGTATCATTTTTTTTTTCCATTTTTTTTCTATCTCCAGGCTGTATAACAAAATACCACAGACTGGGTAGCTTATAAACAACAATAATTTATTTCTCACAGTGCAAGAGGCTGGGAAGTCCATGATCAAAACACCTGCAGTTGTGTCTAGTGAAAGCCAAGTTCATGATTCATAGATGGCCATTTTCTCACTGTGTTGTCACATAGTGGAAGGGGGCAGGGGATCTCTCTTTTCTCTCTTTTAGGAGAGCACTAATTCCATTCATGAAAGCTCTGCCCTCATGACTTTTCCACCACTCACAGTTTCCATCTCCAAATACAGCCACATTGGGGATTGGGTTTTAACTTAAGAATTTTGACGAGACATCATATTCAGCATACAGCAATAACTAGATCACTTTTGTGATCTGGTCTATCTATCTCTATTTATTTTAAATTGCTTTAAGAGGTCTAGAAAGATGAACACCAAAACCATAACAGTGGTTACCTTTGGTCATGGGAGATGAATGGGAGAGGGGGCTGAAAAGCAAAGGTATAGTCTTTGATAAAAACTATCTTTGATTTTGTATATTTTGCTGTACTGTTTTCACTTTTTATTTTGAAATAATTATAAATTCACGGGACACTGTGAAGATAGTACAGTGAGCTTCTATGTTCCTTCTACCAGTTTCTCCCAATGATTCCTTGACATTAAAAAAAATGTTTATTTATTTTGAGAGAGAGAGAACGAGCGAGAGAATTAGAGAGTGTGTGTGTGTGAGGGAGAGAGAGAGGGAGAGAGAGAGAAAGAGAGAGAGAGAGAGAAAGAGAGAGAAGGAGGGGCAGAGAAAGAGGGAGAGAGAGAATCCCAGGCAGGGTCCATGCTCACTGCAGAAGCCCCACTCAGGATTTGATCCCACCAACCGTGAGATCATGACCTAAGGTGAAATCAAGAGTCAGACACTTAACCAACTGAGCCACTCAGGCATCTCTTAATTCTCTATTCTTAATCATTACTAATTCATTAGGTATTGTACACAAAACTGAGAAAAACATTGATGTGTGCATATAGTTGTGCAATATTCTAAATTGTTTTTTCCCACATACATAATTGCTGAATTGAATCATATATAAATATTGAAGATATTTCCATATTGCCTTCCAGAAATGTATCAATTTAAATTCTTATTTGGAGTCTAATAGAGCATTTCATTGGAACCACAAAGGTCCTGCAAACTTTATTTTTAACTATTTCAGTACTTAGTAGTGTCCAGTGCATAGCAGACACTCCAAAAATATTCATAGAAGAAATGAGGACATGAAATAATTTACCAAATTTAAATGCAAAAAGAATAACCTCTCTTAAACCTTTTTTTCCCTATGACTAGTAACAAAAGGCACAATAGTCCTTTTGTCTTATAATTGGAACTTGCTTTTATTCCTATGAAATTTCTTACATTTTTCCCATTAAACTATACTTCTGTTTCCCATTGACTCATATCAATTCTGTGTTAAAAATAATAACTTGTCTGTTATAGACTGTTAATCTTCCCCAGTTTTTAACTTCACTTTAAATTTTGTCTCATATATTGTTAACATAAAATGATTTTCACCTTTGTGTAATCAAAATTTAACCCTTTCCTATATTTCTATTTTTGGTTTTTTGGTTGGTTAATCCTAACAAATATGAAAACAGTAAATACTCACTTGATCTAAGCTAATTTCTTTGTAATTATCATTTTAATTTAACTTTTGATTGGATATGTTAATATAGAGCTCAAACTATTTTCCTCAGTTAGTTAGTGTCATATGCAAACACTATTTGTTGAATACAATTTTCTTTCTCCCCTCATTTGAAGAGTGATTGTGAAGAATGCTAAATTATGACATATATAAGAACTGTACCTGGGTTTTTTTTTTCTTGCAATTTTTTTAGTAGTCTCAACTTATCTTAATATCTTAGCATTGTAAGATATTTTAATATCTGGCAGTGATACCCACACACGTAATCTTATTTTGAAAAATTGACATTTCAGTTAACATTTAGAAACATATAAAATTCAACAAAACAGGCTTCATGTTATTTGTGATTTCTTATTTTTCCTCATAATTAAATCCCAATGACTGCATCTTTAAGTTTAGTATATTCTTTTGATAGATGCTGAGTAAAATGGTATTGAGGCATCTAACCAATAATTACTTCTTCCTCACTCCCTTTCCCAAAGAACTAAGAGACTATAAGGGAGAAGGCAATTGGGAATTAGAGAGGTAGAACAGGAATATTTATTAGTGAGAAACTTTGAGAAATTTCTTCAAATTAAGGAGGTAGAGTACTACCCACATGAAGAGGTAACCTACCCAGGAATTAACTATAGAGGCGTCGATCTAAATACCCTTACTTAGGCAGAAGTTCAGGAAAAAGGAGCAAACGAGGATTGAGATAGTATTTTTTGGTGTTGAGTTGTATGAGTTATGTAATTTGGATATTAACCCTTTATCAGGTATGTCATTTGCAAATATGTTCTCCCATTCCATAGGTTGGCTTTCAGTTTTGTTTATGGTTTCCTTTGCTATGCAGAAGCTTTTCATTTTGATATAGTCCCAGTAGTTTACTTTTGCTTTTGTTTCCCTTGCCTCAGGAGGCCTATCTGGAAAAAAAGTGGCTATGACTAATGTCAGAGAAGTTTCTGCTTGTGTTTCCTTTCAGGATTTCTATGGTTTCAGCTCTCACATTTAGGTTTTTAATCCATTTTGAATTTATTTTTTCTGTATGGTGTGGTCCAGTTTCATTCTTTTGCATGTTGGTGTTAAGTTTTCCCAACATTATTTGCTGACAAGACTGTCTTTTTCCCAGTGGATATTCCTTCCTCGTTTGTCAGAGATTAATTGATCATGTAGATGTGAGGTAATTTCTGGGTTATCTATTCTGTTCCATTGATCTATGTGTCTATTTTTGTGCCAGTACCATAATGTCTTGATTACTACAACTTTGTAATATAACTTAAAGTCTGAAATTGTAATTCATCCAGGTTTACTTTACTTTTTCCAGATTGCTTTGGCTATTCAGGGTCTTTCGTGGTGCCGTGCAAATTTTAGGATTGTGTGTTCTAGTTCTGTGAAAAATGTTTATTTTGATAGAGATTGCATTAAATGTGTAGATTGATTTGGGTAGTATACACGTTTTAGCAATATTTGTTTTTCTAATCCATGATCATGGACTCTCTTTCCATTTCTTTGTGTCATCTTTAGTTTCTTTCATCAGTGTTTTATAGTTTTCAGAGTACAGGTCTTATACCTCTTTGATTAGGTTTATTCCTAGGTATCTTATTATTTTTTGGTGCAATTATAAATAGGATTGTTTCAAAAAACATTTTTGAAGTAATGGAAAAAAGTATGATCATGATCAATAGTTTGTACAAACACTTAAAAAATTCCAAGGTAAGAAAATAAAAGTGACTTATTTATCCAAAATAGTTTGTGAAGAATTAGACAAAAATTATTATAAAACATGGATAAAATGAAGCAGTAAATCTAACAAATCAGTCACTAGACAGTATTCTATTATTGTAGGTTCTTGTTGGATATGATGAACGGTGACTAATTAGTTGGTAACTATTGTGCACTAGTATTATAATACAAAACCCTGTGAGCAATTTTAAACTTCCTTGCCAACTGAAAATTATCTGTTAGCATTTTATTTCAACAAATGAAATGTGTTTGGAATGATTGTAAACGTCCTTCAGCAATAGTTGTGGTCAGTCACATGACTACAAGGTGATGACAAAGCTGTACACTTTTTATGAACATTATCAAGTAGGCAGCATATGTCTAATGTGTTCTATTACCTTGTCCTCATCAGAGAAGAAGACTGCATTCAAAGTCCTTGAGGTTATTGACAAGTTTTAGTATTTTATAATAATAGATTTTCTTTTGCACTTGAAGTATTTTACACACATGCCTACTCCTTCTTTAAAGATAAGTTTAATGAGATAATCTAGATAATCTACCTATTCTAAAAACAGTTCAAATCTTGAAACATTGCTACAACACTTTAAAGACTGAAATATATTTTCAAATACATGGTAGATGCAGCCTATACATCAATGAAATACACATCAATGAAATGCAAACAATTTAGTGAAAAAAAATTAATGTTTATTTATTTGAGAGAGAGAGAGAGAGAGAGGGACTCTGTCAGTGCAGAACCTGATTCAGTGCTCGAACTCACAAACCACGGATCATAACCTGAGCCAAATTCAGATGCTTAACCGACTGAGTCTTCCATGTTGAAAAATTTGATAAAGCTCAGATAGTATACTTTAAAATACAAGCTACATTTTTAGAACAATTTTGAAAAAGAAATGAAAGAAAGTATAGGCTTCTGATATGGATATATATAGAAGTTCTTTTGTATTTACATTTTTTAGGTAAAGAATTTTAAGGGAATTAAGTAAAAGTTAGTCAAATCCAGTAAAGGATTAGAAAATCAAGGAATGAAACTGTTAGAAATTGTTCTGACCCCAGAAACAAGTTGTTACAAATGCTCATATAATGCCAAGGCCAGCAATTTAGTTGGAAGAGAGATAAACTTTGAATAGCAGTAATGAATGGACTCTTTTATTATTTGTTTATGCATTTAAACATAGGGAGTAAATCATGTGTTAGAAAAAACATTAGAAAAATTTAAATTTCTTGCTATTTTGATTGCATATGTCACTACCTAAGAAAATCTAAAATGCTGAGAAATATTATACCTCATATTAAAACATTTATGATATTTTTCCAAAATGTGACTACAACCTGAAAAACCTTAATAAAAGTATCAATTGCAACTTGTAAAGCTAAAATACAAAATAAAATAAAGTAGAATAGAATAAAATAAAACCAAATTTCAGTCATGTTCTTTCTAAAGCAAATTATAGCAAAATCATTGATCTATATTCAGAGTGTCTAAACATTTTCTGCTTTTGTGTGTGTGTGTGTGATAATTTTGTTATTTGACGATTTGTTAACATGATTTGCAGTGATTTCTTTTCTCTAGATAGATATTCACACCCATACCTGACAGTGTATTTAAAATTTTGTATTCTTTTTCTTAAAGAAATCCTACTCCAAATTGGAGTAAGCTCCAGGCACTATAAAACCATGACCTCACAGCACCTTCAGTGCATCATACAAAGTAAAGAACTAAAATTGTGGGTCACAATTTTTGCTTGCCCTAATCATGCAGTGACTCTTAGAGACAAATCATGGGAACCAATAGTTGCTATGGAATGGAAGCCAGTGCAGGATAAAGATGCGTAACAAAGTAATACTGCATTATGAAGTTCATAATACATGTAGACAAAAAATTAATGCTTAAATTAGCACAGTATATAAGAGAGTGGTAAATGAGCTATACAATTATAGGGTTATTAAATTGTATGTAAAGTGGCATAATATTAATTCTTGATGGACTTCCTTGACATCTTTGAGTATCACAAGGCCCCAGAGGCCTAGTCTTGAGTTCTCCTGCTCTCACTAAAAATGCCTCCCACCCAGAAACATCTCCCTGCCTAGGTGGTTCCTCCATCAGCTGGACCCCTTGCAACTTAGCAGGTCTTCAACCTAGTATGTTTTTCTCTTCCCTTTCACAAAATTATTCAAACAAGCTAAGTATATCTTCCCATAAGGTCCAAGGGTCACCCACATTCTTGTCACTACAAAGCCTGCCTCTCACAGCCCATGCTGCTATGCAACTGCATGCAATCCCTGTAGCACTGCATGACTGGCTGTAGTTACCTTCCCTGAGGCTGTGAGTGAATGTGACTAAAAAAAAAAAAATCTTGCCAATTTTATGTATCCGGTACCAAGTATCATGTGTTTGGACACTATGTATTATTTAGGGCAGCAGATCCTATAATGGAGTGAATAGGGGGTGATGAGAAATAGTGGCAACAAAATGCTATGGCAAAAAAATATTTGTTTGATTAAAGAAAGTAAGGAAGGAAGAAAACATATTGGACAAATCAAAAGCAAACAGCAACATAGTAGAACTAAATGAAATCAAATAAATTATAATAAATGTAAACAGATTAAATGTTTAAAGATATAGATGTTTGATTTGATTAAAAGTGATAATGAGTTACAAGAGATACATTTTAACTTTACTGATAAATATATGGCCAAAAAGATCAGTAGGAGTATAGGACCCTCTAAATGGGTATTTATAAAATAATCTGGGGTGCTTGGGTGGTTCAGTCATCTGAGTTTCTACTTCAAGAAGCTAGAGAAAGAAGAACAAAATAAAAACTAAGGAAAATAAAATAATAGTAAAGATAGAGATCACTGAACTAGACAAAGAAACAATTGAGAAAAATCAATGACATTTGAAATAATTTTTCTGGAAACATCAATAAAATTGATAAATTCCTGTTTAAGTGGTTAAGAAAAAAAGACTGCACAAAAGACAAATACTAGAAATAAAAAAGGGTGCAAAACTGAGATCCTAAAGTTGAAAAATACTTAAGGATTATTATGAACCATTTATGCCAATAATTTGGCAATTCAGATGATATGAACAAATAATATTGAAATAAAAATAATTAAAAAATTAAAATAGTTTCATATTTGTAAAGTTAATCATATTAATAACTTAAAATTTCCCCAGAGAAACCTTCAGGCCTAGATGGATTCTATCAAACATGAAGTAAGGAAGGACCAAAAACCCCTCAAACCCTACGTTGTACCATACATAGAAGTTAATTCAAAATAAATCATATGACTATGATTAAAAGCTCTAATTACAGCTGACTCTTGAACAATACAGGAGTTGGGGTACTGATCCTTCCATGTAGTCAAAATCAGTATAATTTTTGAATACCCCAAAAGTTTAACTACTAATAACATCTGTTAATCAGAAGCCTTACTGATGTTGTAAACCCTTGATTAACACATATTTTGTATGTCAAAGATATTATATAGTATATTCTTAAAGTAAGCTAGAAAAAAAAATCAAAGTTAAGACAATCATAACGAAATGCAAATACATTTACAGTGTTATACTGTCTCAAAAAAACTGGAGTATAAGTCAACCCACACAATTCAAACCTGTGTTGTTTAAAAGCAAACTGTATGAAGTTTTTAGGAAAAAAATAGTTTCCTGATCTTGGAATAGATAAATATTCTTTAGGAATCAAAAATCACATAAAAGACTACAAATAAGATTTTATCAAAATATCTCATCAAAGGTACCCATGAAAAATAAATAGGTAAGCAGCTGGCTGAAAGAAAATATTTGCAATGTATATATCTGACAAAGGATTGTGTTCAAAATATGTAAACTACTATTACAATTTGATAAGACAAACCTCATATAAAAAAAGGCCAAAAATTTAAAAAGACATTTCAGAAAGGAAGATATACACAGGGCAAATAAGCATATGAATAAGTTCTCACCAATAGCAGTTATTTAGGAAATGCTAATTAAGCTACATGAGATTTGATATGAATGGTTAAAATTAAAAAGACTGATATAATTAAATGCTGGTGAGAATGTAGAACAACCAGGAATTTCATACACTGCTAGTGGGAGTGTAAAATGGTGCAGCCATTTTGAGAAAGTTTTGCATTTGCTTATAAAGTTAAATATAAATCTCTGCTATCACCCAGAAATTCCCTACTAGGTATTTACCCAAGAAAATCATATATATATATATATATATATATATATATATATATATGCATAAAAACACTTATCAGTAATGTTCATAGCAGTTTTACTGAAAATAGACAAAAATTGGATATAACCTAAATGCCTTTCAACCAGAAAAATATGTAAATTTAATGTGTTATATTTATATAATGAAATAATACTTACACATACAATGACATATATACAACTTAAAAATAGTAAATGTAGACAAAGAAAAGTACAACCTGCCTAATTCTGTAGGGAGCAAAATTTGCCACCCCAAAATGTGTGTTTTTTGGCCTTTAAATTATTTTAGGTTGATTTAAAAATATATATATATTTATTTATTTTCAGAGAGAGTGAGAGTGCATGTGCACTGGAATGAGTGGGGGACAGAGAGTGAGGGGGAGAGAAAATCCCAAGCAGACTCCTCACTGTCAGTACAGAGCCTGACACAGGGCTAGTCTCACCCTGAGATCATGACCTGAGCCAAAATCAAGAGTCACTAAACTGACTGAGCCACCCAGGTGCCCTGACAAGTGAAGCTCTTAATCCTATCTCCTAATTAACCCATCCCCCACCCCACACTCTCCTCCCCTCTGGTCACCATTAGTTTGTTCTTTATAATTAAGTCTGTTTTTGATTTCTCTTCCTTTGCTCATTTGTATATTTTTCTTAGATTCCACGTATGAGTGAAGTCATATGGTATTTGTCTTTCCCTGACTTATTTCACTTAGCATAAAATTCCTGTCTATGTCCCATTGTTTCTGTATGACCCAGCAAACATTTGCTTACCATTTACTCTTTTTTCTTTTTGTGTTAAAGTTTATTTATTTTTAAAGAGAGAGAGAGAGAGAGAGAGAGAGAGAGAGAGAGAGAGAGAGAGAGAGAGAGAAGAGATCATGCCCAAGTGGGGAAGGGACACAGAGAGAGGGAGACAGAGAATCCAAAGTAGGCTGCTGTGCTGAAAGCAGAGAGCCAAGTCTGGGGCTCAAACTCACAAACCTGGAGATCATGACCTGAGTTGAAGTTGGACATTTAACTGGCTGAGCCACCCAGGTGCCCAATACTCTTTCATCTTTCTATGAGTTGCTTTCCTTCCTTTTGGAGTCCAGGCTCCTACCCTTTCTCCTTAGTTAAAAATGACATATGTACCCTATTTTGCTTTACTGTCTTTGGAATTTCTCTAGTTAATGTGGATTTTCTTATGTATGTAATTAAATTTGATTTTCTTCTGTTAATGTTTTCTTCATGCCAATTTCTTAGATGGGCCAAAAGAATCATGAAAGGTAGAGAATTTTTTTTCTTCCCAACAATTCCATATACATGAATTTTATAATAGAGAAACCTAGTGTAAGAAATTGGAAGAGTAGTAGTCTAAGTGGTGTGGAGATTAAGAACAGTATGAGCAGGAAGCTTCATGGGTTCATGGAAATATTTTTATTTTAGTATCTATGTGGTATGCATAGATGCATGCACTTGTGAAATGCATGCAGATACTAAGTTTAGATCTTGGCATTTCACTATAAATTACACCTTATTAAAAACTGTTTTCTATTTTATAGGTCAGTTTTCTGATTTTTGTTTTCATTTAAATCAATAATTTTGAAGTTAAAATCTCCACAGTCTCTAAGGGTAAAATGGTTTTAGTGCAATTAAATTTCATTTGCATGGTCTAAAGCACGTCGTAGAAAAAGTTTATGATCTGAGAGTATATGTTGTTTTTGCTTTGAAGTGTTCCATTGTCTGACTTGCAGAAATATTCACAACATGTTTATTTACTTAGTTTTCCATTAGGAAAATGAAATGTTCCTTTTTGAGAAATGGTTTTATACTGCTGTGCACCCGGCAATTATCACTATTCTAAACAAACATGCTCTGTTGGTTTAATCCCCAATTCTAATACAGTGCTATACTAGAAATGATTATACAGTGTAAGCCTAATACTCTTTCCATCATTTTATGACACTTGGACTTCATGCATTTTGAGACGGCGATCTGTTGTCAAATGTAGTTTTCCCAATCAGCCCATTGTTTGAAGGACCAGCAAAAGGGAGCTATTATGACAATTTGGCTGAACTCATGGAAATTTCAGCCTGGCCCAGATGGTGACACTCAGCTGTTGTGTGAAACAGGTAAAGGCACCATTTAAAATGCTACTGGCAGTTTTCCTGAGCCTTGACAACAACAGGTGTTCCAGATTTCCTTTTTCTAAAATACTCTCCAAAATTGCAGATCATATGGCATTATGTTTATTTTGAAAACAAAGGGAACTTTTTCCATTAGAGTGATAAGTGATTTTGACTACTTTAGTCATATTATTGTTGGAACTCTACCTCTAAACTCTATATGATTGAGGTAGGGTGACATGTATTTTTTCACTAAGATAAGGCTATGTAAGGAATATGGAAAATTCTATTTATTAGTCCAGCAGAGCTGTGAAAGTGATAGACCCTTGGCATATGATACAATGGCAAGAGGGGGCAGCTATGGACTAGATCTGCTAAAGTGCTTTGATCAGACTCAGAGGGGTTTTTGTTCTTATATGTGTGTTCACTTCATAGTCAAGCACTGAGCCATGTCAATTTTGCACAATTGAATTATATGTGTCATTTTAATCACCAAAATTACCAGCACTATTCCCGTTATCTGGGTCATTAAGCTGACTGAATTAGATTGACTACCCTTGGTCTGATTGCTCACAAGGAAATTGATCTTCAAAGAGATAATCCTGACTACTGTGATAACAAACCATGATAATGTGATGCCAAACAGAGGTGAATTGGAAGCTTCTCCTGAGACGCTAGAGTTTTTGCTCAGGAAAGAGTCATGAGAATTTTTAAAGTCCTTATGGAAATTAACAAAGTAAGAGTTTGCCACTTTTATGGAATCATTGCTTAACACAAGAAGCTAGTTAAATAGTTGGATAAAAATATGAATAATCCCTTTCAGTTCTTTTAATTTTCTCCTTTTTTAGACTCACTAATTGTGTGCAGTTTAAATAAAATTTCAAGAAAAGATTTCTTAGACTACTGGGTAATTTTTACTTCCAATCTCAGGGAGGCCAGGAAAAAGGGGGGAATTAGTAAAATATAACCCAACAGGTGTGGTGACATAAAAGGATGCTATTTGGAGAAGTATTTCTCCAGACTTGGAAGATGTACTAATAATAAATCTTTCATTTCCTGGTGATCTCTCTCAAATTGCCATTTTCCCCATGTCTTCATATACTTCTTCACTGCTGGTTTGCTGTGTATATCCTCTTACTTACTCAGCTATAAGTACTGTTTCTGTTCCTGAAAGAATCCATCTGCCATTATTGTGTGAAAATTTTGTCTGGTGGAGCAGTTATTATTAGTCTTTCATCCTTTTCACCTTGGATGCTCTTCCTGCATGTGGATATGGATGCTTTCCTCCTGTGCTTGTATCTCTGGGGGCAAATAGACTGTGTGACTCTGGTGTTGAATCATATACCTTGTGCCACCAGAGGGAAAGAAAGCACATCATTTGTTCATTACTTCAACAAATAATTACTGAACCCTCCTATATGCTGTAAGTTGCAGTCATATATAATACTCTTTAAGTGGCCATTATTAACTCCTATAACCATAAAGTAGAAGACCTTTACTTTTCCTTTTTTAAAAAAATGTTTTATTTATTTTTGAGACAGCACGAGTGAGAGAGGGGCAGAGAGAGAGGGGAACCGAGGATCCCAAGTGGGCTCTCTGATGACAGCAGTGAGCCTGATGTGGGGCTTGAACTCACAAACTGTAAGATCATGACCTGAGCCGAAGTTGGATGTTCAATCGACTGAGCCACCCAAACACCCCAGAAGAGCTTTTCGAGAAGTTCTCAGTTCCAGCTCAGACCAAGGCTTTATTTCAGACTGTAGCTCACAATCAGATATAGTACATTCTAGTTATCTGTGCTAGAAGAGCACATGCTTTTTTTGGAGTTTAAGAGGGTCTGAGTGATGCCATTCCTCTTCTCCACTTGAATATTGAAGTAGTTAAAAAATATATAAACTGGAATAAGGCAAATATAGACCAAAATAGAACCCTTTCTAGGGAAGAAGTAGATATTAAGATATAGCTTATATCTGCAGCTAATGGGATGTGGGCAGATTTACCTACTCAGTTCCAAGGCAGAGGCAATCTCTATAAAATGTGTAGCAGGGAGGATTCAGCAAAGCTGAATTCCACTGGGAATAAGGCCAAGGGGTTAGAGGAGCTTCCACTGAAAGGAATTTGAAGAGCAGAAACGACACACTTCAACAGAATTTACTACAACCGCTTTTTCTCTACCCATCAGTAGGGGAGGAGGAACTTCCAGGAAACTTACATTTCCCTTCTTAGGCACTAGTCTTTTTTTTTTCTTTTTCTCAGCTTCCATTTAGAGTTAGACGTTAATTCTATAAATCACTCTCTGGAAGTAGCATTTAAGCCAAGACATAAATGATGCAAAGCAGCCAGAATTGTGAGTTAAGGGTAGAGCTATGCGGGTGGATGAAGCAGAAAGTGCAAAGGTTCCTTAACAGAAGGCCAGTACTGCAGGGGCACAGGGGTGGCTCAGTCGGTTAAGCATCCGACTTCAGCTCAGGTCATGATCTCATGGTTCATGAGTTCGAGCCCCATGTTGGGATCTGTGCTGACAGATCAGAGCCTGGAGCCTGCTTCAGATTGTGTTTGGCTATCTCTGCCCCTCCCCTGCTTGTGCTCTCTCTCTATCTCTCAAAAATAAACATTAAAAATTAAAAAAAAAAAAGGAAGGCCAGTATTGTGGAGATAAGGCAGTAGAGACTGGCACTGGCCTCTTATCAGCCTTCTTATCAGAATTAGACTTTGTTCTACCCATGAGATGAAGCCATGGGAGGCTTCTAAACAGGAAAATACCAAATCTAAGGATCATTTGCCAAATCTAAGGATCATTTGGCTATTAAAAAAATTTTTTAATGCTTATTTATTTTTGAGAGAGAGACAGAATGCGAGTCGGTTAGGGGCAGAGAGAGAGAGGGAGACAAAGAATCTGAAGCAGGCTCCAGGCGCCGAACTGTCAGCACAGAGCCCGATGCGAGCTCGAACTCACCAGCTGTGAGATCATGACCTGAGCCCAAGTCGGAAGCTCAACCGACTGAGCCACTCAGGCGCCCCTCATTTGGCTATTTTGCAAACATTTTAAAAGAGGAAAGTGGATATAAAGACTGTTGTATGAGTCCAGGTCAACAGTGGTGATAGCTTGGACTGGAGTATACCAGTAGAGAAGATACAAAGTGATGGATTAGGAATATATTTTAAAATTAGAACAGATTAGAAAATAAATTGCATATAGGGTATGAGAGAAAGAGAGGGCTCAAAAATACATGCCAGGATTTTGGTTTAACTGAGTAGATGATGGAGCTATTTACTGAGATGAGAAAGACTTATGGAAGGATAGATGTTTGCTGTTGTTATTGTTGTGGCTTTGTGTGTGTGTGTGTGTGTGTGTGTGTGTGTGTGTGTGTGTGTGTGTTGTGTGTCTGTGTGTGTATGTTTTGTTTTGTTTTGTTTTCAGAAAACCCAGAACTCTCTTGACTGCTCCTTTTTGGCTTTTCAGGTTCATTTTGAAATATCAAATATTCAAATGAGATTGGGTTGGCAGTTTGATGTATAAGTCTGGAACTCAGTGAAAAGGCTAGGATAGGAGATGCAAATTGGAGAGTCATTAGTATGCTGACAATATGATATTTAAAGTCATAGGACTAAAAAAATAAAGTCATATGATTGAACTAGATCCCAAAGGCAGAGGGTTTAGATAAGACCACAGCTCATAAGTCTGGTTCACTTCTGTATTCAGCTACTTGCCCTAGAGTTGGTATAACATTTTTGTCTGAAACCCTTTATCCCACTCTCTTTTAGTAGTTTAATATATGCATCTCTTATGGTCTTTGGTCAGTTATTATAGGAAAAGAAACTCCTGTGGAGATAAAGGGAAGTTTCTGCTGACATTTGAATCAAGGTGGGTTAAAAACGTTGTCACAATTGCTGAAATTTATTTAATTGTCTTTGTAGGTAATGTCCAAATCTTCAGATATCTTTATATTTATTATATTAAAAAGTATTCTGTCCAAAAGTGGAAGAAATTTCAAGTGAAGTAAATAATTGCTAGTGCCATCTGCGGGATAATTTTCCCCACCAGTTCCCTGGAGAGCTTAGCAATTGTTCTTCCTGTTTATTGAATCAGCTAAATAATATAATCATGACCATATCCTAAGGGGATTTCAGCAAGTTGGATTCACTATAATATCCTGGATAGAGAAAATGAATATTCACCAGCTTTAGTAAGGATTAGCTATACCTCCTACCTTTTGGGTAAAACTTAAGAGAACTTACATGTCAATTTGCATTTCCAAGATATTTTAAAATGGAAAAAAAAGAGAACAAAATCTTATAATACAGCAGTTAACTAGAAAGGAAATCTGCCATTCTAAAAATAGACATAAATAGGTAGCTTCCTTGCCTTCTGTATTCATCTTCCTGAGAAGTTATTTAAGTAGTTATACTGACCAGAAATGTGAAACTGAAACTGATCTTTCAGTTTAAGAAGGACCTTTGGTTATTTTAAAATAGTCAGAAACATTATTCCCAGGTGATATGCTGTAGGGTACATTTCACTGGCCTGGCTATCTATGTTTCTTCTTGTGGCCTAAAATCAACACCAACAAAATCTATGTCCTAGGGCACACTATTTAACTTCTTTGAAATCTGGTATCAACATCTGTGAAATGCAATGGACATGGTCATTTTTAAGTGTCTTTATTCATGCCACTTTACATTTTAACAGATTTTAACTTATGAGGGTTATTCTAAATATAATAAGTGAATAAGTAAGTGGGTCTATTGTATTCTGTGCCTGACAATGCTTTCCACATATCTCAGTGAACAGCCCTAACAACTCTATGCTTTAAGTACAAGTATTTCCATATTAAATGTAAGAAAATGGAAGCTCAAAGAGTTTAAGTAGCTTACCCAATATTGTACAGTATATAATTTCTAGATTTATGTAACTTCCAATTCTATATACTCTTCCTTATCAGATTTCTACTTTAGGCCCAAAGAGTCAAGATTATTTTAGTGGTGAATGTTTTTTAAGACCCATTTAGGATTTTATTTTATTTTGATAAGAACACTTAACAATGAGATGCACCCTTTTAACAGATTTTTAAGTGCACAATACAGTATTGTTAACTATAGGCTCAATGTTGTATAGCAGATCTCTAGAACTTATTCATCTTGTATAATTGAATCTTTTTTTTAGAGTAAGAGCTATATAGCTATATTTTGAGACCCTTGATGATATATTTAAAAAGGAAGACTAATTCCTTCTCTCAAATGTCTTTCTCATTGTCTTCAGTGTTTCATCAAATTAAATAAAAATACAATACAGATATTGTGCTTTAAGGGGTTAATATCAGCCCATTACTCATTATTTCTCCATTTCCAGGAAAGCAGAACTAAATTTTCTTGAGATAAGACAAATAATTTCATGGAGATTTTAATAAACTCCTGATTGTCAGGAGAACTCTGAAGACAGCATGACCATCTTCCAGCACGATTACACCAAGGATCAGCACAGTCAAAATCAGTGGTGGGAGCAGGTTTCAAGCTTAATTTTAAAGAAGCTACATTCTCCCCATCTAAGTCCTATTTCTAGAAAATTGCATGAATGCTAAATTTTGAGTCACTGGTCTAAATCTGATGAGGAAAGAGTCAAGGAGGGATAAAGTTCAAACTCAATGAATCAGGAGAAAATGTCAAATAAAAAATGCCTTTGAAAACCCATTGAATTTTCTATGAAGTATAGAGTACAGAGTTTCCAATGTACTAGCTTATAATGTTAAAGATATGAAAACTGTATCATAATATACAGTGTTTGATCCTGAAGTGTTTCTTGTTTGGAACAACTCGTTGAATTATTCTTTCTATTACCTTCATCTTCATTTTCTTAGAATTTTTTTCTTCTGGTTCTTGTCTGAATAATTCTCATTTTTCCCCTCTAGTATATTTAAAAAAACCCATCACCCACTTGCAGATAACTTGAAAGATGTCATTTACTCTGTGAGTGATGAGAGAAAGATGTTATAGTCTTCTTTTCTTTTTTTTAATTTTTTTAAATGTTTATTTATGAGAGAGAGAGAGCACGTGCAGGGGAGGGGCAGAGAGAGAGGGAGACACAGAATCTGAAACAGGCTCCAGGCTCTGAGCTGTCAGCACAGAACCCGATGCAGGGCTTGAACCCATGAACCGTGAGATCATGACCTGAGAGGAAGTTGGACGCTTAACTGACTGAACCACCTGGACACCCCTATTCTGAACTTCTTGAGTTAATACCAACCTACACAGACTATCTTTTTAAAATATAAATTCTTTATTTTAAATTAGCTTTAGATATGTAGAAAAGTTGTGAAGACATTACAGAATTCCCATATGTTCAACACCCAGTTTCTTCTATTGTTAACATAACATCTGACAATAGTATGCTACATTTGTCACAATAAACCAATATTGATATATCATTATAACTAAAATCCATACTTTATTCAGTTTTGGGGCCCACACTAAGGAGTGAGGAATTACGCTCCACTTTCTTCAATCAGAGCATGTACATAAATTACTTGAACTTCTGCACTAGAGGTTTGACCATTTTTTCCCATTTATATATGTATGCAGGAATTTACTTATATTAGCTGGACTCACAGATTTTTTTAATACTTTGGATTATAATAAAATTACCATTTTAATGTATTTTGTACAGATTGTTCCATCTTTGGCCATTTGGAGCTTTTTCATTTAGTTTCTGTGTCCCTTTGATATCTTAACTTATCCTCATCATTGTGTGTGAGGGGCAAGGGGTGTGTGTGTGTGTGTGTGTGTGTGTGTGTGTGTGTGTGTTTGTGTGTGTGTGTGTGTGTGTTTGAGCACTTCCTTACTTTCTGGCCCTATAAGGTATTCAGCTCATCTTGTATAATTTCTGTTCTAGTCTTGAAATAGGAGCCCTGATTTAATACTGATTATAGGCTCTTTTTATTTGATTGTATCCATTTCCTGTTGGCATTAGACTCTCAGTGATTATAGTGACAAGCTAAAAAACAGTAAAATTCACATGGCTCCCATGCCAAATAAATGTATTTTTGTGTTTTGAAAGTTAAATGCTTGCATGTTTTGACCTTGTTATGTTTCAGAGGTAGCCATAAAGGTAATATTAGTCAGTAGATTTAGGAAATTAATTATGAGCACTGACTTCTTAATAGTTATAACAAAATTCTGCTGATTTAAAGAAATTTATTTTGAAAGTATAAAGCAAAGGTAGATTACATATAACTAATATGTTTTTTTTTATTTTTTTAACGTTTATTTATTTTTGAGACAGAGAGAGACAGAGCATGAACGGGGGAGGGGCAGAGAGAGAGGGAGACACAGAGTCGGAAGCAGGTTCCAGGCTCTGAGCCATCAGCCCAGAGCCCGACACGGGGCTCGAACTCAGGCAAGATCGTGACCTGAGCTGAAGTCGGACGCCCAACCGACTGAGCCACCCAGGCGTCCCACTAATATGTTTTTTAAAAGTTCATATTAAAAAGAATATTTACAGATGCTCTATGCAGATTATCAAGATTCATATCAATTTAAATACAATGTAAATATATATGCATACTTTTAAGTAATGCAATTTAAAATTAGCTCAAGTTTTTGGTCCATTATAACAAATACAGAATTGACATTTAATCTTTTATGGTTTATCTTTTATTTCACATTTTGTTAGTAGCACTTTTTTGTTGATGTATTTGAATACTATTGTTAGAAAAGTAGGGTATATCTTGTTACTGCGTTTAAATGTAGAGCCTACAGTATTTGGGGATGTTTGCTAATCACCTACATTTGTCTTGTGTTAAACAAATTAAATTTCACATTTCTTATTCGTTTAAAACTCATTTTAAAGGAAAATGTCAACTTGATAGAACATTCTTAAAATTCTGTTTGAGATTATTTAAACATGGAAATTGGTATAGAAAAGATAAGGTAGATTTTGGCTCAGATAGAGGGATTTGTATTGCAGAATATTTCTATTTTTCTTCTGGAGGAAAGAAAATCAAAATCCATACTAAAAACATTAGAACTAGGTAGTAAGTCTATTTTGGTTTAAAATGTGTAAAGAATGAAAGAAATTTAATCTAGCCAGCACAACTTAGCTAAAAAATGTTCTGATTATATGAGAAAGAACAGTTATGTCAGTAGTAATTAGACTTCTCCTCCCACTGATTATTTTTTTCAGTGAGAGATAATTTACATAATATGTTTCTAAAATGTAAAATTCAGTGCTTTTTAATATAGTCACAAAGTTGTCTAATCATCCCTGGTATCTAACTCCAAAATACTTAATGACCTTAATAAGAAACTTCATAGCCATTAGATGTTACTCTACATTTTCCTCTTCTCATAACCCCTGGCAATCACTGATCTACTCTGTCTCTATGGATTTGCATATTGTGGGTATTTCACATAAATAGAATTGTACAGTATGTGGCTTTTTGTGTCTGGTGTCTTTCACTTAGCATAATTTTTTCAGGGTTCATTCAGGTGGTAGTATGAATCAATACTTTATGGTTCAATAATATTTCATTGTAAGGATATATCACATTTGTCTATCCAATCATTAGCTGATGGACATTTTTTTTTCTCACTTTTGGCTGTTATGAAGAATTTTGATATGCATATTCATATACAAAAATTTTTATGGATATATCATTTCAATTCACTTAGGGATATACCTAGGAATGGAATTGTTGGGTAACTCTGTGTGATTATTTTTTTTTTTTTTTTTGAGGAACTGTTTCTTAAAGCACCTACACCTTGTTACAATTTGATCAGGACTATTTGAAGGTTCTAATTTCTCTACATCCTCATCAACACTTATTAGTTTCCAGGTATATTCTTCCATGTGTTTTTAATATAATCATATTAGTAGGTTTGAGGTATTATCATCTTGGGGGTTTGATTTGCATTTCTCTAATGACTACTGATGTCAACCATCTTTTCATGTACTTATTGGCTATTTATATCTTTTTTGAAAAATGTACATTCAATTCTTTGTTCACTTTTTGATTGGGTTATTTGTATGTTTACTGTTGATTTATAATAGTTCTTTATATATTCTGGATATTAGACCCACACTGCCAGCACGGAGCCTGGATGGGATTCTTTCTCTCCCCCTATCTCTCTCTGCCCTTGCCCTGCTTGAGCACCTTCCCTTTCTCTCAAAATAAATAAACTTAAAAAATTAATACAAAATAATTTTGGTAGTCTAATTTATATAGATTTTTTTCTTTGATTGCTTATGCTTAGTCATCATATCTGAGAAACCATTGTCCAAGGCCTGAAAGATATTTCATATTTTTCTTTTAAGAGTTCTGTAATTTTGGCTCTTTCATACAGGTGTTTGATATTGTACCAGAACCATTTATTTTAATTTTTTTAATGTTTGTTTACTTTTGAGACAGAGAGACAGAGCACGAGCAGGGGAGGGACAGAGAGAGAGGTAACACAGAATCCGAAGCAGGCTCCAGGCCCTAAGCTCGTCATCACAGAGCCCGACACAGGGCTAGAACCCACGGATCATGAGATCATGACCTGAGCCAAAGTCAGACACACAACTGATTGAGCCACCCAGATGCCCCCAGAACCATTTATTTTAAAGATTTGTTTCTTCATTGAGTTGTCTTGCCATTCTTGTCAAAAGTCAATTGCTGATAACTATGGATTTATTTATGGTCTCTCAATTCTATCCCATTGATTTATAGGTCTGTCCTTATGTACCACATGTTTGTGATTATTATGTTGAAATAGAGGAGTGTGATCTTAGTAACTTTTTTTCAAGATTGTTTTGGCTCTTTTGAGTTTCTTGAATTACCATATAAATTATAGGATCTTCTTATTAATTTTTGCAATGAAAAGCCACTGGGTTTTGATAGGATTATATTTCATCTGTAGATCAATTTGGGTATAATTGCCTTATTAATGTTAAATCTTCCAAACCATGAACACTGGATGTCTTTTCATTTACTTAGGTTTTTAATTTATTTCAATGATATTTTTAGTGTACAAGTCTTGAAAATTTTTTGTTATATTTATTTTGAGATATTTTTGAATCTATTTTAAAATAGATTTTTCTTTTCAAATATATTTTTTTAATGTTTTGATTTTATTTTTGAGAGAGTGAGAGAGACAGAGCACAAGTGGAGGAGGGGCAGAGAGAGACGGAGGTACAGAATCTGAAGCAGGCTCCAGGCTCTGAGTTGTCAGCACAGAGCCCAATGTGGGGCTTGAATTCACGAACCATGAGATCACAACCTAAGCTGAAGTCAGATGTTTAACCAACTGAGCCACCCAGGGGCCCCTAAAATAGATTTTTCTTAATTTTATTTTCAAATTAATTGCTAGGGTATAGAAATACAATTGATTTTTGTGCATTAATCTTATATTCTGAAATCATGTACTCTGGAAACTTTCTCAACTTGTTTTTTAACCCTAATCCTTTGATTATGGATTCTTTAGTATAAAAGATCATGTAATTTGCAAATAGAGATAGTTTTATATCTTAACTCCTATTATGAGGTCTTTTATTATTTTTTTCTTATACAATTGACCTTCGTGGAAACTTCAATACAATATTGAATAGAAGTGGTAAAAAGAGATACCTTGTCTTATTCCTGATCTTAGAAGAAAGACTTCAGTTTCTTACTATTAATTATGATGCTGCCCATGGATTTTTTTTTCTATTTGCCCTTTATCAAGTTGAGGAAGTTCCTTTGTATTCCTAGGGTTTTACTATTTTTGTCATGAAAGGGTATTAGATTTTATTCAAATACATGTTTTTATTTATTGAGGTAATTGTCCTTTATTCTCTTCATATGATACATTGCTTTGATTGGATTTTCTATGTTGATTCAAATGTGCATTCTTGGGATAAATTCTACTTGGTTATGCTATATATTCCTTTTATATGGCACTAGATTTGTGTGGTGTGTTAGTTTCCTACTGATGCTATAAAAAATTACCACAAAGAGTTGCTTAAAACAACACAAATTTATGGTCTTTCAGTTGTGGAAGTCTGTAGTATGCAACGTGTCTTATGGTTCTAAGATCATGCTACATTCCTTCTAGTGATTGTGGCAGAAGAGGGATCTGTTCCTTGCCTTTCCAGCTTTTTGAGGCTGCCTACCTTCCTTGTCTCATGGACTCTTCCTTCATCTTCACAGCTAGCATCATGGCATCTTCATATATCTCTTAACTCTTTTCCTCTTTCTCCTCCCCTTCTGCTGATAAGGCACTTGTGACTATATTGTACACACTCAGCTAATTCAGGATAATCTCCCTTTTTAACTACAACAGATTAATAACCATATTCCAACGCTACCTTAATTCCCCTAAATCACATATACAGATCCCAGGGATTAGGACATGAACATCTTTAGGGAGACAGTATTCTATCTCTCAAAATTTGGTAGTATTTGTTGAGGATTTTTGTATTTCATAATAGCTATTAGTCTGAAGCTTTCATTTACCATGTGCTTGCCTGGTTTGGTAATGTTAGTCTCATGAAATGAGTTAGTTGGGTAAGTATTCACTCTTTTTCAAGTTTTTTTTAGGGGGGTGAATTTATGACAGATTAGTGTTAATTCCTTAAATGTTTGGTAGAATATAGTAGGGAAGCCATATGAACTTGGCCTTTTATTTGTGGGTAGATTTTTGATTATTAGTTCAATTTGTCTACTTTTACAGAACTGTGGGAGATGTAGGAGAGAAGCATCAAAGGAAAAGACTTCAAAGAGGAAGGGCTGAGGGGCACCTGGGTGGCTCAGTCTTTTGAGTGTCTGACTTCAGCTCAGGTCATGATCTCATAGCTCGTGAGTTCGAGCCCCACGCTGGGCTCTGTGCTGACAGTTCGGAGCCAGAGTCTGCTTCGGATTCTGTGTCCCTTTCTTGCTCTGCCCCTCCCTCACTCATGCTGTGTGTGTGTCTCTCTCAAGAATAAATAAAACAGTAAAAAAATATTTGAAAAGAAAAAGGAGGGGAAGGGCTGGAGAAGATGCAAGGCCTTAGGACATATGTACACAGCTGAGTGGGGCTGCAGCTCCTAAGGAATGCCTAGAGCCATTAACATTGTCCAGGGCCAGATCCTCCTTCACACCTGACTCTTCCAAGTGTTATAGAAACCAATTAACTCGAAATTCAACCTTGAAAAGCTAAACCATTAGATTTATTAACACACTTGCTTAGCTGACTTTATGTACATAGTCTTTAACAATTATCCTAATAAAAAGAAGCTTCATTCTGGAGTGGGGCCTCATTCCATGAGTATGAGGACCTTCACTTAACTGCACTTTGTGGAATCATCTTTTGCGACTCCGGCCATACTCCCTACAACACAGAACCATTAATATTTTTCATTTCTGAATAAAGTTATAGTAGTTTATTTCCAAAAATATTTCCGTTTCATGTAGGTTATCTGATTTGTCAGCCTGCAGACTTTCATACTGTTGGCTCCTAATACTTTTTATTTCCATAAGATTGGTAGTAATACCCTCTTATTTTTGAGTTTAGCAGTTTGAATCTTTGCTTTTCCTTAGTCACACTCACTAAAGATTAGTAAATTTTGTTGATCTTTTTGACAAACCAAGTTTTAGTTTCATTGGTTATTTGTGTTCTTTTCTATTTCATTTGTGTTTACTGTAACATTTGTTATTTCTTTACATTTGCTTTCTTTGGGTTGAATTTTGTCCTCCTCTTCCTAGGTGAGAGTACATTGTTATGGTTTTTTTATACCTTTTAAAAAATAGTTATTTTTGGCTATAAATTTTTCGCTAAGCACTGCTTTAGCTGCATCCCAAACATTTCAAAATGGTGTTTTCTTGCTTCATTTTTATTCATCTCCAAGTATTTTATTATTTCTCTTGTGACTTCTTATTTGATCAGTTAGTTATTGAGGAAAGTGTTTAATTTCTAAATATTTATGAATTTACCAAATTTCTTTCTTATTGTTATTATTTTTTAAAAGTGTCTATTTTTTTGAGACAGAGAGAGAAATCCCCAAGCAGACCCCATGTTGCCAGTGCAGAACCCAATGTGGGGCTCAATCTCATGAACCATGACATCATGATCTGAGCCAAAATCAAGAGTCGGATGTTTAACTGACTGAGCCACCCAGTCATCCCCATCCTACCTTATTTTTTAAAATTTGGTCGGAGCATATACTTATGTGATTTACATCCTTTTAATTATTTTAAATGTTTATTTATATTTGAGAGACAGCATGTGAGCAGAGGAAGGGCAAAGAGAGAGGGAAACAAAGGATCTGAAGCAGGCTCTGTGCTGAGTCACCCAGGTGCCCCAATATCCGTTTAAATTTATTATGACTTGTTTTATGCCTAACATATGGTCTATCCTAGAGACTGTGTTATGTGCCATTGAAAATAATGTGTATTTGGTTATTGTTGGGTAGAGTGTTCTTTTTTATTTTATTTGTTTATTTTGAGAGAGAGAGAGAGAGGGAGGAGAGAGAGAGACAGAAAGAGAGAGAGAGAGAGAGAGAGGGAAAGCATGAACAGGGGAGGGGCAGAGAGAGGTAGAGACAGAATCCCAAGAAGGCCCTATGTCATTAGCACACAGCCTGACATGAGACTTGAACTCACAAGTCTCTAGATCATAACCTGAGCTGAGATCAAGAGTTGGATGCTTAACTGAGCCACCCAGGTGCCCTTGTTATTGGGTAGAGTGTTGTATCAATGTCTGTTAGGTTTAGTTGGATTTAATGTCAAGTGTTCTATTTTCTTTCTGGTCTTCTACCTAGTTGTTCTATCCTTATTGAATATAGTATGTTATATAGTATCCAACAGCAATTGTTGAATGATTTGCTTCTCTCTTCAATTCTGGGTTTGCTTTATATATTTTGTAGCTCTATTCATAGGTGTGTGTGTGTATGTATGTATGTATGTGCATATATATATATTTTTAATTGTTACATCCTCTTGATTGAACTTTTATCACTACGAAATATTCTTTCTTTTATCTAATATCAGTTTTGGTTTGGTCTGAAAGTCTATTTGATATCACCATAGGTACTCCAGCTCTTTTTTGGTTACTATTTGCATAGTATATGCTTTTATATCCTTTTAATTTCAATCTATTTGCATTTTGAATCAAAACTATATATTATAGACAGCATGTAGCTGAGTAATTAAAAATACATTTGGCCTATTTCTGCCTTTTAATTATGGTATTTAATCCATTTTACATATAATATTATAACTGATAACGTAGGTTTTACATCTGTTATTTAGCTGTAGTTTTTTCTTAAGACTTAATTTTTTAAGATCAGTTTTAGGTTTCAACAAAATTGAGAGGAAAGTGCAGAGATTTTCCACATAACCATGTCCCCCCAATATTAACAGCCTCCCCCATTACTAACATCACATACCAGAATGGTACGTGTTTTATCAAGGATGAACCTATATCAGCACATCATAATCACCCAAAGTCCATAGTTTACCCAAGGGTTTATACATGGTAATGTACATTCTATGGCTTTGGAAAAAGTATGACATATACTCATTATTATAATAGCATATAGAGTATTTTCAATGTAAAATTTGTCTGTGCTCTGCCTATTCATTGCTCTCCCTCCTCCACCTTTGGCTACCATTGATCTTTTTATTATCTTCATAGTTTTGCCTTTTCCAGAATATCATATAGTTGGAATCATATAGCATGTAGACCTTATAGCTTGGCTTCTTTCACTTGGTAAAATATGCGTTTAAGATTCCTCCATGTCTTTTGATGGCTTGACAGCTCATGTTGTTATAGCACTGAATAAAATTGTACCACAGTTTATTTATTCATCTATTGAAGGACATCCTGTTTTTCTGAGTTTGGCAATTATAAGTAAACTGGCTATGAACGTGTGCAGGTTTTTGTGTGGCTATGTTTTCAACTTCTTTGGGTAAATATCAAAGAACACAGTTCCTGGATTATATGGTGTGGCAAAAATATGTTTAGTCTTATTTTAAAAATATAAAAATGTCTAACAAAGTGTACCATTTGCATTCCCACCAGCAAAGAATAAGAATTCCTGTTGTTCCACATAATCGTCAACATTCAGTGTTGTCAGTGTCCAGATTTTGACCATTCTAATAAGTCTGTAGTGGTATCTTGTTGTTTTAATTTGCATTTCCCCTATGACATATGATGTGAAGCTTCTTTTTTATATTATATTTGTCATCTGCATATCTTCTTTGGTGAGATGTTTATTAAGGTCCATTTTTGAATTGGATTGTTTTCTTATTGTTTTGATTGTTCTTTGTATGTTTTGATTACAAAACATATTTGGATTACAGTGCTTCGTCAGATGTATCTTTTGCAAGTATTTTTGCCCTAGTCTGTGGCTTGTTTTATGGTCTGTTGGTATTGTCTTTCAAAGAGTAGAAGTTTTAAATTTTAACAAAACCCAGTGTATTAATTATTTCATTAATGGATCATGTCTTTGGTGTTGTATCTAGTAAGGCATCACTAAACCCAACATCATCTAGGTTTTTCTCCTATGTTATCTTCTAGGAATTTTATATTTTTGCTTTTTCCATGTAGGTCTCTGATCCATTTTGAATATTTGTAAAGTGTATAATGTCTGTATCTAGATTATTATTATGAATATTATTATTTTGCATGTGCATGTTCAGTTGTTCTAGAACCGTTGTTGAAAAGAATATCTTTGCTCCCTTTTATTGCCTTTACTTATTTGTCAAAGATCAGTTGACTGTATTTATGGGAGTTTATTTCTGGACGTACTATTTTGTTTCATGTTTCATATTTTATTTCATTGGTTTCATTTCACTCACCAATACCATACTATCTTGGTAACTATAACTCTATGTTAAGTTTTAATGTAGGGTAGTGTCAATCCTCCAACTTTGATAGTCTCCTTCAGTCTGTTGCTTATTTTTTGTCTTTTGCTTTTTCATAAAAACTTTAGAATCAGTTTGTCAGTATCCATAAATTAGCTATGTTGGCATTTTGAGTGGTATTGCTTTGAGTCTATAGATCAAGTTGGGAAGAATTGACATCTGGACAGTATTGAGTCTTTTTATCCATGAATGGGGAACATTGCTCCATTTATTTACTTCTTTGATTTTGTTCATCAAAGCTTTGTAGTTTTCTCATATAGATCTTATACATATTATGTTAGATTTATACCTAAGTGTTTCATTTTGGTGGAATGTGTGATAATGCTAATGCAACTGTGTTTTTAATTTCAAATTCCACTTGTTCATCTTTGGTATATTGAAAAAAATTGACTTTTATATATTAACCTTGAATCCTGTTTGCTATGATTGCTTATTCCAGATTTTTTTTTTTTGGTCAATTCTTTTGGATATTCTACATAGACCATCATGTCATCTGCAAAAAAAGAATTCCTTCCAAATCTGGAGACCTGTTATTTCATTTTCTTGCCTTGTTGCATTAGCAAGGACTTCCAATAAGATATTGAGACGAAATTGTGAGAGAGGCCATCCTTGCCTTATACCTATTCCTGATGGGAAAGCTTCTAGTTTCTTACCATTAAGGACGATATTAACTGTAGGTTTTTTATAGACTACCTTTATCAAGTTGATGAAGTTCCCTCTATTTTGTTTCCTCAGAGGATTTGTCATGATGGGTATTAGATTTTGTCAAATGCTTCTTCTGCATTTATTGACATGTTTTTTTGTTTTGTTTTGTTTTGTTTTGTGGGTTTTGTGTTTGTTTTGCTTTTCCATCTGTTGATGTGATGGATTGTCTTAATTGATTTTAAAATGTTGAATTAGGCTTCTATACCTTGGATAAATTCCATTTGGTTGTGGTGTTGAACTCTATACACATTGTTAGAAATGTTTAGTTTTAATAATCTGCTATATTTTCTATTATGATCCATACTACTGTAATTATCATCCATAAACTCCTCACTCTGTGAATAAGTCGCATCTACCCATATGCTTCCATTTCTGATATCTTTTCCTTCTTTCAGAAGTACACATAAAACTGAATGTTGTTTATTATTTTGTTGTCTTTTTCAAAAAAATGTAAATATACCTAAAAACATTGAAAAAATGTGCTGTGTTTTCAGTCTGCCTAGTAACTATCTTACATCCATGATCAGAATGTCTTTTTTTAAGATTATGAAATGAAAGCCAACACCTGCTGTTCTTTCACTTTAATGTTGTTCTTTTTCTATAGTCTTATAATTCTGTGATTCATTCATTATTCAATGCATTATCCTGTCCTTTTAATTGGTTTCTTACGTATAGAAACACCTATTGGTCCGACCTACTTCTAGGCACTGACTTGCTCCAGTATGTCTCTGTCTGCAGACACAGATGCCTATCCTTAGGCTGAGCATTGATGAAACAGCCCTATTCCAAACTAGGAATGTGAAGGGTTTCCAAAATTGTATCTGCCCTCAAAACTGACAAAATTATTTTACTGTAATATTTTGGTAGTGAAAAATAAACTTTTTTGAATTAAGGCATTATTATTTAATCTTGAGAATACAGAAAAGAGGTTCATTTGAAGTGGATACATGTAAAACTTCATACTTGGAAAATTCATAAGTATATTTAAGGGATAGAATTCAAACATGGAAAATACACATACATACATGCACAATTTATATATAAAATACAATTATATAATTAATATAAATTAAAATATATAATCCAATATGATGTTGGATTATATATAAAATTTACAAAGTTTTAAATATACATATAAAATTATGTATAAAATATATAAAATTTCAGGAAAATAGGTACTGTGTCCCATTAATTATTGGCTGATTTCAGCTTACTTCCTTTTTTTTTTTTTTTAATTTGAGAAAGAGAGAGAGCGCGAGTGCATGAGCAGGGGAGAGTGGCAGAGGGAGAGAAAGAAGGAATCTTAAGCCGGCTCTGCACTCTGCACGGAGCTGGACTCAGGGCTTGACTCCATGACCCTGGGATCTGAGCTGAAATCAAGAGTCAGATGCTCACCTGACTGAGCCACACGTTTGCCCCAAGCTTACTTCTTTTTTTAATTCTAGAAAGGTATTTTCATTCTGAGTGTAACGTTCAGTGAATTCACAATTGCACAGTTGACCTCTTGAGTTCATGTTCTTGAACATGTGTCAGTGAGGATTGGAATAATAAGTGCCCACCTTAATTAATACTCATCATCTCTTCCTTAATGCGATTGAAATGCTTTCTGTTTATATTAGAATAAATATGTGTTATTCACTACTGAATATACCATTGTGAAAATATAGCCTGAGTGCTATTCGTTTTCAGGTGAAAACAATTCCAGCTCTTCGAGACACAAAAGCAGCTTGTCCTCTTGTAACCATGGAGACCTACCGTGGGTTTAGGACTTTAACCTGTGTGTTCCATTTCAGTAGAAAATAGCTCTAAGAAGATAACAGAAATCACAAGCTCAGCCTCTAGGGAGGGAAATGTTAGACAATGCCTACTCAAAGTATTACAGATTCACACACTTTAGATTTAGTTCTGATATTTGATGTTTTTGGTCAACTCTAGTAAAAATTAGTACCAAAAAAAGCAAGTAAATTGAATAGTTATAATGTTGTTTCAAGTAAGCAAATTTTAAAAGAGTTGATTTCTTCCCTAAGGCAAAGTCATTATCTGCAAACCAATAATCTTTTCAAACCAGTTTGAAATATTTCATCTGATTCTGTAGTCTGTCTGACCATTTTTTTTTCCCTTCTGTCCATGCCTCTTTCCATTCATTCCCTTGATTCATTTAAAACATCATAGGGGCACCTGGGTGGCTCAGTTGGTTAAGCGTCCCACTTCGGCTCAGGTCATGATCTCATGGTTGGTGAGTTCAAGCCCCCATATCGGGCCCTGTGCTGACAGCTCAGAGCCTGAAGCTTACTTCAGATTCTGTGCCTCCTTCTCTCTCTGCCCCTCCCCCACTGTGTTCTGTCTCTCTCTGTCCATCAAAAATAAATAAATGTGTAAAAAAATTTTAAAACATCATAAAATAAGGTCCTCTGCATGTTTTACAAGTCACTACATGATTTCACTCCTGCTATTTCTCCTTCTTCCTGTCTTTTTACCTTTCATCTGCTCTTGCCTCTGTGTGCAGGGTTTTTGCCCAGCTGTTTACATGGCTCATCTCCCCTCTGTCCCCCATCAATCTTGTCTCACTATCTAGCTTCCTATGCTTTGTTTTCTCAGCTCATTTTTCTGCTTTCTTCATGTATGTATATTTGTTGATTGTCAAACTGCTCCAAATTCCTACCATGATCCTTCTAGAATACAGTCTTCTAAGGGAAAATACGTTGTGTGTTTTACTCACTACCCTATCTTCAGCACTTAGAATAATAGTGCCTGACACATGAGAGGTGCCCATAAATATTTGTTAAATGAATGGATGAAGTTATTTAATATCTCCATTGTCCTTTGATTACAATTCTAATAATGTGCAATCAGGTTAAAGTCAAATTCATCAGTTTTCTAAGTGTTTTCAAAAATGGTAATGATAGGAAAGCAAAAAAGATGGTGAAAACTATTTTACAAAATAGCATAGCATTTCTGAATTGTACTTTAGAGCTAGAAACCTCCCCACCCCCTAGAAAAACACCCACTAGACAGGTAACAACTTTCCAATAAATAAGCATATCCACCTGATATTCATTATGCCAGATTCCTTTAAGTTATAATTAAAATATGATAAATTCCAGTGTTTTAAAATATCTGCATCAAATAACATCATTTTATGCTTGTGGATCTATTAATCTGATCCAATTCCCATCCTCTCTTCTTCAAACTAACCTTTCTAATGATTTTATTTTCTTATAGTCACAGACATTAGCTCACTCAGTCTTACAACTTAGATGACATTTCTAATTTTCTTGCTTTTATTTAACCTCCCTTCCCTATTAAATTGGCCGTCAAATTATATATGTCTCAGTTTGTGGGAGGAATTACTAATTACATAGCCTGATACACATTAAAAACCCAATCTTAGTTTCTGCCTGCATCCACGGGGCTGTATTTCCCAGCTATCCCTGCAGCTAAGGGTGGCCATAAGACTAAGTTCACACCTCAGGAGATGTCAGCAGAAGTTTTAGGCTGCTTAAAGGGAGTGGACTCAAGAGGGAAGGAGGTCCTTCTTTGCCATTGTACTTTCCTGTCTAAACCTGTATTGAAGATGTGATGGTGGAGATTCAGCCACTATCTTGAGGAAAATGAGGATGGAAACCTTATGGTATAGACAGTTAGAATACTCTAAAGACTCTATGAACTATACGTGCTGCCAATGGTCTTTCAAATGAGAAATAGATCAACTTCCCTCGTGTATAAGCCACTCTTATTTTGGATGGCCTATCATACTCATTTACTTTCAATCCTAACTGACATATACCTCACAAATTTTTTTTTATATTTTATTGCAGCCTTTCCACTGGAAAAATTGTAATAGTTTTCTAGTTTTTCTCCCTGCATCCAGCTCCTCTTATGCATGCTACCAGATTGATTATTTTTAATCTTGGCTCTGGTTATATTGTTGGCTCAAAAACTTTCCATGACTTACTTTAGCTAACGTATAAAACCATCTACTTTCATCTGACACTAAATATTTTCCATAATGTTGGATTAACCTCTCTTGCATACCTTAGCTTACTCCATTCCTTCCATTTACTCTACATTGTAACCACAGTGAAATATGCCTTTATTCCACCTGAATTCTAACTGGGCCACCACCTGACAATTGCTGCCATATCCATAGCCTTTCCTGACCAACCCTTCCTGTCTTCGTTTTTCCTCTCTAGTACTACAGTGTGTTATTTATATTTCTCTTGTAGTGCTTATCACATTCTACCTCACATTCTGGTTATTGGTACACATTTCTTTTCAGAGTAGGTTGTAGTTTATTTAGTTTTGAATATCCCATAGAATTTTTTTATGAAATTTATTGTCAAATTGGTTTCCATACAACATCCAGTGCTCATCCCAAAAGGTGCCCTCCTCAATACCCATCACCCACCCTCCCTTCCCTCCCACCCCCCATCAACCCTCAGTTTGTTCTCAGTTTTTAAGAGTCCCTTATGCTTTGGTTCCCTCCCTCTCTAACCTCTTTTTTTCTTCCCCTACCCCATGGACTTCTGTTAAGTTTCTCAGGATGCACATAAGAGTGAAAACATATGGTATCTGTCTTTCTCTGTATGACTTACTTCACTTAGCATAACACTCTCCAGTTCCATCCACTTTGCTACAAAAGGCCATATTTCATTCTTTCTCATTGCCACACACTATTCCATTGTGTATATAAACCACAATTTCTTTATCCATTCATCATCATAGACTTTTATACATAAGAAGTGCTCAAGAAGTAATTATTAATAAATGGATGGATGGATCAATAGATGGATATTGTCTATGTTTCTTTTCCAGTTCTTCCCTTCATTTCACATGCGGATTCCCACACTGGCAAGCCTGTCCTTCTTGAGGCCATTGTAGCATCTTTGATTTATTTCTCATTAATCCCTTTGATTATTTCACTGTGGTTGCTAAATAATTTTCTGAGATAACAAGCAATTGAGTGTTCATGAAGTTTACTTTTCTTTTCTCAGGGGAAAACCCTATTACACTGAAAGAATGTGTACTAATATATGCTATTTGCCTGCTTCTGTCAAAAGAAGAAAGATGAATTTGAAAGGAGAAAGATAAAACTGAGACATGTGCATGATTTTCCAAAGACGATTATGGATTCTTAGTATTTTTTGTTTTTAAATTTTTTACCCAGAAATAAATGCTTTTTAGTTCTTATCCCTCAAAATTAGAAACAGGATGTTTCTTTATCTTACTTTGTTTCACACGTATATAGTTTTAGCCATATGATTTACTTGTGACCTCAGTACTTACAGCAACTAGTACTTACATGACACATTACAATCAAATGTATCCAGGATCGGCTGGTCTTCACAGCAATCTGGTGAGGTAAAGAAGGTGGAAATGTACATCTACACTTACAAAAGAGAAAACTAGAGCTCTGAGAAGTTGTAATTAATCTGAAGTCCCACACATGCAAGCAACAAAGAACTTGTGTTTTGGTTTGTAGTCCACTGTCCTCGTTTGCATTTCTACTTTCTTATTCAGTCTGCAAAGAAAACTACAATGAAAAGTCGGTGCTTCTTGCTTCCTTCCTTTCTCCTCTCTTTCCTCCCTCTCTTCCTCCCTCCCTCCCTCCCTTCTTTATTTTTCATTCTAAAGAAATGATCATATAGCAATTAGTCTGAGTGAATCAAACATACGCATATCAACTGTATCTATCTATCTATCTATCTATCTATCATCCATCTATCTAACACTTAAGAAGTAAAATGTCTTGCTTTTTCCTTTTCTTTTCTTACTTTTTAAAAACCTTTTCTCATCACTTTCTGTCTACCACTGACTATCATCCTGGTTCCAGGCACCATGATCTCTCACCTGGACCACTGTGAAAGCTACCCTCCATGTCTTCCTGTGTCTGCAGTCCATTCACTAGGTACCTGTGATCATTTTAAGTATGCTATTATTTAAATAAAGCATTTAAAACAATTTTCGAGGTAAATCAATCATTTTGTATGTCAGGCCACGTATTCCTGTTTATGACTCCCACGTTGTTTAGGACTGCCAAATGAAATACAGAACACCCAGTTACTTTTTGATTTCAGATAACAAATTAACATTTTAGAAATAAGTATGTCCCAAATATTGTATGTAACATACTTATACTAAAATTATTCAGATAATTTATTTTAAGAGTTTATTTTTAAGTAATCTCTACATCCAACATCAGGCACAAATTTACAATCCCAAGATCGAGAATCACATGCTCTACCAACTGAGCCAGCCAGGTGCCCCTCAGATAATTTTTAATATGTTTGTCCTCAATATAGCAAAGAACATACTTCTACTAAAATATATTCATTGTTTATACAAAATTGATATTTAAATGTGTGCCTTCCTTTTTCTTTGCTAAATCTGGCAATTTTACATGTGTTCCTGTTCTCTGAGATTAAAAGTAATGTTGTCACTGTGGTCTATAAGCTCCTATGTGGGAAGCCTCCCTGACCTGTCTGACTTTGTCTCATACCGCTCTCTCCTTCACTCTGCTTATTGTTTCCTAGCAGATCAGACACCTCTTTTAGAGCCTTTGTTCTGTCTGTCCTTTCTGCCTAGAAGCTACCCAACTCATCCTATTCAATGCTGCAAACTCTCCTCCCTACAGCATCCCTGATCCCCCTTACTCTCTGCTATATGTGTTTTTCCATAGCACTCATCTCCTTATAGCATCTATATTAATTGGGTGTATTGTTTATTGTTTGCCTTTCCTCACTCAAAAGAGTGGTCTATAAATGCAGAGTCCTATGTTTACCATTGTGCTTCAAACATGTAGAAAGGTGCCTAGCACACAGGAGGCAATTAGTATGTATTGAATGGATTGCTAATAAAAGGTAAGGATACAAGGGGTGCAAGTCAAGAAATAGCATAACAACCTAATAACATTAACCATGTAACAGGGAGATGATAGAATGTAGGTAGTTATCGATCAAAAATAAAAGCTAAAACGTTGCTTTCTGTTTATACCCTATTCACAGGCATGTTTGTGAAAAGAAGATATGTTTTTGTGTAAGATACAGACCAGATGTTTTTCCATTAAATATAATAAATACCAGTCTGAATATTGCTACTGCCTAAGTGCATCATTCTTTTGTTGCATGTTATTTATTTATTTATTTATTTATTTATTTATTTATTTATTTATTTATTTTTTTGGCTTTTTAGAACTGGAGTGTGTCCCTATGGCTCTATTAATGTCAGTAAAATAAAAATATTCAAATGAAAAAAAAGAGAACAATGGACCCGTTTGATATTTCCATTGTAATCTCCTATTTGGAAGGTCAAAATTTTTTTTTCTGGGAATGCATGGTAGAACAATCTGTACTAAATGTCGCAGCTTTCAGAAAGCCCACTCTGTTTGTGTTCAAATATATTTGTAACCAGTAAAATACTATTCATGTCCTAGGTTTTAGGTCTCAGTCCTAAAGATCAGACCAGGTTCTATTAAAATCATGGTAAGTAAGTTAAAGTTTTCATAGTGGTGATGAGGCAGAGAGGGAATGAAAGAATAATAATTGGTCTATTTCCTATAGCTTGAGAATAGATTGTTATGTCTCCTGGACATAGAAAGAGATTATATATTTACTAAAGGTCAACTCATTATCAGGGGGAATTGAGGTGTTCAAAGATAACTGCTGACACATCCTGTACCAATTCCTACTTCCAATGATCAGATGCTAGTACATAGGCCATAACTAATGTATTCTTTATTATCACAAATGTGCAAAGTAAGTTGATGAAACAAGGCTGGATGAAAAAAATGAAGAAATTTGTTTAGGTGTAAAAATAAGTTTCCCTTATCTGTTTTCTAAGCTTGCTGTGACATTATTTTTCTTCTTTGGTAGTTAAAACAGTAAGGTAATATAAAATTAAAGCTATGGCAGAATGCAACAGGGCCTTTGGCCATGGCCATCAGAGCACAAACACTTGTCCAGCATGACAAGTGATAAACTTCCATGGGAAGAATTCCATGCTTGCCAATCCTTCCTGAACAGACTAATGGTAGGCCAGCATTAGACACAATGGGGAGAAGAAGGACTTTTGAACCTGACCAACTTAATAAAAAAGGCTTTTATTTCTCTTTACAAGGAACATAAATCGTGTTTTCTAGATCTATAAAGTTCAAGTTATAGTGATTTTCATTTAAAACTTATATCAAAAGACTCAGAATTATCTAAATTGGGCAACTTTAGATTATACCCAAATCTAAATTGGGTATAAAGAGAATGTAAAATACAGGAATCTTAAATAATATGAAATATGAGCATTGTATATATCTAAATTTTTATCATCTATCATCTGTAGACTTATATGTTTTTTTTCCTCTTTCAAGAAAATTATCTATTTATTCTTTTATCTAGGACACAATAAACCTCATAGTTAGATATCATCATGTAATGTTCTTGAGATGGCCATAACCACAATTATTTAATAGTAATGTTTTTTATAGATAAAGAGCTTTTACTTGGGAAAACCACATCAATCAGTTACTTCATTGGAAAAAAGGGAGGCCTTAAGCTAAACTTCTCTAAGTTAACTTTTTTTCCTGTAAGACTCATTCCTTATATTATGGCAGGTCTTCCATTGCGTTTGCATTACAAAATCCAACCAGTAATAGAAATTAGATTTTCAAGTGATCCAGGCTTAAAGAAACTTTATGAAAATTGGAAATAAATAGTGAAGTTTCAAGCAGCTAAATTACCATACACTTGAGGAATATGTCGTAACTACATCTATTTAAAAAAATTAAAATATAATTGGCAAATATAAGGGAGACAACATTGATTTTTTTAAAGAGAAAGGCTATAGATAAATGAAACATATCATGGTATTTTTATTAAACATGATTACTTACTTGGCAATGACTACAGGAATTTCTTACCCTTCCTTTTACACACACACACACACACACACACACACACACACACACAGAGAAACACAAAGAAAAACAAAGAGATACAGAGAGACAAATTGGAGAGTGCAAGCATACTGTGCTTAAATTAGCTATCCAATAATTTGAAAACAGAATGCCTTACTTCTGGTATCAAGCTATTTTGAACTCTATTCTAGTAATAGGTTATATCTAGAATGGCATTTGGGAAATGTGGGAAGGATATGCCATTATAGTCAATGATGTGTCTTGAGTTCCAGTATCACCACCTATTACATTCTTGACCTTGGAAAACTACTTTATGAACAAAAACCTCTGTTTTCCAGTTTATAAAGGTAGATGTTTTAAATGTGTATGTGTTTATAACGTGATATACTACTAGCTCACTAGTTGCACAAGACAAATGTTGAATTATGGAGATATCATGATTTGCGTAACTTACTTTGCTGCTGCTTTCATTATGAATGATTATATTATTGACTGTCTGAACATAGAGTGACGTAGGAAATTCCAATTTAGCTTTAGCTAAATAAATGAAAAGGTTCATTTGTATCATATAGTGAAGATACTGTGTACTAAAATGTAACGAACATGGGAACTATGCTCATCCAGCGCTTGTTCTCTACATTTTGTTTTCTTCCCATATTGCTTAACTGTAAGTAAACCCAAGGCAGGCTTGTTTCTCCTCTCCCTGCTTTTACTTGTGTGGTAGTGCAGCTAGAACTGTGGTCACTACGATGGCTGTGTGCTTGACGGTTCTGCCCTTCTGTGCACCATCACTATGGGTGGGCAGGTAGGGGACCTCTCCTTTGCTCACATTGTCCCTCTCTCTGCTTACCTGTGTTCTGGTGGAGAGGATTGGTTACACTTATTTGCAAGAACTTGTTTGGAAAGAAATTTAGACAAGAACTTTGCACACTGTGATTCAGTCCAGATTACCTGGAAGGTCTGCATTTGGTTTTCAAGGGCACATTCAGAAAAGGATAAAATGCTGCTACATTTTCCTTGTCAAAATATTCTTTAAGAACTTCATGGGTTGGGTTGCTATGGTTTGACAGAACTACCATAATCCTTTTTTCCCTTGACCTTATTGCCATCTCATACAATTATAATCTCACCCTGGTTCTTTTATTTTAACTTTTCACCATGTTCCTTTCTTGTTTTTTGTTTGTTTTAGGGTTTTTTATGTTTGTTTTGTTTTGTTTTCTTTTATTTTGTTTTAACCTCTCCATACCTTGTTTCTCAAAACCCTTTCTTCTCAGGACATCTACAGAGTCATAAATCTCAGATTTGTTTCTAGTTCTAAAAAGGGGCTTCTGTGTCCCTCAATTACTTTACCTTCTAATGTTATTTGGGTTTCATTTCACCAGTAAAAACTTTTCTTAACTGAATTTTGCTCAGCAGAACTATGGATAAAATAATTATATATCCTACTTTTCCTTGAATAGTCCCAGTTGGACAACCATGTTCTATGATTCTAGAATAACTATTAATAACTCCTTTTTGACTATAAGTGTTTTCCTAGTTTGTATGAAAAATGATATGGTCTAGCTATAGAGAAAACCAAGATGATTAACATAATTCACATTGCTTTATGAGTGACTACAAAAGTCATACTTCCTCACACAAAGAACTCTCTGGAAGCTATCCTAATAAGAAGACAAAAGGATTATATCTGATACTTCAATTAAACATTGAGTAGAGTTTCTGAAGGAAATTTGAAT
This sequence comes from Acinonyx jubatus, assembly GCF_027475565.1. NCBI lineage: Eukaryota > Metazoa > Chordata > Mammalia > Carnivora > Felidae > Acinonyx > Acinonyx jubatus. Next base: position 164,177,239 of record NC_069382.1, on the reverse strand, counting down.
AGTGAAACAAAAGCATAGCAAAATATAGGGGAAAATATGTCTGATATTTAGGGAATATTCAATCTCATATTTGTTCCTTGCCCATGAAAATACTGTTAGAACTCTAGATAATTATAAATACCTTATGTGGTGTCTTATCTTAGTTGAAGCCGTCACTTGTGACATCTGATGCTTTCTTACCCCTACCTGAGATGTCCCAAGACTTACAAATGAATCAGGTTCACCAGTAAGACTTGCACACTGATTCCTGGGAAACCTCTCACAATTATTCACATTTTATTATGACATGCTCCTTAAGCAGTATCTCTGAACCCCTGTTGCTTTAGACAAGTTGTTATTCATTTTCAATTTAAGCAAGGCATTACTTATTCTCTCTCTTCAGACAAAAAACAATTTTGATCATAAAAGCAGAAACTCTATGGATATCAAAGAATAATATATCTAAGTGAATAGCTATGCTTTATAGGTAGTACATTGACAAGGGCATAAAAAGCACTGAAAGTGGAAATATTTTCCACAAGTAAAGGAAGGTATGTTGTATTATATTCATAAAATGTTCATTTTCTCATCCAGAATCCAAATAATGTGAAATGTTACAAACAAAAACAACTTTTGCCCTCTAGTTTTATGAGAAAAGGATAGATGGCATTAAAAAGTAGATATCAAATCATTTCATTGGGTCTGTTTTATTTTCCCTGCTGAAATCATCTGATTTCTCATCACCCCTGTACCTGTACTATGAAATAAGTGATATTCAAGAGGATACTACTATTGCACTGAAATATTTTAAGTATAAAATATCACTGAGAACCCAAAATGTGGAAATTGATATAGGATATACAATTTAGTTGGAATAGTTTCTGACACATAGTAGGAACTCCAAAGTGTAATGAAAACTATAGAGTCCTTCATTCAGGGAATTTATTATCTAATAAAAGGACTGGGGAGAATATACTGTACAACAGAGTAAGTCCAGAATAAAGAGGTATCACCTCCCTCATCCCAGCCACATTTACAGACTTCACCAAATAGGCAGTTATGAGCCAAGTTTGTTACCCTTTATGTTTGTTTTTAGTCCCTAGATAAGACCGTGCTAAATAGCAAAGATTTCTTCTACTCTGCTTAGGTCTAAGAATTACTTCACTTATTCCTTCTCCTCTAAACCCTTTGAAGTTACTTTTTCCTTTTTATGGATTTATTCAAAACCAAAGACGCCATCTTTAATGACTATAACTTAAACCTGAGGGGATTCACTTAATTTTACTATAAATGCAATTATTTCAACAGGAATATCACAAACATTGCAGAAAATAGGGTCCTGACTTTGATCTCAGTAGGACCTCAGAAATTTATGGAGTCTTCTGCATCTTGGCCATTGGAGCACAGCAGGTCCAGCATGACACCCTGGGGTAGAGACAAAAGCAGAAAAGAAGGGCTGTACCTTAATGGCAGATGGCAAGTGGAACTTAACTCCCTAAAAATCTGGGGGTGGGGTTGGGGATATTTTTTTATTGTTTCTTGAGAATTGGCAAGCCAGAACTCCAAAAGATCCCTTGTCAGTAAGTTGATATAAATAATTGATCTACAATTGTTTTGCCAGTCACCAGGAAGTAAGAATGAGGGTGGCAAAGTCAGCTATTAGCACTATTTCTATTGTCACATTGATTGGCATCATGAGTGGGTCAGTGTATTGAGATTAAAACAAACTGCAAAGAACAAAAAGGTTTTTTGGAAAATGTACCCCTGTTTTATATTTTATGATGAAATGCCTTCCCAGTGCATCTTTAGGTTGAGTGCAACTAACTGGGGTAAAATTTAAGATAGACATGTGATACTAGGAGGTTATAATAGCAAATGAAAAGGTTTTTTTGTTATTTTTATGTCTGAGTATGCTAAGATTTTGAAATAGAGCATACACACTAGTTTAACATCCATAGATATTAGTGTAAGAGTCTTTTACTAGTGCTTAAAGTTTCTTAAATTAAAGGTTGGCTTGAAGCCGTGCTGAGAAACCAATTGACAAGCATTTATCTTATATCTAGTATACTTTATAATGGTGTCTTTAAGGAATTTGGAACGCAGTTGGGAGGCAAATTGATAATGGTGAAACAAGGAGAAAACAGTTAAGGGCTTAATATTGGTAGCATTGACTCAAATTGTGAGAACCATTCATAGAAAGAAGAGAGCAGGTTAAACATTAAAGAAGCCTTTATAGATAATGGAAGATTTAAGTTGTCTTGAAAAAGTTGCAGAGGTCTTGAAGAATGAGGAAATTTTAAAAATAGGACATAAATAAAAGGAGTATTCGGGTGACAATCACAGCATTTTCAAAGATTGGGGCAGGAGTGATGATTAAGTGATGGGATAATGGCCTGGGAGCAAAAAGAAACTGATTTTTACAAGTGAGTAAGTGAAGGAAACTTCTGGTTTCTCAAGTTGCTTTTAGAAATCTCAGATGAATTTACCAGTATAAATACTTGAATTAATACTTGTGATAGTATTTATAGTTTTTTTCCTGTTATCTGTTTTCAGAATGAAAAACAAGTGAGGCAGACAAAAAAAAGGAGGGAGCAGTTTCACTGAGTTGACCGGTAGTGTTGGTTAGGAATGGTGGGATAGGTTGTGGTCTCAATAAATGTGACCAAACACTACTGCCACATGGCCTGTAGACTGATCGGGTCTTATCACTCATCCACAGTTGAAAGAATGCTTTCTGATTCTAATGTTTCTCTTCAAGCTTTCTAAGTTGAGCATGCAATTTTTCTCAAGCATCATATCTAACATAAAGATAAAGAAGATTCAAATTAGAGGTTACAAAACATTTCATCTTAGAATTCTTAAAATCGCATGAAATCAAATATCTATATCTATAAAACAGATGAACTGTGGTAGTTACTTTAGACCAAGTGATAATGTTTGGCTGTGCTGGGTTAAGTGCTTCATACACATTTGTATTTGTTGTCTAAAATAACACTCACAAAACACTGTGAGGTAAACATTATCATCCATGTTTTTCCTATGAGGAAAGTGCCTTAGATCTTATATCCACTAAGTGGAAAGTCCTGGATATAGACTCACATTTATTTGATTTAAAAGCCTACATTTCCAACCATGGTCTGTTTCTCTCTTCACAGAGGAGCACCTCTACACCTCTTCATTAAGGTGTAACTGAGAGTCAGATGCATACAGACCATGACCTTTTCTCACGAGGGGCTTGTCATTTTGGGGAGAATCCAAAAGCACTGTATGAAGCACAATTTGGAAATCATGAGTTGGGTTATTTTATATAATATTTTATATTATGCAATGATGTGACATTGTCTCAGACAGTTACTATTTAATTCCAGATGGTTATACTCTTTCCTTAAGTGTAATTTCGATATTAACAAGAGAGTCCAAATCTAACCTTAACTTAGAAGTAAGAAATTTAAAGAAAGTACTTCAAGGATCATTAATTATTAAAATACAGATTGGTTTTATTAGTCATGCTGGAATATTGTTACTAATTGGTTTGTTAGAATTCAATGTATAGTCCCAGTTAAATAATACTAAGGATTTAGTTAGGTCCCTTAAACAATTAGTAAAAACTCTATGATATTTTTAAAACATGTGATTTGGTAGTAAAATAACCTAATGTCATAACCTTATTTAAAAAGGTGTTTTGTTGGGAAATGTCTCCAAATAAAATTCATGATGTCCAGAAAGTATATTCTTTCTGCCTTAACCCCTCACTGTCTCCACATACAGATGCATTGCTATGAGGCTGATCTATATTAACTTCCATGTACCTTTTTGGTGGGGGAGGTGGGGGCAGTAGGATCAAGGTCTCTCTTTGCTATCACACGATTTTGGTCATTACTCTTACATGATCAGGTCTCTGGAACAAAGTCAGGAAAATGTAGAGAAGTAAGGGTCAGGATGGGGTGAGAGATAGGAGTTTAAAGTAAACTTTACTGAAAGTAAGGACAGACATCAAAAGAGAGGAAACTCTGTCAACTTTGTCCTTTGGAAACGCTGCCAGTGAAAATATAGTGCAAAGATTATATGTGTATTTAAATTTTATACTAGCCACATTGATGAAAAGTAAAAAAAAAATGGGTGATATTAATTTTAATAATGTGTTTTATTTAACCTAACATATATTCAACCTAACATATACAAAACATTATCATTTCCATATATGATCATATTAAACACATTAATGAGAATTATTTCACTATTTTTTTCATTATTATACATTCTTTGTTTTCATAAGGTGCCTTCAAAATCTGGTGTTTATTTTACACTAACAGCACATCTCAATTTGAACACTAAATTTTCAAGGGTTAAAGTGTGTCTAGAATTATGTTTAATGCAAAAATATTGCAGAACATTTAAGCTTTAAATTAAGATTTTAGATGTCAAGCTGCAGTAGCCACGTTAGGAAGGCTGAATAACTGCCCGTGGCAAGTGACTTCAGCTGAGCACTAGGCTTGGGTCACCTGTCTTTACCTGTATTTTCCAGAACACTTTTAACTAGAATATCTCTGTTTGGGGGATTTTCAGGGCTTTCCAAGCCATAAGTATATAGGTGTGTACATTATTGTTGTTTACATAGAGGAAGAGAGTGTGTGTTTACATAGAGGAAGAGAGTGTGGTAGGAACAAATCTACATTTGAACGTAATCCATTGGAGAACGCAGATAAGGCCATGACTGGCTCAGCAGGGCACTCCTTAATTATAAAGCATCTTCAATTAAGATATAAGAGCTTTTAGAAGATCCATTAAGACTTATTAAAAATAGGTTATTTCAAATAGTTCTCAATAAAAAAATTAACTGAACTTTCTGGCTGGGAGTTTTGATGGTGTATCTGCAACAGTCATGAAAGGTTAGGTGGGTATGGAACACAGCGGGGACTTGGATGGTCCATGAATGTCATGAATACATAAGACATATGACAGAATGGAGGACACACAGCAGATATGTACATTTAAGTAGAGCAAAAATAAACTGCAAATGTAAACTACAGCTTCCTGGAAATTTGATCCCAGGGCTTATTGTGCACCCTGGCTATTTTTGTAGCTGATGAAGTCAATGCAATGGATTGTAATGAGATAGATAAAATTCTGTCTGCAGTGCAAGCACCTATTCAATAAATGTCCAGTCCAGACAGATGAGGTGCAAAGCTAAGATGTGCCAGGTCACCAGCTTCCATGAGGTCTGATGGATGTTGCCATGTGAACAGCACTCTGTCAAAATATACTTGGCTGAGGACAGTGACTGTTTCCTGTGAATAAGACACAAAGCTTAGTGATACATTCTGGAGCTCACCCCAAATAAGACTACTGAAGAGAATTTGCACTGCTAAATGTTTTGTTAACGGGTGTCAATGTGGATGTGATGAATTTGAGGGTATTTTAGTGCTCACCTGCAGCAGATGGCCTCTGCTTCTCAGCTGCTCTTATGATTTAGCTACAAGTATTTTAAATCCCAGCTGTCAGCCCATAAGCAGTGACCGTGAATGTTAAGATTCACACACAGCATTGCCAGTGGCAAGAACACACTCGCTGGGGTCATCCTGTTGTGGGAAAAATAACTCAGCTGACCTCTGCTTTGGGTTACTTAAAGATGTCAGAAAGAAATTGCAAAAAGAGGGCAACTTTGTCCATTTCAGGGTACTGCCAGAGTCACATATAGATCTTCTCTCCTGAGATTAGAACTTTTGCAAAATACATCAGTATAACACTTTTATATATCCGCTGAAGTAATACTAATTTTAATATTTGTTTTACTTTGTAACTTTATATTTGTATAGGGTTCTGTTGGTCACAAAGTAGTTTCACATCCATTATCTCCTTTTATTACTAATTTTATTTATTTTAATAATTGTAGAAACCAAGGCTCAGGGAGGCATAAGGTAATGTTTGTGCGTGTGTAATTTAATGAGACCCAAAATGATATCTTTTTTAAAGCTTTTTTAAAAATGTTTTTTAATGTTTATTTATTTTTGAGAGAGAGAGACAGAGACAGAGACAGAGTGTGAATGGGAGAGGGGCAGAGAGAGAGGGAGACACAGAATCTGAAGCAGGCTCCAGGCTCTGAGCTGTTGGCACAGAGTCCAATGTGGGCTCGAACTCACAGACCATGACATCAGGACCTGAGCCGAAGTTGGACACTGGACAGTCGCCCTCCAAAATTACTGTCAGTAAAATCATAAGGGAAAACATACCAAAAAATCCCATTTGGGTCAAGGACATAGTATTTAAGAAATTTGTCTCATGTAGATGTCTGGTGTTTGTTTTCTTTATCTTGAGGCTTCTGTCCTTTTGGAATAGTGCTATGAAAAATAGTATAAGGGGACCCCTAGAATGACGCAGAGCAAAGACCCATTCCAGCAGTGAGCCTCATACTATTTGAGGTAGAATTGCCATCAAAGAAACTCTCGTTTATTAATTGTAGTATTCAATGATTTTAAGTGGACACATGGACATCTTGAAATAGAGTATTTCTCATCTTTCATTACATTAAGTTCTGGAAAAAGTGTTGCGAGCAGCTTCTAGAAAATGTTTTTAGTGGTAATATTTTAGCCAATAAACAGAAGCCATTCTATTTTTTCCAAACATTGAATAAATTAACATAGAGAATCAGGAGCTTCCCCAATAACTGGAAGAGCAAGGGAAGCCAAAGTCAGGGAAACTACTAGTGATTTTCTTAAAGTAACAAGTCAGGTGGTTCTTCAGAGCCTGCTAGAGAAATGCTGAAATTATGAAGACTGTGGAAAACTCCCACCAATTACCTCTGTCAGCAGTAGCAAAGTGAGTTGTTCATAGGCCTCACTGGGAAGCAGCTGTGAGGCACAAACGACAAAATTTCTGGTTATAATTGCCTCCAGAGATTATGGTCTTTACCTTTTTCATCCTCTGAGTCTCAAGTAAGTGCCTCTCACAGGAAAACTCTAACTTTGAAGGACAGGGGAGAATGTAATTGTTAACTTCTCTTTTGTTTTGCAAGGAAACCTTAGAATGAGGTTGTGGTGCTATTGGTTTGTCAACAGACAGTTCAACACAGCCCATTTCTTTGTCCAACTTGGCATCCATGGCATTTAGCTCATATTTAACTTCCAAATCAAGACCATAACACCACCACACTCTGCCTACCATAATACAACTCCTCTTACATAAATGGGCCTATGCTATGCCCATATGTCATTTAAACACCTCGAGATTATGCTCATTGCCTTTTTAGCTCACTCTCTCTTTGGTGATACTGTAATTTAAGTATTGGATTATAAGATTAACTATTATTATTTTTAAAGTATTTATTTATTTTTGGGAGAGCACAAGTGGGGGAGGGGCAGAGAGATGAGGACAGAGAATCCAAAGTGGGCTCTGTTCTGACAGGCTGACAGTAGCGAGCCCAATGTGTGGCTCAAATTCACAAATCGTCAGATCATGACCTGAGCCGAAGTTGGACGCTCAACCAACTGAGCCACGTAGGTGCCCCCAAATTTATTACTGATATACCTCATGTTCAATAGTAAGGGGATGTAAAAACAAAAATAAATCAGTTAACATATATAAATACATGCATGTCATGGTCAGAAGTAAAATATTCATTGCTGCTATTGTCCTCCAGTCACACATTTGTAGGTTACATTTAAAACTTCTTTCTTGACTATTGTTTCCTTTGCCGTAATAAATTGTCTGGGCTGGTCATGGTTCTTTACTAGGATCTAAACTTTATCTATTGAAATGCTTGTGCTACTTGTCATTCTGCATATACTGCACTGCCACAGCTTTTTATTAATTTTTACTACTGAACAGGGGACTGCTGAGTGGTGCTCCTATAATCCCAGGCTCTAGATATACCCCTCCATTGTTCCATATGTGGTAGTAAATATTTCCTCTTGAAAACCAGGAACAGTCACCCAAGAAGGAAAAATAACTCCCTTATTTGCCTGTAGATTTAGTGGCATGAGGAATCCAAAGTGATCTAGTGGAAATTTCAACTTCCATTTCAAAGAAACTCTTGTTTAATCCTCTGGTATAAAGATTCCTCTTTGGAGAACTTAAATTTCTAAAACAAACAGAGTTGTAAGGAGATGAAACAACTATTTTCCTAGTTCATCATTAAGGATACCAGCCAAGGAGTTAATCCCATTTCTACCTTTTGATTCCCAGATTGAAAGTTCCTTACTAAGGGAGAAAGGTCATGATATATTGTCTACTGTTTTCAGAACAATTAGGTTCAACTGACAGTTGAACAATTAGGTTCAGAACCATTAGGTTATCAACTGACAGTTGAGTCCTCATTTCTCATGAGGCAAGTTCAGAGTTGTCTAACATATTATGTTAGCTCTTTTTTTGGTTACTTTCATTTCAATCTAATGCTAAATTCTTTTTTTTTTAATGAAATTTATTGTCAGACTGGTTTCCATACAACACCCAACAGGTGCCCTCCTCAATGCCCATCACCCACTTTCCCCTCCCTCCCACCCCCCATCAACCCTCAGTTTATTCTCAGTTTTTAAGAGTCTCTTATGCTTTGGCTCCCTACCACTCTAACATTTTTTTTTCATTCCCCTCCCCAATGGTCTTCTGTTAAGTTTCTCAGGATCCACGTAAGAGTAAAAACATATGGTATCTGTCTTTCCCTGTATGACTTATTTCACTTAGCATAACACTCTCCAGTTCCATCCACGTTGCTACAAAAGGCCATATTTCATTCTTTCTCATTGCCAGGTAGTATTCCATTGTGTATATAAACCACAATTTCTTTTTTTTTTTTTTGCATTTCTTCATAATTTTATATATAAAACAAATAATACATTGAAAATAAAATGGATATTTTTTCTCTCCAATTCTTTTTTTAATATTAAATTTATTGTCAAATTGGTTTCCATACAATACCCAGTGCTCATCCCAAAAGGTGCCCTCCTCAATACCCATCACCCACCCTCTCCTCCCTCCCACCCCCCATCAACCCTCAGTTCTCAGTTTTAAGAGTCTCTTATGCTTTGGCTGTCTCCCTCTCTAACCTCTTTTTTTTTTCCTTCCCCTCCCCCATGGACTTCTGTTAAGTTTCTCAGGATCCACGTAAGAGTGAAAACATATGGTATCTGTCTTTCCCTGTATGACTTATTTCACTTAGCATAACACTCTCCAGTTCCATCCATGTTGCTACAAAAGGCCATATTTCATTCTTTCTCATTGCCAAGTAGTATTCCATTGTGTATATAAACCACAATTTTTTATCCATTCATCAGCTGATGGACATTTAAGCTCTTTTCATAATTTGGCTCTTGTTGAAAGTGCTGCTATAAACGTTGGGGTACAAGTACCCCTATGCATCAGCACTCCTGTATCCCTTGGGTAAATTCCTAGCAGTGCTAACTTCTACATCAATGCTAATTTGTCACTATGTTTAAAAATGTAGTCCTCCTTTATGTTCTCTAAAAAACCCTAGGAAATCCATTTTTAAGTTTCTAGATTAAAATTTCATATTACCTGTATGTAGGCCTGTGTTAGGAGTGTGGTGAAGGGCACAAGAAGGGCATTATCATCATTTAGAAATGGTTCCAGTTAGGTGCCTCTGGGTGGCTCAGTCGGTTAAGCATCTGACTTCTGCTCAGGTCATGATCTCGCAGTTCCCCGGGTTTGAGCCCCACGTGGGGCTCTGCACTGACAGCAGGCCTGGAGCCTGCTTCGGATTTTATATCTCCCTCCCTCTCTCTCTGCCCCTCCTGCACTTATGCATGCTCTGTCTCTCTCTCAAGAAATAAATTAAAAAAAAATAATTAAAAAAAAAAGAAATGATTCAAGTTATACATTCCTAAGTAGTAAATTTCCCTCTCCATCCTGAAAGCTTTGGAAAGGGCATGGGGTAGCATGCGCAAATATGTAAGATAGCGATCTCTCTCTCTATATGTATCTGTATATCTGTATATATATGGATCAACCTCACTGAGAGAGAAATAAAAGGAAGTAGCTAAAGCATATGGGCATAACATGAAAATTCTCCTGACGTTCTGTTGGAAACCAATCACCACCCTCACTGAAGGGCCATGGACATAGCATTTCTTGCTCTCTCACTTGTTTTTGTTATCCATACTTTCTTGCTCATGATTTCAAAGTCATATCTGTGTTAAAATCTACAATCCTGACCTTACTTTGAGATCCAGTGCTTTAATCTGTTCCTAGAACATATGGCCCTTTATTATTTATTTCTAATTTACTTCATAGGTTGTTATGAGGATATTATGACTTAATACTCTAATATGCAATCACAGAGTGCTTTGCATGGTGGCTAGCATAGAATAAGTACTCAATAATTGCTGGTTGAAATATTGTTAATAGTATATGTACTACTTTTATATACTATTATCAAAACACCTGGATATTCTACACTTCTTTAATACACATTTAAAGTTCTTTTTACACATTTTCTTTTTTACATAGAGGCCATTAGCAATTCTTAGTGTAGATCATCCTGCCACTAAGGATAATGAACATATTACATTTTCCTTGTTATCACATTTTTCTTGCTTTATTTTCTAAATAATGTATTTGAAAGTCATATTTTTAAATAAGAGGTCGGAACTGAGAGCTGTAGAATAACATGATCCAAATTCAGGTGCACTAAATTGAAATAATAATAGTTAACATTATTTTTATGTGTGTCAGGCACTGTTCAAATCATTTTAATAAGTTTGCTCATTTTATACTCAGGTTACCCATATGAGATAGGGAATACTGGTATTCTCATTTTACAAGTGATGAAACTAAAGCACAAAGGGGTTATGTCAATTATTTTCTGTTGTGTAAGATTACCTCCAGATCCAATGCTTCATTAAAACAGCCATTTATTTAGTTCATGATTCTCTAGGTCAGCAAATTGGTCTGGGCTCGATGGAGCAGTTCTTTTGTCATGGTTGTGTACCCTTATGCTTTTGTGGTTAGTTACATATTAGATAAAATATAGATATTTTAGGAGGCTCTGCCTCTGGGGGTTGGGTAAATGTTGCCTGGGGTGATGGTGGTGATGGGGTCATAATCTCTCATCAGCCAGCAGACCATTCAGGGTTTATTCGCTTGCTAGCTTGGTAGACAGAGTGAAAGAGAGAAAGACTTAAATTTGGAAGTGGCACAGTCTTGCTCACCACATTCTGTTGGTTATAGCAAGTCATAGTGCTGTCCAAGATTCAGGGGAGTATACCTGAAGGATATCCTGTTCCCAATGGGGGGAGATGCAAAGTTTCATTGTAATGGGATGTGGTTAGTGGCCCAAATTTGCTGAGTACCCATTTAAACTGAGGGGGTAAGGATGCGAGAGAGCAAGAGAGTGATGCAGGGGAGAGAGAGAGAGAGAGAGTATGTGGGAGGGAAGGAAAATAGAGAAAAGGAGAGAATATCTAAGTTTATTGGGGATCCTTTAATCTATTAAACCCAATTTTTGAATGACCACCCATGATAGTCTATCAAATTATAGAAAAAAAATATTAAAATTAGAATTCTAAAGGCTTCCTCATCATGAAATTTCGTATCTGTCTTCAAGTGCAGAGAACATTGTTGCAAAGTAAGTTGCAGAGAACATTGCTGCTGAAAATTTTAGAAAACTTTTAGTTGGTGTGATGTTCAAAGTGGCAGACAGAGGTCAAAGAACTCTCTGACAATTCATTACCTGTAATGACTTTGAGCTCTTACTTTTATTAAATTTACTTATCATATAGCAGATGGAGAAAGATTGTTTTCTGGTTGTACTCGAAGATTGTCTCATGTTACTCTAAAATTAAACAATTTTTTTAATGTTTTTTTTTATTTATTTTTGAGACAGAGAGAGACAGAGCATGAGCACGGGGTGGGGCAGAGAGAGAGGGAGACATAGAATCTGAAGCAGGCTCCAGGCTCTGAGCTATCAGCACAGAGCCTGATGCAGGGCTTGAACTCACAGACTGTGAGATCATGACCTGAGCTGAAGTTGGATGCTCAACCGACTGAGCCACCCAGGCGCTCCTAAAATTAAACAATTTTTAAGCAAACATTTATTGAGCACCTTCTATAAGTCAAGCATTTTGTTATAAGAATTGAGATACAAGACAAAACATCATGCTTTTCTGGCCTGATATAATACATAAGCAGATAACATAATACCATGTAAATCTAAATTAGTATATAGGCACGTACAATGTAATTTGCTAGACAAGGCTACCCTACCTTAGAATTAGGATGTTGGGAATTGGGGGGAAGATTTCTTCAGAGGATGTAGTTTTATTTATTATTTATTATTATTTTTTTAATTTCTGCTTCTGTCTTTTTCCAGATTACCTAAGAACCTTGGAAACTTTCTACCACATTTTTCCTAAAACCCAAGATGTGCCAATGAATTCTGTCAGTGTTATATATTTCATAAAGTTAGGTATTTATTTATTTTTATTTTTTTATGTAATTTATTGTCAGATTAGCTAATGCGCAATGTGTACAGTGTGCTCTTCGTTTCGGGAGTAGATTCCCATGATTCATCACTTACATACAACACCCAGTGCTCATCCCAACAAGTGCCCTCCTCAATATCCATCACCCATTTTACCCACACCCCCCAGCTCCCATCCCTATCAACCCTCAGTTTGTTCTTGTATTTAAGAGTCTCTTATGGTTTGCCTTTCTCTCTGTTTATAACTACTTTTTTCCTCCCCTTCCCCCATGGTCTTCCTTTAAGTTTCTAAAACCCCACATCTGAGTGAAAAAGTATAATATCTGTCTTTCTCTGACTGACTTATTTCACTTAGCTTAATATCTTCCAGTTCTATCCACATTGTTGCAAATGGCAAGATTTCATTCTTTTTCATGGCCAACAGAGGATGTAGTTTTAAAAGAGGAATTTTAATGACCAGGACAATGATGGGGATTTGAAAGGTGGAATGTAGAAATATTACAGAAACAGTAACTACAATTATAGATTGTACTTTCAGTTATCTATGGATAAGAAATACTGAGAGGCTAATACAGTAACAATGACAAGAAGAATGGAGAGAAGGAGGGACATTAGAAATGTGTAATTAATAGATTTATAGAAATTAGTGACTGATGTGAGGGCCAAGAAAGGAGGAACACTTGCAGATAATTCCCGTGGGCATGTAAAATTGCATATCTAGATTTCACACACACAAATATACTACATATGTACTGCATAGAAAGGATGCAGAGGAGGAGAGCTTCCCATAAATACCAATATAGAGAAAATTTATGTACAAATTTGCTCATTGTAGCATGAGAATTTTTAATGGCAGTATTCCAAAAATACAGATATCAATATACATAGAAATGGAGATCGAGACAAAATGAAGGTAAATTTCTAAAATAGATTTGTAACCTTGGGGTGCCTGAATGGTCAGTCTTTTAGGCATCTGACTTCAGCTCAGGTCATGATCTCACAGTCTGTGAGTTCAAGCCCCGCGTCAGGCTCTGTGCTGACAGCTCAGAGTCTGGAGCCTGCTTCAGATTCTCTGTCTCTGGCTCTCTTTGCCCCTTCCCCACTTGTGCTCTGTCTCTGTTTCTCAAAAATAATTAAACATTAATAAAAGTTAAAATAGATTTATAACCTTTAGATTTTTTAGGATATTTTATAAACATTTCCATAAGTGTGTGTAGGCTATAGGTTTGTAACCTATTTGTCTTATGTTGAAAGCACTTCCCAGGCCATTATATAGTCTAAAAGCATGCATTTTATAGTGGCCACATACTGTTCTATCACGTGATCCTGTTATACTTTACTTTATTCATTTTCCTAATACTAATTATAATCCGAGGACTTGTATTTAAATCTTTTACCATACTGTCAGCTAACTAAAGGATGACCTGTTTGTGGCATTTTCCCTCACCGTGATCCTCTCCATGGAGGGAAGGATGATTTTATTATCTGCTCTGAAGCACTAAAAAGTGTGCCTGAACTCATGCACAATAAAAACACGGACTCCATTTTCTCCAAAGCTGACAGGGAGGACTTCTCCCTTCTCAGTGGCAAGATTTGGGCTTAGAGGAGAGATAGGTTATGTAATACCTTGTTTCTCCCTTTCAAATCAACCTGTTTTAGGAAATGGATTCCCTCATGGACTCTTAGATGTTACATTATAAAGGTTGCGATATAAAGGGCCTTTAATTGGGAGTACAAGATACCCATACCAGTTTTCCTCGTAAGTGACTACAATGTGGCTTTTACCAGGGCACATGTATCAACACATGTTTACTGTGTATTTATTTCATTTAACTAATACATATTGCATTTCTACAAAGGTACTAAAAGAGATAAAATTGACCTTTCACATCTTCTTTGTAAAAAAAGGCTAAGTAAATACTACATTATACTGAAGGTCAATGCAACAAAGTCCAGGATGGATGTGGCCCAGAAGTAAATTATATATCACACACACACACACACACACACACACACACACACGTATATATGTATGTAACATATATATGTATATATTATCCATACATATTTATAGGTTTGTGTAAACATATACATATTTAAGAGTATAATATACACATATGCATATAAATAATGTATATATATTTACACACACATACAAGCAGGTCTGTATATATAGAAAGGGAGTCCGTGTTGACCTCCATTTTGTAAAGTATTTGAATTGGTTCCCATTATTTAAAGGTAGCAAGATTTTACATAAATATCTGGATGTTTTTACTTTCTTAAAAAGCAAGAAAATCGAGAAATCCTGTTTCTGCACCTAAACATTACAGCGTTTCTGTATTCTTTGCATGGTAACAGTTAGATAGACCTGAGAAGTTACTAGCACTTGTTCAGTTGTCCTTTCTGGATGTATAATTCTCATGAATTCTCTAGTTGGCTACAATAAGAGAATTCATTAATTTTTACCTCATTTGCCCAGTTTCTGTATATATTTGATTTTGAAAATTCTACTTCATACCATATATAATAAAATAGTGCATTTCAGTTCACAGAATCTACTCCTTTGGACATCATCTTTATAGAGGTAACTATAGGAAACCAAAACAATATAGTTCAACTACTTCAGTCAAAAACTTTTCAATTTAGAGAAAAGTCAGCAAAATTGATAGTCTAAACCTTAGCAAATGTTTGAGTGGAATAGACTATTTCTGTCAAAGCAATAAGCCTAGTAACTCTATAAGGATGCAACCTATATTTTTATAGATACAGTGGATATTTCATTTTTGTCAGTTCTTGCACGTCACCAAGAGTGATGATTTATGCTTGAAGCGTGTTATACACAGACTATTATCTCAATTTCATGTTGGGTGACATTCTTGCCACCTATTTCATTGTCAATTTCTTAGAGAAAGTAATGTCTGAGCTCTTGTTCAGATGCACCACATATTTTAAAATCATCTATAGCCCTCGAGATGTTTAAAAAAAGGACAATGTGATAGTAACTGCAAAATTCTGTGTGTATAGAATGTACATTGATTCCAAATTTATTTTCCTTATATGATTAATTCTCATGTTTCTCACTAGGAATCTGTGATTTAATTATGTATGGCCATAGAAAATGCTCTTCAATAATTATTCTGGTAAATATATGTTTTTTAGGTTGATTCTTCTGTTTCAAAGAAAAAAATAATCCATTTCATAAAAGATGAATTTGTCTGAATGATGGCTGACTATACTGCATTGCAAAATCAGGGATATTTACTATCTATCATAGTTCAGGCTATTTATTTTCACAAAGAAGGCATTGATCTAGGAATCAAAGGTATACATTTGGCCTTCCATGTCATTAAGTCAACATCAATCCCTCCCTACAATCTCCAGAATAAAAGTGAAATTCCAGTCAGTGTTTTCAGTTTTCACAACACCAAACTTCTTATATTATCAGACTTTTATTCCTAAGGATTATAATTTATAAATGTATTATTTTTCTTTTTTGTCTAAATGGTAGGTTAAATCAAATCTTTAATGGATAATAGTATATGTTATAATGATACATATTGTTAAGTTTATCTCAAATATTACATAATAATTTTATAATATTTAATGTGAAGTTTCTCACCAGCTAACATGTAAAATATATAATTAATGTAACTAATTTCCCCTCCTACAACCATATTAGTTGCTATAGGGGATACAAAAACATACAATTTAAACTCTTTTGCATCTTCCAGTATAATACCAGAGACTGCAGATTGCATATAATTATTAAATTATCAAAATTTAAGAGCTTAATATTTTAAAACTTTATTTTTTAAAGTTTATTTTTATTTATTTTGAGAAAGAGAAAGAGAGAGATAGAGAGAGACAGAGAGAGACAGAGAGACAGAAAACATTAACAGGGGAGGGGCAGAGAGGGAGAGAGAGGAAGAGAGAGACTCCTAAGTAAGCACCCTGCTGTCAGTACAGAGCCCAATGTGAGACTCAATCTTACGAATCATGAGATCATGACCTGAGCCAAAATCAAGAGTCAGATGCTGAACTGACTGATCCACCCAGGCACCCCTAAAGGTTTAATATTTTTAAAAATGAAGCACTCTCCAAAGATATGTTATAATTTTGTTTCATCCATCAGTTCATCAGTAGTTACCTTAGGAAAGGATCTTTTGACTACCTGACCTCTGCATATGCTCTCTCTTTTGGTTCTCCTATTTGACTAACTGATTTTTTTTCTACACTATTCTTATTAGTGTTCCTTAACCATCTTGCCAATTTTTTTTTTTTATGTTTCTTAGAGGGAACTCTATTTTTCTTTTTAAAAGTTGGATGTCTATCTAGAGCTTTATATAAACAAGTTCTCATTTTCTGCTCCAGAAATTCTGAGTCAATCAGAAATTGTTTTAGTGAAGCTATTTTCCTTGGATTTCATTAAAAGTGTAATTTTTAAAAAAATGGGCCTCAATTTTTATCTACTATATATTTCTATTTATAAATTCCTGGATCAGGATATATTCTTTTAGGATAAGCTACAGATCTGTCATTCTCTGAAAGAATTCTCTTGCTTGTGTTCACTGGGAAAATTATGTGTTCCAAATTACTATGAACCAAATCTATTGTCTTTGTCTTTCTTTTTTTTAGAAACCCTCTGGAGTACAATGATATTCATATACTATAATATTTGTAATGTAGTTCTCCAGGAGACATATTAACAAAGTTCCTTGACAGCATTTATTTCTGCTGGACTAGATCACTTTCACAATTCAACTGGGGTGAAAGATAATTTAGTAAAATTTGATAGATGTGGAGATGCTGCATGTAAATTCTTATGGATAAGCAGGATGTTAAAGCCAGAATTGGGAGAGAAAATATGTAAAGAATAGGACATAATAAAATATATAGACATTGGCCTTTCAATTGGAAAGAATAGAGAAATTTTTCTTACTATCACATTCTCAGCTAGCTAATTATTTTGTGAATGTTTAGTCTGAAATACAGAAACAGTTCTAATAGTTGTCAGTCTGTTGGGGACATCAAATAGCTATTTTGTCAAGACTACAGTGTCACTAGTTGTGTGTCTCTAAATGAAAGTTCTGCATGTTAATGTTAACTGTGACATGAATAGTAATATTGGCATTAGAGACCTTCTGAAATGAGAACAACATTCATGATTAACCTACAGAGTACAAAAATTGGGGAATCATCTGGTAACATCATAAAGCTGTGTTGCATTGCAATTACATTTTCATTAGTGATGAAATTGTTATGGAATAATGAGGGAACTTGAAGTGCAGTAACTTAGGTGAAAACAAATTGTTGCACCAAGTTTACAACTTCCAGTTATTTTAATGATTAACAATTTTCCTTTAATGCTTGAATAAAATTTAGAGGTGGACTTTTGTTTATTTGCATGGCTTGCTACTGTTGACATACTATTTATAAACATATCAAAGATGATTATAGCTGATCATGTATTCTTAGATCCAATTACCATGTTCTGCAATCTCATGGGAAGAGAGGAATTAATATTTATTGGATGCCTCTCATGTGCCAGGGGGTTTACATGTGTTCTCTCATTCAGTCTTCCCAGTGGACCAGTGAGTTTGTTGCTATTATTTACATTTTACAAATGAGAAATTAAAATTAAGGGAAATTAAATAGAGTGGATATGTAAATTTATGTTCCTTTCCTTATTTCTTTGTTTTTGAGAGCTGTACCTCACCGCCTCTTATACAGTATTGTTAAAATCCTTGGTCCTTCTTTCTTTACCTCCAGGAGAAGCAGTCTTAAGATCTGTGGAAACTAAAAACGGTGATTAATCTGCAGGTGGGCCCATGATTGTAGCAAGGCCAATAAATCCTCTTTATTGAGGATTGATACAAACACTGTGGAAGAGGGGATTCCTTTCTTTCTGTGGTCCTGAACCTTACAAATTACAAATCCTGGCATTCCTCAGGCAACTATTTTTGCTCACATATGAAGAGATTTTACAAAAGAATACAGCTGATCGAGTGTATGGCAGAACTGAAAGATGGCAAAAAAAAAGAAAAGAAAAGAAAAGGAAAGGAAAGAAAAGAAAAGAAAAGAAAAGAAAAGAAAAGAAAAGAAAAGAAAAGAATCTCATTCTGAGGCTAAAATCTGAAGTTTATAAAATTCTAGCCATAAAACCTAGTAAGGGGAGTCAGATATACATGTAAGTGCGATAAATACTATGCTAAAAATCTTTCTTAGAGCACTTATATTCTCTTCAGTAAAATCTGCTTCATTTCTCAAGCTGTACAAGGTCTAATTCTTTGAACAATTTAAGACATACCTATGATAGTTATTGACATCATGGAAGTGACTTGTTAATAAAGGAATAACGAGTCCATGAAACATGTTGAAAAGAAGAGTAATCAAATTCAGTGTAAAATGTAGAAATTAAGGAGAAAATTATTTGTGGAGTTCTGGATAGTGTTAAGGAATAGAGAACAAAGGGTTAATTCTTAATGTATTTACTGACATTGTGATGTGTGAATTGTGAATGTGTTTCTATGGATTTACAAAAGTAACATGGAAGTACCAGTACAGAGACGACCCTCAGGGTAAAATCTATATTGGCCTCAATACATTATAGCTTTGTGGGCTTGCACTTAACTCTCTCTTGCTATTCTCAATTGTGTTTGAGTCTTCAAGGGGCATTATTTTTTGTTTGACACACACACTGTGTGTAGCAGTCCATAAGCAGTTCCTATCTTAATGGTTTGAAAGTGTTGATCCTCTCGAAAGAGTAGTTTTTACTTCCTGGAAATAGTTCTCTCAGATGCCAGGTGATGCCTGATGACTCTGAATATAACTTCCTTGAAGGAGGATAATAACACTACTTTTCCATTTTATCCCCTCTATTGTGAAAGGGGCAAACTGTTCTCACGAGGCTCTTCTAGGAAACAGCTGTAGAGATGATGACAATTGGTACTGAGACTGGTGTCAGTACCAAGCAGTGGTTTAGGAAGACATATTGTTAATCTTCAAACCAGATTTTAAGCTTTCAGGGATGAGGAGACTGAGGCTCCAGGAAGTTCTAAGTGATGGGAACCTATGCAAAAATGAAATTAGATGACACGTGAGAATACCTAGTGCAGACATTGTAGAGGATAGGTAGTTACCTTCAGTTCTGCCCTTTCCTCTTCTTTTCCTACCCTCTGCTTTAGTTCGAATGTTTGTGTCCTCTCAAAATTCCTACATTGAACCATAATGCTCAAGGTGATGGTATTAGGAAATGGGGCCTTTGAGAGGGAATTTGGTCATGAGGGTAGATCCATTATGAATAGAATTAGTGCTGCCCTAAGAGAGGCCCAAGAGAGAGCCCCCTTGTCCCTCCCAACACATAAGGTTATAGTGAGAAGACAGCCATCAACAAAGAAGCTGCACCTTGCCAGACACGCATATGCCATCACCTTGATCTTGGACTTCCCGGTCTCCAGAACTGTGCACAGTAAATTTCTGTTGTTAATAAGCCACCCTGTCTATGGTATTTTGCTCTAGCAGCCGGAGAGGATTAAGACACCCTCTTTTCCACTGCTCCTCCCCCATCCTTTTCTCTTTTCCTTTCTTCCTTTGCTGAATACTTAAAGCATTTTCCATTTAGGCTTCTCTTTAGTTATTACAATGACCTGATTCGGCAATTTGTGAGATTTTTAAGCCTTTTTCAATCCTACATTAAAACCGATGTCAATTATCTGGTGAATTTTACAGTTCCAGATAGAGTGAAAACTATATATTGACCTTGTTTACTGAGTACAGGAAATTCCCAGGTAGTGTAGCTGCAGTGGCTCTTGCATTCACGTCAGAATGAGCTAAAGTCTAAAAATAGATTATGTTCTGTGCGTAAGGTTCTTCCCTAGCGCTTTCAACTTCTGTTTCTTAGAAACAGTTGATGCAGCTCAGAGGCAAAAAAAAAAAAAAAAAAAAAAAAAAAAAGTGAGAGTAACTCCATAATTCACAGTGGAAGGAAATTATATTAAATTCCTAATGAGTTCTGACACATAACGTCAGAAAGTGCTGTAAGTCACAGGAACATTTTTAGGAGTAGCCTTGCTGAAAAGTTACATATTTGAAACTTCATAATGTGAAGTGCATTTATATATTTATAGCTTTATTTATATATTGGTAGGCTGTGTCTTTGTAATCTATTATATATATATATATATATATATATATATATATATATATATACACATACACACACACACATACACACACACACACACTGACAATTTCTAAATTTATAACACTTTTGGGAAATCATCTTTTGAAATACCCTGATTTTTTCATTATACAACCTAGTTCTTTTGTTAAATTCCTCCCCCCCGCCCCACCCTGTTTAATTAGGATGCCATCTTTCTTTCTGTCTTTCTTTCTTTTTTTTCTTTTTTAACAAAAGGCATGTCTAGAGTTTGCTTACTGCATCAGTAGTTAATGTAAAGTAGTGTTTATATGCCAATGAACTTGAGGTCTCTGATTTGATGATGTGTGTAAATGTAATAAACCATCTGCAAGGGTGGGGTTTTGGGGTGTGAGGGATTAGTAAGAACTCAGCTAAAGCCTCTCATCTCTATGCTTTCAGACCTTTACCATGACCCAAAATGTGTTCTGTAATTACCACTGTATATCTGCCTTGTCTGTCTGTGTTTGAGCACCTAGAGGAGAGTAATCATACCATATTCAGTTTTGTGTTGCCCTCAATGCTTCTTGTGATGCTGAACACGTACTCTCTCAAACCTCATGGCAGGGAAGAGTGAACGTGTGACCTGGGGGAGCTAAGGATATAGTTTGTAGAAGTCTGTTACTACCACAGTGCTGCTGTGAAGTCTTTTGTTTTGAAAATTCATTCGGGCTTGGATTCCTTACCTAAAATGCACATGCCACTTACTCCAATTGGGGGGGGGGGAGGTGGTTGCTTTAAATTTCATTATGTTGAATGAAATTTCCATGCTAAAACATGTGCTGTATTCACCCTGAAATGTATGAAGATGGATACGCATCAGAGGGTGTTGAATTTAACTGAATTTAGCAATCCAGTTTCAGAAAGCCAGGAATACAGATAAGTCAGCTGAAGACAAGGTAGATATAATTTTTAATCTTCTGACTTCCTTCCAGTGTTCTATATCTACTTTTCTTTCATTTCCTCTTCTCTGTGTCTTCATTACTTCCAACAGGCTTTGTACGCTCACTTATTGTCAACATTTATGCCAAATCTCAGAGGAGGGGCTAACAATGACTATTAAACACAGGCTCCAAGCTCACATTGTCACTGCTAAAGGATATTATAGCCCCGCTGAGGGGCTAAATAAGCAAATATATATGTTCCAAACTGGCCTGCTTTGATGACTGAATTCTGACATTTGAATTACAACCAATGTAGCATAATGGCAAGATTAGGGACAGTGGGACCTCACAAAGCCAAATCCATATCCTGGCTCTCTTATGCTGTTTGTATGTCTTTGGACAGATTTAAGCTTTCTATGACTGGCATTGTTTTGGGTGCTTCGTATATTTGATTTGATTTATTCCTCACTGCCACATTCCTGAGGCTGTTTGTATCTTCATTGTACACATGAAAGGGCACCATGTCTTTAAGAACGACTAAATTATGCTGGTGTATGAATCTACAAAGTGACAGAGGTGGGATTGAACTCCATCAGTGTAATGTTAAAGCACCTTTCATGCAACCTGCTATCATCTGAAATGACTAACCAAGGTCTTAGAGAAAATGCTTCCAATTATTGTAATGCATTTTAATACTATTTTTATAACAGTATTGGAATTACAGAAAAATGAGAAAATAGTAAAGAGCATTCCTATATACTCAACATCTAGTATCCCCTGTTATTAACACCTACAGTAATATGGTACATTTGCTACAAGTAATGAACCAATAGTGATATACTATTGTTAACTAATATCCATAATTTATTCACATTTGCTAAGTTTTGACCTAATATCCTCTTTCTTTTCCAGGATCCCATCCAGTGTGTCATATTACATTTAATTGTCATGTCTCCTTAGGCTCCTATAGGCTGTGACAGTTTCTCACTTTCCTTGTTTCTGATCATTTTGACAGTTTTGGAGACTGCTGATGAGGTGTTTTGTAGGATTCTCCTCCATTGGAATTTTTCAGATGGTTTTCTCGTGCCCTGACTTGGGTTATGAGATTTGGGGAGGAAGATCACAGATGTGAAGTGCTGTTTTCGTCACATTATATGAAAGATATATGGCATTATGATTCATGACTGTTGATCATAACTTTGCCTGAAGTAGTGTTTGTCAGTTTTCTCTAATGTAAAGTTACTCTTTTCTCCACCTTTCCATATTTTACTCTTTGGAAGATCCACTATCAATAGCCCACATTTATGGAGGGGGATTTATTCTCTCCCTCTTTGATGGAGAAGTATCTACATAATTATTTGTAATTCTTCTACATGAGACAGTTGTCTCTTATCCATTTATTAATTTGTTCAATTATTATTATATATAAGTATAGACTTATAGATACTAATTTTATATCTTGGGTACTTAGATCTGAGTGTATTTTCTTGCTCAAAATTTTCCAGCTTTGGTTATGGGGAGCCTTTAAATTGGCTCCTAAGTCTCTTTGACATACTCCCATATAACTCCCAAAATTTTTTGTTTTGTTTTGTTTTGTTTTGTTTTGTTTTAGTGTGTCCTTACTTGCTAACATACCAAGCTTATCTTGTATAATTCCTGCTTCACTCCTTGAATCAGTTGTTTCTCCAAGGAGCTTCTGGTTCCTTTCATAGGAGAATGGTATTAGAAACCCAGATCTGGGCCCTTTGCTACTGGGATGGACCTCTCAGCTGACCACACAAAGCAATGTATGTGTGTGTACTAACCCATGTATATACACATATCTATAAATATTTCTACTTGCAACTATATATAATATACTGAACTAAGTTCTTACTGATGTCTCCAACTCTAATCCATTACTACATGAATCATTCTAGCTTCTTCCCCTTGCTTATTGTAATGCATTTTTGCTGTTGTTATTGTCAAATGATCCTTTACTGAAATATTTTTCTTTGTAGTTCTTAACTGGCTGGGCATTCCACTGCACTACTATTGATGTCATCTATGATGTCACCAGGGTGGCAGCCATCAACAGTGCAACCCACAGATTGGGCACTTTCTGGGATCTCTATAATGGTTCCAGAGAGTTCTCTGGCTAAAGATCAGTGCTGCATCTGTTGGGCAGTGTTGACAATCCCAACAAAAGTGATATTTCCACTGTGCTTAATGTTTTCCTGCTGCTTCTGACTTTTGGTCGTTCCTTGAGGGCTTTGGCAATCAGGACAGAGGCAGAAGGTACCACTTCAGTCTGGGCCTGTTCTGAATGATCAGTTTAATTGTAATCCTTACACCCTTCAAATCACCCATTGTTTTGGAAAAGTCGCCACCAACCTTTTCTGGAGACAGGCCCAGGGGGCCAATTCTTTGGGGTTAGGGCAGACGTGCTCACTGACTTCCCCACCAGTGCATATCAGGCATACAACTTTGATTTCATTGAGGTCAAATTTAGGCAACTTGGTGAAGGCAGCTGGTATCAGATGAACTCTGATTTGGGATGACAGAGATAGTTACACCTTCACCTCCTCTAAGCTGAAAGCCAAAAGTTGTAATACATTTTAATAGAACATGAGTATGATTTTTTTTCTAACTTCTATTGATAAAGATAACATTTATTGATGGCTTACTATGTTTCAGGCATTGCCCTTAGAACTTTATTTGGATTATCTCCATCAGTTTTCACACCTAGACTAGAAGTAGTGAGGATGCCTCCATCCTTTTTTTCAAGTTTCATTTTGAACAACTCAATATTTCTATTTTGAAATCTCACATTTACACAAAGAAAGAGATAAACTCAGAGATACTCACTAATTTGGCCAACTTCCTGCAGTAGTGAGTATGATAGTCTGTATCTTCTGACTTCAGAGCTTGTCCCTAACTATTCTGTAGATGAACTCCTGGCTCTCAGTATTCCTTTGCTTCTCATGGTGGGAGTCACTGGGTGAATACAGTGTTGGCACCCTCAGGAAAACAGACAATACTGAGGCATTTATAGGACCAAGTGCATTAGACATGCCCAATATTTTTACTGTTTCAAGGCACTATCAACATACATCCATTATCTGATGAGAGCAATAAGAAAGAGATTGCAGAAGAATTTAACACATTAAACTCAAAGAAGCTTCTGTTTGTTATTTATTTTCATACAAACCTTCCTTCTGATAGCTGCTATTCTGAAATGTTGAAATTGTACCTTTTGGGAGTATGTGGACTAGGGCAATATGAAAATAATGCTTTATAGTTTTGGCAGACCAGCCAGAACTGCTTTTTTATACATCATGAGCGAGTGTTAATAAATGGTTTTTCCAAAATGGTCAGGACATGTAATGCCTAGTACTTGTATGAATGTGGTCATTTTGGTTTACAGGGTCCATGAATGAGTAAAAATTCTGAGGGAATTTCTCTTGGGCATAAAATTATAGAGATTCCCTGGAGGAAATGAATGGTGACAAATTGAATTGGGGAAGCAGTTGTTATCCTAGGATCACTAGCAATACTCTGCTTATGTTGTTATATACATGAGTGAATATAAAATCACTTGGGGTTGGGCGTGAACTTGAATTTTCTTGACTTAATTCTCTATATGTGAGTATCACCATCTTCTTAGAGCTATATCTAGGCAGTGCCAAATGACTGGTCAGTTCAGTTGTTATTCTCTGTTTTGGCCTTTACCACCTGTCTCTAAGAACTTCCCATGTGACTCATGATTGTTTAAGTTTTATCATCAACTTTTGCATAAGCTCTGAGCCACAGATTCTCAACATAAAAATAATAGGCAGTTATTGATCCCCTATTAAATTTTTTTAATGTTCATTCATTTTTGACAGACAGAGAGAGATGGAGCATGAGGGGGGGAAGGGCAGAGAGAGAGGGAGACACAGAATCTGAAGCAGGCTCCAGGCTCTAAGCTGTCACCACAGAGCCCGATGCAGGGCTCAAACCCATGGACTGCGAGATTATGAACCTGAGCTGAAGTTGGATGCTTAACTGACTGAGCCACCCAGGTGCCCATCGGTCTCCTATCACATGCAAAGCACTTTTAAGAGCACTTTACATGCAACCTTTCATTTTAACTTCATGACACTTTTATGAAATGGGTATTATTAACTACTTTTATTTTATGCATGAATATTGTTAAAGATGTTAAGAAACTTTCCTGAGTCTACACATTTCATACGTGGCAGAGTTGGTATTTAAACCAAGGTGACTTTTGCACCTCTAACTACCACTCTAGGGTATAAATCCAGGTAAATGGCAAGAACAAGCAATCCCAAATATACAATGGCTAAACTAAAAATGTATTTTTCAATCATGTTACATACCCAATTCAGTTAGGCAAGGGGTTTGTGATCTGTAGTCTCTCTGAGACCCAGGCTGATAGAGTCTCCACTATCAGGTGTTGCATAGTCTGGAGCACAAGGTCTTCTCAGTCACTGTGGCAAAGGAAGAGACTGCTAGAAACTTCTGTTTTAGTTCTTTTTTACTTAGATCCCAAAGTAACAGACTTTTTAGCTACAACTAGTCAGTGTCCCTGTCTAACTGCAGTGGGGCTAGGAAATATGTGGGTATAGGTAGAATAATGAAGTAGTATTAGATACTGTATAATGTGCCCCTCTAAATTCATATGTTGAAGTCCTATTCCATAATGGGACTATTGGAAATAGGGTCTTTAGAGAGGTAATTAAAGTTAGATGAGGTCCTAAGAGTGAGGGACTAATCCCGTATGGCTGCTGCCCTTATAAGAAGTGGAAGAGATATCAGTGTTAGGTAGCCATCCACAAAAAAGGAAGAGAACTCTCACTACAAACCAGACTTTCCACCACTTTGGTCATGGACTCCTAGCCTCTAGAACTGTGAGAAAATAAATACCTGTTGTCTAAAGTCACCAGTCTGTAATTTTGTTATGGCAACCTGAGCATATAAAAGCAGCACCACTGGGTCTGTCATAGCGATGCGATACATATTCCGAGGCATTGTTGGGAGAATTCAACTGAAAAAGATGTAAAAATATTTCAAATTTAATTACTGAAAAATAATTGATGTTCAATAACTGTCAATTTCAAGGCTTGCAATTTACCTTGCATAATCCTAAACACTCCTAAAATTCTTGCCATTCAGTGCTTTTACCACTCAGGTGTTTTCATTGGGATTCCCTTATAGCATAGATTTTCCATTGATGGGTGTTTTAGTCAAGCTTCTAGAGAAAAACAGAATCACTAGTCAAATTGACACATAAAATAAACCATCATAAAGGAGAAAACATGAAATATTTAAGAAGAAAAGGATTAACAAATTGTGTAATAATCAACCTCTCAAATAATAAGAATGAGAGTTGTTAAAATGAGGAAGTATACATATTTTAATATTGATGTCTCAATTGCTTTCACAAATACTCCTGAATATCTTAATATATCTCAATCTGATTATAGAATATGGAAATAAATTTATGTGAACATGTTCGATGGTAAATATTATGTGATGTGACTAATACGCAATATTCAGTCACTTACCTTTTTATAAATTAGTTTTTTTTCCAATCTGGCAAATACCATTTTTGTTCCAATTCATAAATACTAAGCAATAATTCACAAAAGATTTTTGCAATTACGCTATCAATATAAATATTATAAAATGTTATTGTTTGGTTCTCTGAAAGCACAGAAATGTAATTTTGTATTGGGCTTTTAAAACTCTACATACAAAGATAAATTTGGAAGGGCCCTATTCGTATGCAGTTTACATGGCAAATATTGATATGTATATTTCCTTCCCCACTCCTTTATTCTCCCCTCCAGGTTTAAATTCAGTGTTGTTAAGTAATTACATTTAAATGCTATAAAACTTGTCAAACTGGAATTATTTCTATTCAAGTTTCCAAAAGTTCAAAATATTATTCAGAAAGTGTTTATGCCATGGAATGGTAGTATATGGGGAAGGTTTGTAAGACTTTTTATGCCTCATCATGCATTTTTTAAAATCTTGTCTAACTTATTTTTTTATTCACATTATTGTTAGCAACAGAGTTTACATATCCTAGTAGACTCACTGAAGCAAGAACCAGGACAAAGAAAATAATGTAAATAAAATCACAGTGAAAAATATTTCAAAAATTTTATCCCACAGTGTATAAGAAATTCTATCCATTCCCAACCTCTCAAACTTGATACTGTTTTACTTTTTAATTATTTCCAATCAAATGGTAAAAAATATTTTTCATTATGAATCTCATTTACTCTTATATGATAACAAATTTGAGCATATCATTGTATCTCATTAGATATTTAGATCCCCTCTTTGAAGAGGTGACCATGTAAGCCTCGCATCCATTGTGCTGTTGAGTTGTTTGTCCTTTCTTTTTTTATTTATGATACACACACACATACACACATTCATATGCACATGCCTACCCATGTAAACCATTATTAAAATACAGAATAGCAGTACTTCTGGTTATAGACATAGTGACAGGATAAGGAAAAGTACGTGAAGCGCATGAATACAGGTAACTTATTTTTGAAGATCTAGTAATTGGATTTGGTACTAAATTCACAAGTATTATTAGAATCTTAACACATAAATGCAGATGTAAATAAAGGGAATAATAAGGGGCCAGATTTGTATCAATAATTACAGTATCTCATGAACCAAGTTTTGTGCGTATTCTCATTCTGTGTTCCTGTCTTCCATTAGAAAATTATTCCCTGATAAAATGAGTACTCAATAATAATTTATATTTAAGTGTGATAATTGTATGAAAAAAATATTACAGGAGTGATACTTGTGATGGTTTTTGTGAAGAGGAATCAGATGTGTTCTAGTAGGAGTAGACTTGGACTTGGATTAGAAGACAATATCATTACTTATTAGTCATAAGTCCAATGATACATATAATACTTTGTTTTCCTTTAATCTTAATGTATATAGTGCTGATTATACTATTATATTACTAATTGTACTATAATACTATAACATTACTAATACTAGAAGTAATTAATACTTGTGCTAATATTACAAACGTTTAAGCTTCTAGTGGATTAAATAAGTCAAGATTAACAATTGAATTGCTGATGTAAGCTATTTAACAACAGAGAAATGTATTATGTTGACATAATTAAAAACAACAAATGAAATGCCCAACTACTTTCCAGTTTCATTTTTAACATTCAGGATTTTCTTCCAGTAAAAGTCCAGGTGAGAGTGAACATATTCTCTCTAAGTAAACAGATAGACAGAGTGAGGAGGATTTGGAATGAGATGTGGGTAAGAATATGGGGATACGATTTTGGAAAGAAAACTAACATTACTGATTGACCACTCAGACAAATGGACTAAGACCTTCTGTGTTCTCTTCATCCTCACAACAAACTTTTGAAGCAGGTATTTTGTTTTGTTTTTATGAATTATTAAAACAAGAAAGAAATTAAGAAACTTGACCAAGGCCACGTGTTTAGAATCCACCAAGCTGAGGTGTTAAAAATCACACCTGCATTTATTACACTTGCCCATAATGAGACTATTTCAGTGTCCTATCAGAAATGGCAATTCTGTTGTCTATATAATGCTTGTTAGAAAGAGATAAAACAATTTTGTTGTAAGCCAACTAATGAAGTCATGGAGTTGAATTTTTTCACTTTTACATCCGAATGTCTATGCTTTACCCCATACATTTTAAACATTTACTCACAACTTTTACTTAATTAAGTCTTTATGTGTGGGGAGAAATTGTTTCATTTTCACATTTAACTAAAATGTTCAAGTAAAATCAAACTCACCTAATTAGGTTCAGAGGAAATCAGAGCTTAACAGGGTATATCAACAGGCGCAATTAATCCTCAGCAAAATCCTGCAACATTAAATTTACACTAACATTCACCCAACATATAATTTATAATTTTAAGATGGAACATTGAAATCACATGGTTATTTAAAATAATTATTAATATAAAAAATTTACTATAAATTTTGCATAGGTGGCTATTTTGGTATTGTTTTCAGTTCCACTAAAATTTTAAATCAAGCGAACCAAGTATTGGATCTTTTCAGTCAGTTGATTATGGCAGAAGCTGTTAAGTTTCCCCCAAATCACATTCCTTTTCTTCCTCTGCACACAGCTAGAGTACATTACCAAATTAGGTATGACTATGTGACAAGTTCTTGTCAATAATATGTGCATGGAAATGGCATGTCCATATCTGGGCCAAGGCTTTTAAGGATGCAAATATGCCTTCTGTCCACTATTTTCTCCTCATTCCATGGCCTGAGTGAAGATGATAATAAGGTTCTAGAAGAGGTCAGGCAATGCCATAATCATTTCCTGAAGAATAGACACCTGCTGGTCAGAACACTAACCTTGGACTATTATACAACAGTGTTCACATTGTGTGAGAATTATTATACACTTTGAATTTTAATTTGTTACAGCAGTTTGTTTATCAGCTAATATTTAATGATCCTCACACCTTTATGCCATATGAAGAATTGAATATCTAATAGCAAATATAATAGGGAGGTTAACAGATTAGTTTCTGAAGCCAAATTGTGTTGAACATCTTGTCTGCTACCTAATAGCTGGAAAATATTTCTCTGCTTCTGAATTTCCTCATATGTAATATGGAATCAATGATAGCATCTACCTCCAGAACTGATATTCATCTGGTATGCCTTGACAGTTGTAACAGCATGAATGTTAATAATATGTAAAAAATATTAAAAGTGCTTAGAATATATTAGGCATATTTGATACAATATATAGTAGCAGTGATAATATTTATTTAATTTTGATAAAATTGGAGATCTCTTCCAGGGAAGCTAGTTAAAGTCAGCTTTGGGGGAGGGGATGAGATGGAGGTGCAGATATTCTCAAGGTTTCATTTGTTTGTTTTTAACTCTAAAGACCAAGGGTAAATCTATAAAGAGGAATGTAATATGCATTTCTTTGAAGACGCAGGAGCTCACATTTCCTTTCTCATGCAGCCTCAAGCAGGTTATATATTTCACCTTTTTATTTAAATACTAAAAGTTTTTCCTACATAGTTTAAGAGATGTGTTTGCTTAGGAAATGTGGCAAAGAGATGAGTGTAAGAATGTATGACAGTTCATCCTAATTGGCATTTTCAGTCCATTTACTCTACCTGAACTTCTGCAAGGATACTCACCTTAGGGAACCATCCAGTATTGTATAGCCCACATCGGTTTTTGGTGTCACTGTCTAGATAGATAAAGCAGAATAGGGTAGACTTACTGCTTGGGTGGATGCATCTTAATAGTTCCTTTATACCAACCACTGATGCCTTACTTCTTGCCCCCGAGCTTCCTCAAGCTGTGTTTAGTTTCTGATATGTACCCTTGGTCCACAATCTCTCAAGAAATCTTTTTAACTAGAATTGCTTATGAAATCTCATTTTCTCCATGAAACCACTCTAGCAACTTTATTTTTTTTTCAATTTTTTTAACGTTTATTTATTTTTGAGACAGGGAGAGACAGAGCATTAACAGGGGAGGGTCAGAGAGAGGGAGACACAGAATCTGAAACAGGCTCCAGGCTCTGAGCTGTCAGCAAAGAGCCCGAAGTGGGGCTCGAACTCACGGACCGAGAGAGATCATGACCTGAGCTGAAGTCGGCCGCTTAACCAACTGAGCCACCCAGACGCCCCCCACTCTAGCAACTTTAGAGAAACAAAAATAGTATATTACTCTCCTATGTAAATATGCATAATTTCATGACTATATATTCCATGATTTATTATAAATGTAATATAAATTTTAATGAATATTCATTAATCTTTCTGAATACATGTATTATGTTTCTGTGTGTCAGACTAGATTATTTTACTTTTAGCACTGAGATCAACAACGGAGTTATTAGCTTCATTCTTGGTCACATTTTAAAATTTGTCACATTTTATAATGATTCTTACTGAGAAATATGTCCAAGATTATATCACAGAATGCCATTGTTGTACTTTATGCTCAGATTTTGAGAAAATGAAGATTTTGAGATTGTTGAAGTCTTAAGCATCTCCAGAAATGGTAGCATTGTTTTTTACCAGCCTCAGGTCTTTTTCTTTTCTATTTCTTTCTGGGCATTCATAAATTCTCAGATGTCTTCCTCAAGTTACAAAGGCCTGCCTTCTGATTCCACCTGTAGTCATTTTGGCCACTGTTGCCAGATGTCCGTTTATGTTGGAGACTTATGCATAGTGCTTAAGTTAGTGATACAGTTGAATACAATGAAAATGTGGAAGAATTCCCCTGAATCGATGTCTTTTTATACAGGGAAGTAAACAGAGTTATTAGCAATATGGAATATTGGGGGGAAAATTCTAGTAAAGCAATATGTATGCTTTCGGCTGTCTGTGTTTCCTTATCAAGAAGCAATGTGGTATACTAGAATGTATTTTAGGCTATAAATTAAAAACAAAAATGTAGGGTCTTGGCTTTGGTCTACTACTCACCCAGCCACTAGCAAATGATACAGTATCTGGGAGATTTAGCTATTCATCCTTCAAGTGGGAAGAATAAGCTTCACTTATCTCAAAGTTTGCTGTGAAAATCAGGCAATATTTAACTGGCCTTCTGAAGCACTTCTTTTTCCAAGAGGGGGATAATAAGGATCTGAAATAATGTAACCTTTTATTCAAAGCTAAAATATTGCTAATTCCTTTCTATATAGTTTGCTCTTTTTAAGGGTACTCTATACATATTAGTAATTATAATTCCATTAATAATGTTTTACCTACAGATAACATTTGGCAAGAAATCAAGGACTTTACGCACTGCATAGAATGTTTTTTGTATCAAAGTAAACCAGCTGTGGACCTTTGCTCAATACATCAATATCTAGATTTTTCAAATTTCTATTTCTGTTATATTCTGCCAGTCAAGGCTTTTTATATAAATATGAAAGAAAATGAGCAGCTAGTAGTACATTGGTGTGTCGTTCCAATGAACTTTAGAATGCTTAATATCATCTTGTTTAATTTCATGTTTCATAAAAGCTTCTCAATTGCCGGATCAATTACTTTCAATCTCCACATCAATCAGTCCAGATGGTTCTCATTATTTGCTAAGGATAGCTGCAAATTGAAATTTTTGAACTCATGATGCATATTGTGTTAATCACTGATATGGAAGGGTCCTTCTGCAG
This sequence comes from Acinonyx jubatus, assembly GCF_027475565.1. Classification (NCBI taxonomy): domain Eukaryota; kingdom Metazoa; phylum Chordata; class Mammalia; order Carnivora; family Felidae; genus Acinonyx; species Acinonyx jubatus. The sequence continues at coordinate 164,144,564 of NC_069382.1, read as the reverse complement.
AATAAGTGGAGCTGAAAAAGGTGTGTTTTATAGTCACAAACTGAGTATTATTTAAGATTGAAAGGGACTCTTTAAAGTGTTATACCCAGATGAACATTAGAAAATGCAGTCTTGAGAAAAATCAAGTCAATTATGTATTCATTGCTGAAATAAGAACATCATTTCATTTCTGATTGTAATTTGAATTTTGATTTGAAGTTAAAAACAAACCCCTCAGGATTGTTTTATATTGCAGAATAAGCTATAACTTGTTCTGTAAACACTATTCGTTGTTACACTGAAAATGTGACTTACACTTCTTTGTGTATAATACAATCCTTTTACTGTCAATTTTTCCTGAACATAGCTTACAGGTAGAATATGTTCCAATTTAAATAGTTTGAAAAATAAAGTAGCTGATACATGATAATAGTTTCACTTTTATTACTGACTTAACTAAGGTAATTTTTAATAGTTGCCAGTTGGTTGCATTTTAATGTACCTCAATCATTTTCTGTGTTGAACACAATTATGAAGATTTTTATTCAATCCTCTTACATTTATATAAACAATGTAATAACATGTTAAATTTTGAAGTGGGAATCAAGCCTCCATTTATTCTTAAATTTATTAACATATTTATTAGGGAAAGAAGATAATTCTCCTGATTATTTAAGCAAGTAATGGAAATTCATGAGAGACAGAAATAATAATTGAAGGGTCAATTCATTAAGAGGATATGACGCTTGTAAGTATATGTTCATTCCAACGTTGGAAGACCTAAATATTTCGAGCAAATATTAAGAGAACTAAAGGGAGATATAGACAACAATAATAGGGGATTTCAGTACCTCACTTTCAATGGTGGGTAGATTATCCAGTTGATGTGATGAGGGGACAGTAGACCTGAATAACACCACAGACCAACTGATTCTAGCACATATAGAACCTTACATCCAACAACATCGGAATGTACATTCTTCTCAAGTGCACATAGAAGATTCTCCAGAGTAGATCATATGTTGGGGTACAAAGCAGCCTTAACAAATTTAAGAAGATTAAAATCATATCTAGTATTTTTCTGATCACACTGGTATAAAACTAAAAATCAGTGACAGGAGGAAAACTGGAAAATTCACAAACATATGGAAATTAACACACTTTTGAACATCCAAAGGGTCAAAGAAGAAATCAAAAGGAAAAGAGTATCTTGAGACAAATATAACAACATACCAAACACAACATACCAAAATTTATGGCATGAAGCAGAAGCAAAAGTTCCCAAAGGGAAGTTTATAGCTATAAATGCATAATCAAGAAAATAGAAAGATGTGAAACAACACCTAAAGGAACTAGAAAAAGAATAACAAACTAAGCCCAGAATTGGCAGAAGAAAGGAAATAATAAATATTAGAGTATAAATAAATAAAATATAGACTAGAAGAACAAGAGTATAAAATTAATGAAACTAAGAGTTGATTTTTCAAAAGGGTAAACAAAATGGAAAAACCGTTAGCTAGCCTAACCAAGGAAGACAAGGTAGGACTCAAATCAACAAACATATAGATGAAAAGGAGCACATAACCACTGACACTACAGAAATGCTAAGAGTCATAAGGGGCTACTATGAACAATTCTATGCCAACAAATTGGATAGCCTATAAGAAATAGATACATTTCTAGAAAGGTATAACCTTCCAATAATGGATCATGGGGAAGTAGAAAATCTGATCAGACCAATAATAACTAAGAAGATTGAAGCAATAATTAAAAACACCCCCAAAAGAAAAGCCCAGGACCAGATGGTTTCACTGGTACATTCTATCAAACATTTAGAGAAGGACTAATGCCAATCCTTCTCAAATTCTCCGAAAAACAAACACATGAAATTAAAGAGGTTGCTCACAGTAGCCAAGGGATGAAAACAACCAAGTGTTCATGGATGGATGAATGGATAAAGAAAATGTCATATATATATATGCAGTGGAATGTTACTAAGCCATAGAAAGAAGGAAATCCTGCCATATTTGACAACATGGTTGGATCTTGAAGGCATTGTGCTAGGTGAAATAAGTCAGAGAAAGGCATTTACTGTATGATCTCACTTATTTGAGGAATCTTCAAATGTCAAACTCATAGCAGGATGATGGATGACTAGTGGCTGGGCAGTGGGGGAAATGGACAGATGTTGTTTGAAGAGTAGAAACTTCCAGGTAGAAGATGGGTAAGGGCTGAGTATCTGATATTAAGAATGGTTACTATAGTTAGAAATATTTATTATATACTTGAAGGTGCTAAGAGCATAGATCTTTAATGTCTCATCACACCACAAAACAATTATAATCATGTGAGGTGATGGATGGGTTAACTAACCATATGTGGCAATAATTTTACAATATATATGTTGATCAAATTCACATCATACACCTTAAACTTACACAATATAATAGTTATATCTCTGTATAGCTGAAAAAAGAATAATTGAAAATATCCATCACATTGTATTGACATTCCCTTTGCTTCTGTCCTTTCTAGTAGACTTTGAGCTCTTGAAGACATTGACCAGGTATTCTCCTTGTTAACTTAACCAATATTTTCAGGGAATTCACAAACTTAGTTCATCCCTGGCAAATATTGACAGTAATAGACTAGGTGATTCAGGAAGGAATACACCTAGCATTTTGATGGAAAAAAATGCGAATAAATCGTTCTGATTAATTGTGGAGAATTCTTCCAGAAAATATATAAAATTGGATTAGGCTAAGTAATATAGTGGTTAAGCATTAGATAAATCTTGAATGGCTGGAGGGTAGATATAACTGAACCAACCCCTTTGTTTTTATCAAGTTCTTGTTTTGTGGGCTGATATCTATCAAGTGGTACATGACTACTTACACGCATTATGGTGATTGTATTCCCGGAAATGTAACTAAAATAAATGTAACTAAAATAAGCTTTCCAAAATTATGAACAATTTCTTACTCTGGAAAAGTTTAATCGGGAACTCTGAGAATTTAATAGCACAATAGATGTAGCATTATATTCCTAAGCTTAACTTTCCTCTCTTTCTCATCAATTTAAGACTCTACAATCAAGTTCAATGGAGAGGGGATGTGAAAAGTCAACCTGTGTTTGTCCAAAAGGTTGTATGATGCCTCTCCCTTGCATAAATACACCTGTTTTTTAAAAATAATTTTCATTAATTTATTTCTTCATTCATTTAAGAATTATTTTTGTGAAGCACTGTAGTGTGATGATTAACAGAACTCCCTCTGGGGACGCCTGGGTGGCCCAGTGGGTTGGGCATCCCACTTCGGCTCAGGTCATGATCTCAAGATCCATGAGTTCAAGCCCTGCGTTAGGCTCTGTGCTGACAGCCTAGAGCCTGGTACCTGCTTCGGATTCTGTGTCTCTGTCTCTTTCTGCCCCTCCTCTGCTCACGCTCTGTTTCTCTCTCCTTCAAAAATAAATAAACATTAAAAAAAAAAGTGTAAAAAAAAAAAAAAAAGAAGCACTTCCTCTGAAGCCGATCCTGCTTGGATTAAAATCAGGGCTTCTCCCCATACCAGCTGTGTGACTTTGGGTGAACTACCAAGCTATAAATTAGGGATGTTAATAACAGTATCAATGTGATTCTATTATTGATAGTATTACATGGGTTCATGTATATAGGCATTTGCATATAGTACACATTGTATAAGTTTAGCTTTTTTTATTTAGTGAATACTTAACATTTTTCTAATCTTGTTATTTTGAGATAATTGTAGACTCACAAGAAATTTCAAATAATTACAGAGATCCCATATTCTCTTTACCTAGTTTCCTCCAATAATTACAGTTTATATAATTATAGTAAAATATTAAAACCAGGAATTTGACATAGACACAGTGAGTATGTGTAGTTCTGCATCAGTTATTCATATGTGTAAGTTCATCAAGATGATCTTGCAGTCAAGATACAGAACTATTCCATCACCATGGAGCTCTCCCTCATGCTTTATAGTCACAACCACCCCAAACCCTCGGTCATCCCTAACCTGTGGAAATTGTTAATCTGTTTTCTACCGCTATGTCAATTTCTAAGAGTTATATAATTGGAATATGAGACCCTTGATATTTTTTTTCCTACGCAGCATAATGCCTTTAATATCCATCAAACTTATTGCATGCGTCAATAGTTTATTCCTTTAAAAAATTAATTGAAATATTATTAACATAGAGTGTTGTATCAGTTTCAGGTGTACAATATAATGATTCAACAATTCTATACATTATCATTTATTCCTTTTTATTTCTGAGTGGCATTCCATCATATAGATGTACTATGGTTTGTTTAACCATTCACATATCCAGTAGTTTGGTTGTTTTCAGCTTTGGGCTTTTAAAATTAGAGCTGGTATGGAAGATTGTATACAGATTTTTATTTGTCTGAGATAAATATCCAGAAGTGCAATTGCTGGGTCATATATTAGCATATGTTTTATTTTATTTTTTTAAAGAAACTTCCAAACTATTTTCCAGCAGTATATGAAAGATGCAGTTTTATCATTCTTGTCAGTATTGAGTGTTGCCATTTTTTTTTAACTTTTAGCGGGTATAATAGGTATTTAGTCACCTAGCATTTTTATAAGAGTTGAAGTCACAAATATGAATATGATCTTGATCCAAGGGAGACACAATAAACAAGAAAACAAATAGAAAGTAACAATAGAAGATTATGAAGGAAATAAAGTGAGAAGGTAGTTAGTAACCAGGCACACAATTTTCATTAATTAAGGGGGGGTCAGGAAATTTTTCATCTGAGATTTCAAAGGAAGAATAATTATACAAAAGACTAGAGAAAGACTATTCTAGAAAGAGAAAACATACACCCCCCCACCACACACACACACAGTCATAGAGGTAGAAAAGGAGTTGCCATACCCCAAAGACTCGGAAAGTGATCAAGAATCTTTGGGGTAGGGATAAGTGTTATGGACTAAGTGTTTTTGTCCCACTCAAATTCATGTGTTGAAATCCTAATCCCCAGTGTGTTGGTATTAGGAGGTGGGATTTTTGAGGGCAGTTAGGTCATAAGGGTAGATACCTCATAAATGAAATTAGTACCCTTATGAGAAGAAACACAGAGAGGTTGCTTCCTCTGCTCTTTCTGCCAATTGAGAATACAATAAAAAGACAACCATCTGCAAAGAAGCACGTTCTCACCAAAACCTAACCATGTTAGCATTTCTGATCTTGGACTTCCCTGCCTCTAGAACTATGAAAAATAAATATATATTTTTAAGTCACCTCTAGGGTGATTTTTACAGCAACCAGAACAAAGACAATAAGAAAGAAAGGAATGATGTAAAATGTAGTTGGAGAAACAGACAAGAAAGTATCAAGTCTGGATCTCTGTCATCATAAAGGAGTTGGCTTTTTTCTTGTTAGCAATGGAAAACCAAAGAATCAAAGCAGAGTTTTTAGGGGGTAGAAAGTCAAGAGTCAAGATCTTGTGATTTTTCAAAATATCACTTTGACTACTGTGAACATAGATCAGTACGGGAGGGGTTGACATGTAGAGGAGCAGAGAGGCAGGTTTGGGTTATGAGCAATGGGGTGACTTTGACTAGAGTTCACAGTAGAAAAAGAGGCAAATGGAAATGTTATCACTTGGAGAGTGATGGAAAGGGCAGAATCTAGGCTGACCTCTGGGTTTGGGGCAGGGTTTTTTTGAGATGAGAAAAATCATTCAAGAAATTTTGTTTTTGTTTTGTTTGTTTCAGTGGGGGAGTGTTTGTCAGTTAGCTTGATTTTAGACATACTATGTTTGAGATTTCGGTTAGCTATCCAGGAGATTTCAAGCAGGAGGTCCCATGTATAAAGTATTGCATCTGTGAGTCTTTCTTCAATGGATTTAAATTTTTTTAAATTTGTATTCAATTTCATTAATATATAGTGTAATAATGATTTCAGGAATAGAATTTATTCAATGGATCTTAAATAGATATCAGATAAATGAGTTGAGGTATTAATATTGTGGTCTCCTCTTTCTTATCTGTGTGACTAGAGTGAGTGACAAAAATCTTTTTGAGATCAATTTTCCCATCCGTGCAATGGTAATAATAATAATTAATAATACCTATTTGATATGCGTAGGGTGAAAATCAAGTAAAATTATTCACACAAACTAGCTCTAACAGTGAAGTTATAAAATCAAAATTGTTTGGAGTCTAAATAAATATGCATTGTCTTCCATTTAATTTTCCCATTTTCAAATGCATAAGAAAACATAGAAAGATATTCTGTTTCCACATGTTAATCCTATAATGTTTATATAGATGTCTCAGTGTATAAGTACATTTTTTTATAATTCATCTTGAATGATACTTGCATCATTGTTACCAATGTTACCAGTTTTAAAAAGTGGATGATTTCAGATTTAACTTGGTCTTAAACCATCAGCTCATGTCACATATGTGACACTATTGATATTAGTAAAAAAAAATTGTAAAATCTTGCCTCTTTCTAAGAAAGTAATTTTATTCATTTTCTTTTCCAGTTTTAAATAAGAGAGACCTAAGAATCAATAACTTGCTCACAAGTCCTAGAGCCAGGTAAAAATCTTACCCACAAATCAGATTGATAATACTATGTTCCACTGATGTTGAGATTTTAGGCATCGAGAAACAGCTTTTAACCTATTCCCATTCTGCATTGGTATGAATATATTATTTACTCTATAGGCAGAATTTTTGTAGTTTGCTGTAAGGGCTTTTGTAAAGAAGAATAGGATATATTTTCATTCACAGAAAATACAGTTGAAAAATTTTCTTGACTTTTCATGGTATTTTTTTAAGGTGCTAATGAAAGAAAAAAATCTTAAAGGAAAAAAGAAAGATAACCTCTTTCATAAATTAAAGAATAATTTATATTAGTCAACAGTAGTTGAGAGAACAGAGAGTTCAACAGAAATGACAGTGCATAACCAAATCCTGTGAAGAGACAAGAGCTTGAAAACAGACTCTGTAATGAATGAATGTTTTCTTCTCTTCTGAATCTATTTGCTGTCCTTGTAAAAATACTAAAATCCCTTTGATTTTTGACTCATTTTCTAATTCACACTTTCAGCTTAATAATACATGAAGACCCATGCATTTTTTTTTTCAGAAAGCAGGAGACATTTCTGTTAGATAAAACAAATGTCTTTGAAGGGATGTCAGTATTTCAACTATGTGTGGTATTTTCAGTAAGCAAGACTATCTCTCTGTAATCTAAAGGGTTTTAAACTTATCTTTATTAAATTATGCCATGGGGTATTGTTCTCTAAGGTTTATTAAAGATTCATTATTAAGGATGAATAATTCTTTTCCATAACATTGGACAGTATATTTTTAATAAAATAGCATAAGATTTTCTGCTAAGTATGAGATGTTCTTGGTCACCCATATTTGATAACAAACTTCAAGGAGACGATTCATTTTCTTTGTATAGAACAACTTTTCAGGACACTGTATATTGACTTAAATCTTCAATGGTGAAAATATTACTTGCATTAGGTAGTCTCAAAGAGAGAAAGAGTGAGAGGAAGAGGGGCAGAGGGAGAGAGAAAGAATCTTAGCAGGATCCACATTCAGCACAGAGCCTGATGCAGGGATGGATCCCACAACCCTGGGATCATGACCTGAGCCAAAATCAAGAGTCAGATACTTAAATGACTGAGCCACCCAGGTGCCCCTATATTAGGTAGTCTTTTCTCTTTCCAAGAAGTCCAAGGAGTAAGTGGAAGTTTGTACAAGCAGTTATGTACCTCCTTCCAGAAAATGAGAGGGAAGAACTGTAAATATTTTGACATCACTTAAAATTAAATGTTTTGGTTCTATAACTAAGATTCAGTATGTTAATTACTTTCCCTTCCTATCACCTGAATTGGTAATCTGAAACCACCTCTGGATTTTTCAGTAATCTGTGAATACCCTAAAACATTTTTGTACTTTCATAACTAATGGTCTGGGTGATTTGGAAATTGATATCTCACAACCTATGATGGTGCAGAGTCATCTGTCCATTAGTATCTCTTGTGGGGTTTCTACATTTTATAAAGAGGAAGGATAAGACAATTTGCATTTTTTAAGTCCAAGAATGGACTCAAGAATATGTCCTACCTAACTAGGTATAAAAGACCTTTTGGTCACCATTTTGCCTATTGAAAGACGGTGAAGAGTAAAAGATAGTCTTTCAGACAAATTGAGGCATTGGAAATGCTGTCATTACCTTTGGTGTCCTATGGTGCCTCACAAAATTACAAAGTTTTATAAATAGTTCTGTGTGCAGTTGGCTGGAACGTGAGGTAGGTTATTGATTTACCTTGATGAAATTCACATATATCCCATGGACATGATTATATAGACACACTTGTTTGGGTTTTTCTCAACCAGCCATTATCAGTTTCAGGTATAATTCTGCCTCAGCCCACTCCATGTCCAACTGCCTGCTCTCATTGTGTAATCCCCATTATTTCTGCTCAGTTTCTGCTTTAATGGCTTCATTTAACTTGCTCATCTGCTTTCTGCTTTGCCTTTTGGCTCACTCATGTTTTCTTTTTCCTAGTCTTAAAAAACTTGGCTAAGTAACTAGTATTTTAGCCTCATTTAGTCTTAGTATTCTCTCATAGCATTCCTCTGAACATCCCATGTAAATGGTAGCTGATATTTCTGAGCACCAATTTCCTTCACTTCTATTTTCTTATTCTTTCTCATTGATGTGACAATGGAAGGTGAAGAATGTAGGCATTTTTTTCTGTCCTAGAAGAAATGACCTAAAATTTGCCATAGATCTGTAATGTTACAGTTAATAGTGACCTCTGGGTGATCTAGAAAATAATGGTAAACCATATATAAGAGTGAGTGGTCTTTCTGTAGATCTCTTGCCATTTGTATAAAAGGAGGTGTTAAATATCTAAGTAAATATTTTTATACAAATAAAGTATGTGGGTTAAAATCTAGTGAACAAAACAACTATACATTTATAATTTGGAAGCTTTTCTACACAATTCCTTAAAGAATTGCTCAATTGCTAATTATTTCTGCCTTCTCTGCCAAAAAGACTAGTATTTGGACTTGAAATGAAAAAGAAAACTATGGTAAGGGAAAGTGGAGTTTCTTTATGAAGTAACTATGGAGTACCCACAGGGAGAGTGAATCAGATGAAAATAATCACTGTAGAAATTTCCTTGTTAGAGAATATCCATCCTGGCCTTGAGGAAAGTGTATTTCTGTCTTGCTGCTTTGTTTCTTATCCCTTTGACTATGTCAGTTCCAACTTTAGTGAAACTATTACCCATTCCAAGAACATGTCTCTCCTAGGCGCAGCCATCTATTGTAATTAATCTTCCTGGTTCAATTATATTCTATTTGGGTTCTTCCTCTGCTCCATAACAATTCTCTGCGTATATTGTACACACACACTATATGTATTCATGATATGCTGAGATCCAAAAGTGGTTTTCATTTGAGGCAACTACAATCTCTCTGCTGGGTCAGCTCATTGGCCTTTGCGTGTTTTTATTTTGGACCAGAACACTATCTCTGGCATTCTTGGCTCTACTCTTAAATTTTGGTTTCCAGCTCTGTAATACCTCTCAAAATAATCTTGAGACCTAAGATGGATAAAATGGTCATAAGATTTTAGTGCTCAAGAGTTGTGTTCAGTTTAATTATATCTTAGAAATCTGGTTAATCTACAAATGGAAATGTATAAAATGGTTGTCTGTTGAAAATGTCAAATGATTGCAACAGATAGCAATCCCTTTACATCACATATCTTTGTAACCCTCACAATGACTACTGATGAGCACTTAAGGAATTTTCAAGAGCAATTTTGTATTTTAAATGATTTTTAACCATTTAATATAACCTTTCATGAAGTAAGATTTACCTGTAATTCTATTTGTATTAATAATAATATATACTGGGGTGCCTGGGTGGCTCAGTCAGTTAAGCATCTGACTTCAGCTCAGGTCATGAACTTGTGGTTTGTGAGTTCAAGCCCTGCCTCGGGCTCTGTGCTGACAGACTGAAGCCTGGAACTTGCTTCGGATTCTGTGTCTCCCTCTCTCTGCCCTTCCCCTGCTCACGCTCTGTTTCTCTGTCTCTCTCAAAAAGTAAATAAACATTAAAAAATGTTTTTAAATAATAATATATACTAATTATATATAGAGAAAATCTATTAATTCTGTTTCTCTTGAAACCCTGACTGATACTGATAACAATGTAAAAGTTTAGGAAGATATATATTATAAATATTATACATGCAAATCTCTATTATTATATTATAATTTGGTTTTAGGTCTATATAATGGAATGATGTATAATTTTTTAAAAGACAAATTTGAGTTCAGCAAAGAATTTTACTTAAGATTATTGCTGCTTCCATTGAGATCTAGTTTGCTGAGTTTGGTTTAGGAGCCGTGTTACAAGAAATACTGTTGCAGGTAGTTTATACTACAGGACTAAAGAGAAGGAAGTATGAGTACAATATAAGAAATGTGGTTCTTATTTTCACAACTGTTTCTAGGCATGCTGTAGTCCCTTAAAAAGTACTAATTTCCCTGTACCTGAAAAGATTCATGGATCAGAAAGGATGTGGACTCTTTGTTCAAAACACCTTCAAACCTTAGAGATAGTTCATCTGTGATGGTAATTATCATCTCATAAGCATATAATTAGCTTCTTTTAAGAGACATATTAAAGTCCCTGCGTCATCCCCAGACACACATTATCCCAATTGCCTGGAGAAATGTTGAATAATCCACACAAAATTACTCTCAATGAGGCTTAGAGAAAACATTCTCCTAAGAGGTTGAAGAGCACCAGAACTGAGGAAAATATGGTAGAGCTTGTAGCTTGGTTTATTCTGTCTCTGTGGCTCTGAGGACTTCTGATCATGGTATTTGGCAAATCACAGGATGTTCACCAGAACTGTAACAATTCAGAGAACTATGATGAAGTCTTTGCTGTGAAATAATAATCTCTGACCAAGGCCCATAAAATCAGATTATTTGTTTTATTTTTACTGATCTGTATTTCTTTCATTTTGTTCTCAGACTTATTTATAGAGCACCTCTGCTAAATAACAAAGATATCACTATAAGGTAGAGACCAGGTCTCTTTGATAAAGCTTCATGGCAAAATCCTGTTGCTGTGTTTTGTAAGTATACTCCAAGGAAATTTCTTTGAAATGCCCTTCTCTGTGAGAAAGCATAAATTACACAAACCCATGGTCTGTATCACATTTTGATTTGTACCATTTTCACATTTAACCTGGGCTCACAGCAGATTTTCTTTATTGTTGGAGAGCATGGTAGTTTAATGATTGAGATAAACTATTTTTCAGAGGCATTTAAACTCAGAAATTGATTGCACAGCTCCTCTGATTATCTGAATTTTAAAGAAATCCTCTTAACCATGTTTTATTTCCATTTGTACTCACTGACAAGTTGATTTACCATCCAATTCTCACACAAGTGTCAGGATTCCAATATACATTTAATTGTTTCTAAAAACAGTGTACATTTGATTATCGTTTCCACCAGTTTTTATTTATCCTCATTTTGATAGAGCCAGAACATTTCTCAATTAGGATGAAAATTTCTACTCCTTTCTAATTGCTAAAACATGTAATGGTCAGTGGGGCCTTATTTCACTCCTTACAATACATTTAATTCAAAATGGAGAGGCATCATATAGATAGCCCTAATGTTCAAAGTAAGATTTTAACATCAAAGTATCAAAATAAGCACTGAATAAACTCTATCCAGTCAGCAATATTTTCCTGAAGAATACTAATATCTGCATAAAATTTTCACAGTCACCTGAGTCTGAAAATACAGATTCCTTCCTAAGGAGAAACTTTTTGGCTTACCCAGATTTTGGGTAGTATTTTATTCAGAGTTCACTAGACAGAATCAGGGTAGGTAGTCAGCATTATTGTCCTAGGGAGAGACTGGAAATGCTTGCACACTTTGTTGTCCACCCCAGTGGAATCTTACGCTGTGGGTAGAGATATGAGTAAATTAAACAATTTTGAGACTAACCCCGTGAATCTTAATTATTGACTGATTGTCTGGATGTTTGTTTATTTGTTTTCATTTTTGTTATTTCCAACAAGACAAAAAGGAAGGTTACATTTTATTAGATTTCAGTATGAAATTATGGAGGGTTGTTTTTTAAAAAAATATTTTAATACCAATATAATTAATATACAATGTTATATTAGTTTCAGGTATACAATATAGTGATTCAGCAGTTCTATACATTACTCAACTTTATGAATTCTTTACTGCAACTTTACTGAATTTGTGTATCAGGTCCAGTAATTTTTTTTGGTTTTCTCTACAGAGTATCATGGCATCTGCAAAGAGTGAAAGTTTGACTTCCTCCTTGATGATTTAGATGCCTTTTATTTGTGTTTGTTGTCTGATTGCTGTGGCTAGGACTTCCATTATGATGTTACATAAGAGTGGTGAGAGTGGACATCCCTGACCAGAGAGGAAAAGCTCTCAGGTTCTCCCCATTGAGGATAATATTAATGGTGGGTTTTCATATAGCCTTTATGATGTTAAGGTATGTTCCTTCTATCCCGATTTTGTTGAGGATTTTTATCATGAATGGATGTTGTACTTTGTGAAATGATTTTCTACATCTATTGAGAGGATCATATGGTTCTTATCTTACTTATCTTATAATGTGATGTATCATGTTGATTGATTTGCAAATATTAAGCCACCCTTGTAGACCAGGAATAAATCCCACTTGATCATGGTGAATGATTCTTTTAATGTACTATTGGATGCGATTTACTCCTATTTTGTTGAACATTTTTGTATCCATGTTCATCGGAGATATTGACCTGTAGTTCTCTTTGCCTGGTTTTGGAATCAGGGTAATGTTGGCCTCATAGAATCACTTTGGAAGTTTTCCTTCCATTTCTATTTCTCAAAATAGTTTGAAAAGAATGAGTATTAACTCTTCTTTAATGTTTAGTAGAATTCATTTGTGGAGTCATCAGGCCCTGCGCTTTTGGGTATTTTTTTTTTGGGCGGGGGCAGAGATTTTTGATTACTGATTCAAGTTTTTTCCTTATTGTCAGTCTGTTCAAGTTTTCTATTTCTTCCTATTTCAATTCTGGTAATTTATGTTTCTAGGAACTTACCCATTTCATCAAGATTGTCTGATTTGTTGACATATAATTTTTCATAATATTCTTATAATGGTTAGTATTTATGTTGGTTGTTATTTCTCCTATCTCATTTGTGATTTTATTTATTTTGGTCTTTTTCTTTTCTTTTTTGATAAGTCTGGCTGAGATTTTTCTTACTTTTTGAGGTAAGCCTGTATTACTATACACTTCCCTCTTATAACCACTTTTGCTGTATCCTAGACAATTGTGTTTTCATTTTCATTTGTATCAATGTATTTATTTCATCTTTAATTTCCTGATTGACCCATTCATTCTCTTTTCTTTTTTAATTTTAGTTTTTTATTTTCTAAAATTTACATCCAAATTAGTTAGCATATAGTGCAACAATGATGTCAGGAGTAGATTCCTTAATGCCCCTTACCCATTTAGCCCATCCCCCCCTCCCACAACCCCTCCAGTAACCCTCAGTTTGTTCTCCATATTTATGCGTCTCTTCTGTTTTGTCCCCCTCCCCATTTTTAGATTATTTTTGTTTCCCTTCCCTTATGTTCATCTGTTTTGTCTCTTAAAGTCCTCATATGAGTGAAGTCATATGATTTTTGTCTTTCTCTGACTGACTAATTTCAATTAGCATAATACCCTCCAGTTCCATCCACTTAGTTGCAAATGGCAAGATTTCGTTATTTTTGATTGCCGAGTAATACTCCATTGTGTGTGTGTGTGTGTGTGTGTGTGTGTATACACAGTGTACATATATACACAGTATATATATATATGCAGTATATGTACACAGTATATATATATATATATATATATATATATATATATATATATATACACACACACACATATATATACCACATCTTCTTTATCCATTCATCCATCGATGGACATTTGGGCTCTTTCCATACTTTGGCTATTGTTGATAGTGCTGCTATAAACATGGGGGTGCACATATCCCTTCGAAACAGCACACCTGTATCCTGTGGATAAATGCCGAGTAGTGCAATTGCTGGTCATAGGGTAGTTCTATTTTTAGTTTTTTGAGGACTCTCCATACTGTTTTCCAGATTGGCTGCACCAGCTTGCTTTCCCACCAACAATGCAAAAGAGATCATGAGTAGACACTTCTCCAAAGAAGACATCCAGATGGCTAACCGACACATGAAAAAATGCTCAACATCACTCATCATCAGGGAAATACAAATCAAAACCACAATGAGATACCACTTTACACCTGTCAGAATGGCTAACATCGACAACTTAGGCAACAACAGATGTTGGCAAGGATGCAGAGAAAGAGGATCTCTCTCTGTCTTTTTTTTAAAAATGTTTATTTACTCTCAAGAGGCAGAGCGTGAGCAGGGGTATGGGCAGAGAGAGAGACAGACAAAGAATCCGAGTCAGGCTCTGAGCTGTCAGCACAGAGCCTGAAGTGAGGCTCAAACTCACAAGCTCTGAGACCAGGATGTGAGCCAAAGTCAGACACTTAATTGACTGAGCCACCCAAGTGCCCCTTGACCCATTCATTCTTTATAAGCATGTTGTTAACCTCCATGCATTTGTGGTCTTTCCAAATTTTTTCTTGTGGTTAATTTCAAGTTTCATAGCATTGTGGTAAGAAAACATGCATGATATGATCCCAGTTTTTTGGACTTGTTGAGGCTTGATTTGTGATCTAGTATGTGATATGTTCTGGTGCACTTGAAAAAAATGTGTATTCTTATGCTTTAGGATGAAATGTACTGAATATATCTGTTACATCCCTCTGGTCCAGTGTTTCATTCAAAGCCATCATTTCCTTGTTGAATTTTTTGCTTAGATGATCTGTCCATTGTTGTATGTAGGATGTTAAAGTCCCCTATTATTGTATTATTATCAATGAGTTCCTTTATGTTTGTTATTGTTTTATACATTTGAGTGCCTTCATGTTGGGGGCATAAATAATTACATTTGTTAGATATTCTCTATTATGAAATAGTGTCCTTCCTTGTCTCTTGCTACAATCTTTGCTTTATAGTCTCATTTGTCCAATATAAGTATTGCTGTTCTAACTTTCTCTTGATGTCCATTAGCCAGATAGGTGCTTGTCCATTCCCTCACTTTCAATCTGTAGGTGTTTTTAGGTCTAAAATTAGTGTCTTATAGGCAGCATATAGATGAGTCTTGTTTTTTTTTATATACATTCTGACACCCTATGTCTTTTGATTAGAATGTTTAGTCAATTTACATTCAGAGTAATTATTGATATATATGAATTTAATACAATTTTATTACTTATTTTGTCTTGTTTCTGGGGATTTCCTTTGTTCCTTTCTAGTCTTTGTCACTTTTGGTTTTTCTTTCCCACTCAAAGAGTCCCCTTTAATATTTAATGCAGGGCTGATTTAGTGGTCATAAAGTCTTTAGTTTTTGTATGTCTGGGGAAACTCTTTACCTTTCCTTCTATTCTGAATGATAGCCTTGCTGGATAGAGTATTTTTGGCTGCATATTTTTCATGTCCAGCATATTGAATGTATCATTCCACTCTTTTCTGGCTTGTCAAGTGGAGAGATCTGCAGATAGTCTTATGGATCTTCCCTTGTAAGAGACTTCTTTTGTCCTATTGCTTTTAGGATTTTTTAACACTATATTTTGCACATTTAATTACAATATGCCTTAATGTTGGCCTGCTTTTATTTATTTTGATGGGAGTTCTCTGTACCTCCTGAAATTGAATGTCTGTATCTTTCCACAGGTTAGAGAAGTTTTCACCTATTATTTCCTCAAATAAGCCTTCTGCTACCTTTTCTTTCTCTTCTTCTGGGAGTCCTATGGTATGAATATTATTATGTTTCATGGAGTCAGTGAGTTCCCTAAATCTACTCTCATGATCCATAATTTTTCTTTCTCTCATTTGTGTAGCTTCATTATTTTCGATAATTGCAGTTTCTTTTGTTTCTTCCATCTTCCATTCTTCTGTTTCTTCCATCCTTGTGGTCATTATAACCAACCAGTTTTGAATCAGTTTATTGTATTTTTCATTTCTGCTTGATGGTTTTCTAGTTCTTTTATCTCTGTGGTAGGGGTCTCCCTGATGTCTTCAATGCTTTTCTCAAGCCCAGTGAATATCCTTATGATTGCTGCTTTAAATTCTCCAACAACAACATTACTAATATCTGTTTCAATCAGATCTCTTGTTCTTTTGAAATGAATTCCTCTATCTTGCTATTTTATCTGTGTCTCTGTATTCTTCCTTGTGTTATGGTTCCTGTTCCTGATAATAATAGCTTTGTGAAGCAGAGGTCATATAGTGTCCAGGGCCTGGAAGTTTTTGGTATGTGCTGCATGCACTCTGCTGCTGTATTTTGGCTGCTGTATCCTCAGGTCAATTGTCTGCAGAGGTGCTCCCTGCCTGCAGTAGGCAATGTTTAGACCTTGACCTGGTATGGCAAATTTTAACTAGGTGTGTTCTGGTCTGTTTGTTAATGAGAGTTGATGCTACTTCCATCAGAGATGAAGCCTTGCAGAACTCTATGGTCAGGACACGTGGTATGTGCAGAGGTTTCTGCTGGTCTTCTAAGGAAGGGGCTCTCTGCGCTTGTTCTGAGTCACACTTGCCCAAGAAAAGCAGTACCAGCAGAGCACAGGGGTGTGACTTAGTGTAAGCAGGTTAGGCAGCCATTGTTGGTGCTTTGCTGTTTACTGAAGTTGATTTGCACTGATGAGCAGGGGAAGAAAGTGATGCCAGCCAGCTCCTTTGTCCCTGGAGAGGGGACTCTGTGCTCACTGCTGTCATGGAAGCACTCCCAGAAAAGTGAATAATTTCCCCTTGTGCATCCCAGGCATTTCTGGGTTGCTTGTCTATCTGGAGAAGCACAGTGTACTTTGTTTGGGCTCTACGCCAGGCAAGCTGACTTTTAAAACTTCAAACTTTAGATAGATGGTATAGTGAGGACCTGCATTAGTCTTCTGGGGAGGTTCTCACCATGATGGGACTGATGCAGGTTTGACCCAGAAAGGCAGAAATGCCAGAGCACAAGGATATTGGATTGGGAGCAAAGCAGGCTAAATAGCCAGTGTTGGGTTCAGCTGCCCTCAGCAGGTGTCTCTGCATCTATGCTGAGAGGTGGGAGATGGAAATGGCACCTTCTGCCTCTTTTGTCCTCGCAAAAGCATATCTATGAATGTCACCTCTCACAGATGCACTCCAAGAAGAGCAAAAAGTCTCTCCCTGTGTCTTGGGCGACCCTCAGATTGTGTGGTCTGTCCTGGGGATGCTTGCATGCCTTCTTTCCAGGAATAAGACAGCAGTCTCATGGCTCTATTATTATAGCTAAGTCCACAGACTTCTAAAACTGCAGTCTTTGAGCTCCATTGGTTGCAAAAACTCAGGAAGATCAGCCCGTTTTACCTTCTTAGCCAGTGGCTTTGGGGAAGTGTTCTCCTTGTATGATCCCCTGTGCACTCTCTCACCTTTCACCATGACCAGGACTCCCTTCCTTCTGTAGTACCTATGATTTGTTTCTCCCCTAAACCACATCTCCATGCTTCCTACCTTCCTTGATGTGGTCTCTTCTTTCCCTCTAGTTGTTTAGTTTGTCCTGTCAGTCTTTAGGTTAATTTCTTGGGTATTCACAATATTTGATAGTTATGTAGTTGTGTTAGAGGGATTAGGCAAGCCTAGGATCCTCCTGCTACACTGACATCTTAGCTGTCTCTGATTGTCTGAATGTTAAATTTTGCCTTTAAGTATTATATGGTGTATCATTAATAATCATTTTGGTAGACCTCAAATTTACAGGGCAAATTTAAGATAACAGTTGGTAACATGAAAATCAATATTAAGTGGGGATAAATTCCCAAGATATAATACAAAGCACAGTAAGACATATTTGGGAGTACTTTCAAAGATTAGTAAAAAAAATATTAATGGCATGTTTGTACTACCCCAGATTGTACTGACTTGATGTAGAATTGGTGACAGTATCCACTGAGAAAGGGGTTAAAGGCTGAGACCTCCCTTTGCTCCCAATTTCCCTACTAAAAAAAAAAGTTAGCATTCCTCATTTTGTCCTATTAGCACTGACTGACTGGAATCCTTACATTTAAAAAAAATCATTTGGATTAAGATGTTGAAAGGATCTGACAGATGCTAATGATATCATGGAAGAATATGAGACATTAATTGGTATTTCTGAGCATTGCTGGGCATTTTTTATAGCCTAACACACTCCCATGAAAAGTATCTGTCATTTAAAGTAATAATTCTCAAGTATAGGACTGAGGGGAAGGAGGGAAACCCCTATCCCAGGGCAGCAGATGCCACAGGCAGGGAATTGCTGTATCATATAAACTAGGATTAACAGTTAGGGAGTAGTTATTATTTTATTTTTATGGACTTTTCCTGGCAAGGCAAGATGCGTAGGAATTAAAAAAATGATTCTCACTAGTTAGAAAGTGTATTAGTTAGTATAATTCTAGCAACTATAACAAACTCCAATGGATATAATGTTCAAAAAAAAAAAAAAGAAAGAAAAAAGCAAACAAACAAAAAACCACCAACAGCAACAAAACCTCATCCGGATTCTAGAATGGATTTTCTTTTTATGGCAGGTGGTTTTCCTCCAAGAGATGTTCCAGGGATCCAGACTCCTTTATTTATTTAAAAATTTTTTTTTAATGTTTATTTATTTTTGAGAGAGAGAGAGACAGCCAGAGCGTGAGCAGGGGAGGTGTAGAGAGAGAAAGAGACACAGAATCCGAAGCAGGCTCCAGGCTCTGAGCTGTCAGCACAGAGCCCGACGTGGGGCTAGAACTTATGGACCATGAGTTCAGACAATGACCTGAGCTGAAGTTGGACACTCTACTGTTGAGCCACCCAGGCGCCCCCTCCAGCCTCCTTTTATCTGTAGTTCCACTATGATCTTGTGGATAATTGTGTTTATTTGCATAAAGCCAGGAATGAAAAGTAGAAGGAAGAGAAAAAAATCACATGGGGTGACATTTTTATAAGCAAGATCTGGAATTCATGCTTCCCATTACTACTCATAGTCTGTTGGCTAAAGCTTGATCTCATATTCTTCGTTCCCAAGCACAAAAGGAGGCTGGGAAATGTTGAATAGGGTTGGTGAGCTGTTAGCAGTTACTATCACATGTAGTAGCATGAACATTAAATCTCAACATCTAATGAGTGGAGGTATAAAGTGGGGAGAAATAAAATTGGACTAAATAAAGATTATTTTCCAAACTTATTGCACTCTACTAAAACACATGTTGCTGTTCATGCTTACCACCAACTTTATCTGGGAAATTCTTCCAATTGGTTGAATACCTAGACTCTCAGCTCTCAACCTGGTAACTCTGGAGATCACACAACCTGAGAACCTATTTAACATACTATAATGACAATTAGAGGGGTGACAGATGAGGTTGAATACTAGAGGAATGCAGAGAGAAGGTATAGTAAAGTCTAGAAATGAAGACTTTTTTTACATGAATTTGCCATCACAATATATCTACTCAGCATGCAGTGTAACATTTCAGACTATAATTTATTCAGACCTGCAGTTGAGAAATAGCTGTGACCTAAGAGGAATATTTGCAAATATCTGCTCCCTCTCATATTGCTGTTACTTAGAGCAAGTAATTTCACCTCTCTGACTTTCCACTCTCTGTAAGATAAGAGAGAAACTAGATAACAAGTCTTTCACCTTCCCCCACCTTGTCTATATTTTCATTCATCGGCCTGTAAGACACTCTTTTTGGAACCTATTTTTAAGTTTAGAGTTCAGGAATTTCAGAGTTCTTAAATGACCTTATGAAATTGTATTTCAATATGAAGGCCCATGTGAGGGAATCTTTGTAAGGTCTCTTCCTGTCAGAATCAAAATGACAATTTCACTGCTTGCATGGGGTAAAGAGAAGGGATAATGCCTCTTGTACTAATGTTGGAAGTCCAGGAAGAGTTTGGGGTATAAGATTTCATATACATATATATATACACACACACACACAACCACATGTGTATATATATATATATATATATATATATATACATATAAAATGTGTATATATATATATATACATATAAAATCCCATATACACACATATATGTATGTGTGTGTGTGTGTGTATATATAGGCAAACGTGTTGATAATTATTTAACCCAGAAAGCAGAGTATTTTTAATCACATGCTTAAGTGGCCATGACTGTTATATACCAAAATTATTTGTATTAGTTAAAAACATAGGGTGAATGTGTTCTGTAATAAGGTTGCCTTCCTAAAGGAAAAGGGTTGTTTTGTTTTGGTACAATAACTGCTTTCACTCCTGTCCTGCTGAGCTCCCAGCTCTGAGGTCATTAAGCACAGAGCTGGCGGCCTAGTGGGAAGAATTGGTTCTTGATGTGGGACAAATAGGAACCAACCCTGAAGATATTTGACTCTTCTTTGATGTCTTTCCCTAAGTAACCTTTTTCTTGTGTCCAAGAAAAGACTCAACCCTATCACATTAGCTCTGGTTCTAGATTTTCTTTTCTTTTCTTTTTTTTTTTTTTTTATTGACCATGCACTATTCAGCCTTTTTAAAAATTACGTTGGAAAATATAAGACACACTTTGGGATATGCAGAATGTATTGATAGAATGAGCAAAGCTTTCTTTATGGTTTATTCATGCAGACAGAGTTAACAAGAGCCCCCCAAAGAAGCTGCAGCCATGGGGATAGAGAGAGGCAGAAACAACATTAACATGCTGCACACTTGAAGTTGCAAGTCTGAAATCGCTTGGGCTCTCTCCTGGAGCAGCAGATTTTTCTCCATAGGAAGTTCTTATCTGTTGCAGAGAGAAGATTAGGTTATATAAGGGTAAACAAACATTGCAAGTTGAAGATATTCTGCAATGCAATGCAATCAAATTTCAGAACTCAGCATTATGAACTCTTAACTAGGGAAGTCTGGGCACCAGGGGATTTCAAAAGGAAGAGAGAAATATTTTACTCTCAAGGTTCAAGCCCTTGTGCTATATATTCTGCATTACAATGCAGGCTTTTGATAATTATGCATAAATAAGAATGGAAGTCTATTTGCACAATAAGTTCCAGGAAAGTTTTGTGAGCTTAATGCATTTGAGAAAATTATGTATTGAGAAGTTAGAAGCATCAGAGCTCTAAGGGGCTTTGAGACCATCCTATTCCTCTATTTTATTGATGGAAAAAGAAAGGCCTAAATACATTGAGTGACTCTTGCCCAAGTTTACATGTGGAGTCACATATATTGAGGTTTGACAGGTCTTCTGACTTTCATTACAGTTGTCTTTAAGATTAAATACGTAGCAGCAAGAAAAAATTTTATAGCCAACATTTATTTTTACAACCTGAAACCAACAGCGTTTTTTTTTCAAGATCACAAAAATATATTAACTGGTTTAGCTTTGTTACTGCTAATCAAACGGGAAAAAAAAAAGAAAAATCTGTATGTTGAAATAACTAAATACTAGCTAGGATTACTGACTATAGTTTTGCAGAGAACTTCTGAAATAAGAATTTAGATAAGATAAACACAGAAGTTTTATCTGAAAAATATCTGAGTGAAAAAATAAAAAGTAACATTAGCCAGGTCAGTTAATAAAAAGATAAAGCCAAAACAAAGAAAACAAGACAATGGAGAATTTTACCATTTCATTCTTCATGGAAATAATCTCGTTTGGGCATTATGAACATGAAGATGTGGAAAGACAAACAACATCTCCTGAAAACCCCTAGTAGCATTTTTCTCCTGTGACTGTATAATAGCATGCATATGTGAAGGAAAAATTCTTTGGATTTTGGCAATATTTTTACAGTAACTGCCTGCAGTGGGAATGTGTGTGGGTACATCTTTACATAAACTAAACTGAGAATAAGACAAATTAGGTGAGTGGCTGTTATCTCTGAATTAGGCTAAAAATGAATGATGGAAAGAGGATCATTTTCAGATTGTACACCCAAAAGTCTTGGTTAATGGTCACACATTGACTAAAATAACCAACTATATAAGGCAAATTAACTTATTTGAAGTCCTTAGGATATTATTATATAATATTAAACATATAGAAGAGAAAAATGATACAGATATTATTTGCCACAGTGAGAGCAAACATTCTTAAGAGTATACATTCTTCAGGAAGAATGTATAAAGCATAAAGCAATTACCATCGTAATATACATACTAAACTCATATAGTGTGTTGGACAGCTTCAATTTTTGTTTCCAACAGACATCAAACTTGAGTGTCTAGATTTGGATAATTTAACAAGAATAAAATTCCATATCTTCAAATTCTATAAAAGTCATATATAAAATTAATCTTACTATAGGCCATAAGCATGCTCTCAAAACTACTGTTTCACTTTACAGAATAAAGGCATAGCTCTCTCCCATTTTGTATCTTACAGTTGTGCATTATCTCAAATGTAAAAATCTAGGGGAACATCAAACAAGTAGACAATTGAATATACTGATTTCAGGTACCCTCTTTTAATCAATTTGGGCATAGTATAGCTGAATATTTTTGCTGCGGTTATCACAAAGCTGCAACATGTTGACTGGGGCGTGTGTATCTTTTTGAGTTAGTGTTTTCATTTTTTGGGGGGGGGTAAATACCAACTAGTGGAATTACTGGATGATATAATATGTCCACTTTTAAGTTTTTGAGATACTGCCGTAATGTTTTCCACAATGGTTGTACCAGTTCACATTCCCATAAACACTACATCAGCAGTCCCTTTTTTTCTACATCCTTACCAACACTTGTTATTTATTTTTTTCTTTTTCTTTTCCTTTCTTTTCTTTTCATTTCCTTCCTTTATTTTTTCCTGATGCTAGCTGTTCCGACTGGTATGAGGCAATATCTCACTGTAGTTTTTTGGTTTGTTTTTTTTTTCACTGTGTCGATTCTTATCGATTAATAATGTTGAGCATCTTTTCATGTGTCTGTTAGTCATCTGTATGTCTTCTTTGGGAAAATGTCTGTTTGGATCCTTGGCCCAATTTTTAATTGTACTTTTTTTGCTGTCTAGTTGTATAAAATTTATATATTTTGGATATTAACCCCTTATTGGATATGTCATTTGAAAATATCTTCTTTCATTCCCCAGGTTGCCTTTTCATTTTGTCGATGGTTTCCTTTGCTTAGTAAAGGTTTTTTGTTTTGTTTTGTTTTTTGGTGAAGTCCCAATAATTGTGTGTATGTGTGTGTGTGTGTGTGTGTGTGTGTGTGTGTGTGTTCCCCTTGCCTAAGGAGACATATCTATAAATATGTTGCTAAGACTGATATCCAAGAGATCACTGCTTATGTTTTCTTTAGGAGTTTTAGGGTTCAGGTCTCAAATTTCGCTCTTGATTTAATGCATTTTGATTATATTTTTGTTTAGGGTAGAAGAAAGTGGTCCAGTTTAATTCTTTTGCATGTAGCTGTCCAATTTTTCTAACACTGTTTATTGAAAAGATTGTCTCTTCCTCATTGTATATTCTTGCTTCCTTTGTCATATATTAATTGACCTTGGTAGATGAGGGTCTCATTCTGGGATCTTTATCCTGTTCCATTGATCTAAGTGTCCATTTTTGTGCCATTATCATACTATTTTGATTATCATAGCTTTGTAGTATATCTTGAAAATGAAAACATTAATTTGAAAAGATATATGGACCCATATATCTATTGTAAAATTCTTTACAATAGCCAAGATATAGAAGCAACCCAGGTGTCCATTGATAGACGAATAGATAAAGAAAATGTGGTGCACAATGGAATATTACTGGACCATAAAAAATGAGATATTGCCACTTGCAATAACATGGATGGACCTTGGGGTTTTTATGTCAAGTTAGATAAGTCAGACAGGGAAAGACACCATATGATCTCACTTATATGTGGATTCTAAAAACAAAACAAAACAAAAACGTATGAATTTAAAAAACCAAAATAAACAGACTCGTAAATACACAGAACAAACTGGTGGTAGCTAGAGGAGAGAGTACGGTGATAGGTAAAATCGGTAATGGAAATAAGAAGTACAAACTTCCAGTCATAAAATAAGTCACGGAGATAAAAAGTACAGCATAGATAATGTAGTCAGTAATATTGTAATAATGTTGTCTTGTGATAGATGGCAACTACGCTTGTTGTGGTGAGCAGTGAGTAATATATAAAATTGTCAAATTAGTAAGTTGTAAATCTGAAATGAATATAACATTGTTTGTCAATTGTACTTCAACAACGATAATAATAATAAGATTATTGACCAGGAATGCAAACTCATTTTAAGCTCATGTGAAGTCCTCTTCCAAATTCCTTACTTGTTGGAAAGATAAATTTTCTTGCAGGTGTATGACCTAGATCTCTGTTTCCTTGTTAACTGTAGACCAAGACCACTCTCAGCTCCTAGAGTCCACCCTCTGGTCAATGACATGTGGTGCCTATCTCTCAAACCCTGCAACCTACTTCTCCTGGGCTGGCTGGAGAATTTCTTTCCACAAAGGGCTCAGTCCGTCCTTAAAAGCTTTCACAGATTAAACCATACTCACCCAAGATAATCTTCATTTTTATTAGCACAGCCAACTGATTTGAGATCTTAATTTCATCTGTAGAATGCCTTCACTTTCGCCATTTAATATAATCTAATAATAAGAATGAAATCCATCATATCCACACCTCACCCATCCTCAAGAGGAAAAGATTACACAGGATGTGTGCGCCCCAGGGGATGGGAATCTGGGGATCATCTTAGAATTCTGCCTATAACAGAGAACTTTCCAGAAAATGAGACAGAAAAAAATAATCTGTAATGGCTGGTAGAAAGCTGTATTGCCAGTCAGGTATCTCTAGGCATTTCTCCTTTATCTAAATCCTCACTATCTGTATTGAGAAAATGAAAAGATGTGGATTTTTTTTTTTGAGATAAGGCTAGTTCTCCCTTTCCTGGTTTCTCATAAGAATGAATTATAAATGGATCAGATTGCCTAAAGGTTATTAGATCTGTTGGACTAAACAAGCCAGTCTCCTAAGAAACATCAAAGAATAAATATTAATTATTAAAGATGTTTCAATCGAGATTCATAATGTCAAAAGTCATTATTAGAAAATTGGTTTATGACACACTTTCTAACTTTTTTCTAATGAAATTTCCTGAACTGCAGAGTTGGAAAACTAAAAACCACAGTACTTAGATCCCTTTTCAAGTTAAGATCCCAGAATGATTTGGAAATATTTGCATGCATTTGGAAAGTATTTGCATGCATTTGGAGGCTATTGCTGGAAAGTTGCTCCCTCTGAGGATGGTAAGCAGTATTGTGGAGCTTTCCTTATTTTCTTATTTAATAATTCATTTATTTATTTCACAGGACAATTTGGACAATTAGCAGAGGTATCAGTATCCAGTCAGTAGCATCACAGGTATCAAGAAGACTGAGTGGGACATTGTTTTGATCATAACCATTGTAGAATGGTTATGAAGCTGATAGCACCTTCTCAGTCATGGAAGGGGCTTTCTAATTACAGTGGTGTTGTGGATTGAGTGGTGTTCAGTATAGCTCTGAGGTTAGTCTTTTAATTCAGCAGGTGGCTTCCTTATCATAGAAGAGGTGGTTCCTTTTGGTGGCTCATTCTCTGTTGTGGCTTTGGAAGTCTTTTCTGAAAGTGCAATCTTAATTCTGTTTTTTCAGCACTCCCAATGATTCTGTAAACCATCTCTGTTGGCTTTAACCAGCTAGAATGTATTCTTTGTTATTGAATATTGCCCATACAAGTAGTACTTTTTTAGCTTTCCTTATCTTCTCTATTTCTGGAGAAAGAGTCACACTACTGTGCAGAACAATAATTTTAGTTGCTTTCTTACACCTCTAAGGCCCTTTGGATATGGATGGAGCAATTCTCCTTATTGATGTTCTTTTTCTTTCAATGTGACCCCCTTATAGTGTGGACCTAATTATATTTGTACCTAAGGGCATTTGTTCTCAATTCTACTTGGTGGAGGGAAGAGGGTAGTTTGTTCTTAAAGTCCAATGCCTATTAAAACTTTAAAATCATCTCACTGATAGCCCAGAGAGCTTGCATTATCGCCAGTTACAGATTCACCAGGAGTTTTCAAATTTAATGATCTTTTTATAGTTAACGTGTATAGGTTAAATTGTCCATTTTCCCATGGTTATTTTCCCTGCAGGCAAATTGTTTCCCCCCCCTTCCTCCTCCTCCTTCTTCTTTTTTGCTACTTTAAAAATTTGGTTCCATAAAATCCTAAAAATTACTTTTAAAAGGATGGATTATCATAGTGTTTGAGAAATAAAATTGAATCATGCCTTCTTTCTATTTTGCCAGTGCTAACTAACATCCTATTCTGGGTCCAAAGTCTCTAGCAGAGAAAATGAAGTGAACGTAGCAGAAGAGACATTTGGGTTTAATATAATGAGGACTTCTTGGCAGAAAGTCTGTTTGGCATGGTGCCTACCCTAACATCATGCCATGCGCACAGCATGAGTTAGTCCTCAGAGAATATCCAATGTTTGAATTTTGATGAAGTTCCAGATGATTGGTTGAATTTTTTGCCTTTTACCTTAAAATACATTTTATTCAACCATCCTTTGTATCTGCCAACAATGCCCTCTTTGCTTCCATTTCAGATCACTCACACTCTTATAACTCTATGTGTAATGTCTGTATCTGCCACAAAGCCATAAGTTCTATGAGGCTCAGACTTTTTGTATCAATTTTCTGTGCTATTTATCTAGCCATCCCACTAAATAAATAACCGAAGAGATGTGTAAGAAAACATCCCAAGTATGTTTAAACATAGAATCTGGGGCGCCTGGGTGGCGCAGTTGGTTAAGCTTCCGACTTCAGCCAGGTCAGGATCTCGCGGTCCCGCATCGGGCTCTGGGCTGATGGCTCAGAGCCTGGAGCCTGTTTCCGATTGTGTCTCCCTCTCTCTCTGCCCCTCCCCCGTTCATGCTCTGTCTCTCTCTGTCCCAAAAATAAAAATAAACGTTGAAAAAAGAAATTTTTAAACATAGAATGGTAGAAAGTAAATGTTATGGAGTTTTAACACCTTATATGAAAATTAAGCATTTTGAATTCATTTTCTATTTTATTTACTTAACAAATAAAGAGCACTTTTTATGGGTCAGGCATAACTGTAAGTAAAATTCAGTATTTACTTATTTTATCTTCAAACATCCCTTTGCAGAAAGTGCTATTATTTACCCCAACACACAAGAAATTGAAGCAAATAAAGTTTACCCCAGGTCACTCAGGGAGAAAAAGGCTGAGCCACGATTCTGATTCAGTCAGTCTGGGCCCACAGATGAGATGCTTAATGGTTGCAAGGAAATAACTTCCCATTTTCACCATCTTTGATTATAAAACTAGGGGGATCAGTGGTAAAAATAGATGCCACATTAATAGATAAATGTGCTCTTAATCTGTATTTTATGAGTTTATGGTAGCTAATTATTGTTTGTGGTACATTTTATGAAAGTATTATAAAAATATACCAATGAGAATAATTATAAATAAAAATACCAATGAATATACCAATGAGAATATACCATATGAGGATCCAGCAACAATAATAACCATTTATCAAATCAGAGAATTTATTTGAATTTTCAAATGGAGGCAAGAACAAAAGAACTTTTAAAAGTTCAGTTGGAGAATTTATTTGCCAGTAGCTTTATCTTTACAGTCTGTTTCTCCTCTTCCTCTCCCAGATTCTTCCACTAATGAAAATTAAGGTGGGAGGGTTCTTGCTGGGGATTAAAATGACAGTATTGTGAAGTAGCAATTATAGACTCCGAAGTTTGTTGAAATGGCTTGTACTACAGAGGAATTCTAAAGTATGAAGACTAACTAAAATATTCTCTGTTATAAAGCATTGGCCCAGAAGGACACATTTAGGCATATCACAGGTGCTTCTCATTGTGTAATAGTGTCTACCACCATCTTTTAAATAGTGTGGCAAATCATTCAGCACTTTTAAAAAGCTGAGGAAAACTTCTCTGATATTCTAGAGAATGAATGCAATAGAAGTTATACAGCCTGTTATACATATAAAATATTATTACTCTCTGAGCATTTGGCTTAATATCTGAAATCTTCACATGGACATAAAACTAACATTTTTTCTGCTTTAGAATTAAATCCTATCTCTACCCTTACCTCCGCAAGAACTCTAAAGTACTAAGAATATATCATTATTTGCATAGAGATATGATTTTCCCATCTACCTCCTTGACCACTCATTTTCATGCTTTTTCCATTACAACATTAATATATTTAAATTTGTTTATGCTTTACTTATTTTTGAGACAGAGAAAGACAGAGCATGAGTAAGGCAGGTGCAGAGAAAGAGGGAGACACAGAATCTAAAGCAGGCTCAAGGCTCTGTCAGTACAGAGCCTGATGCAGGGCTCAAACCCACAAACCATGAGATCATGACCTGAGCTGAAGATGGATGCTTAACGGACTGAGCCACCGAGGCACCCCAGAACGTTAAAAAATTTTAATGTTCTCTTGTCCCTGTTCTTCCTTAAAGCTGTGAAGTCCATGAGAACAAAGGCTGTCCTGCAATTTCCTAAAGACAGGAGAATACCACTTGGTACAGAGTAACCATTTGACAAATACTAGTTGACTAAACAGAGCCTCTTAGTGTTTATTTCCTGTGTCTGGTTTCTATTGCAACTGTAGCAAATGAACACTTAGTAATTTAGAACAATGCAAAATTATTATGTTACAATTCCGTAGGACAGAGGTCAAACATGGATCTCACTGGGCTAAAATCAAGAAGTCAAGATGGAAGCATTACTTCTGAAGGATATAGGGAAGAATCTATTTTCTTTCTTTCTTTCTTTCTTTCTTTCTTTCTTTCTTTCTTTCTTTCTTTCTTTCTTTCTTTCCTTCCTTCCTTCCTTCCTTCCTTCCTTCCTTCCTTCCTTCCTTCCTTCCTTCCTTCCTTCTTTCTTTCTTTCTTTCTTTCTTTCTTTCTTTCTTTCTTTCTTTCTTTCTTTCTTCCCTGCCTTTAGAGGCCACTCCCATTCCTTGGCTCTTGTCCCCTTCCTCTTTCAGAATCAATGTGTATCATCTTTGGCCAGTCTTTTGTAGCCATCTCCCTCTGGTTTCTTCTGCTGCTGCCATTTTCCACTTTTAATGACTCTTGTAATTGCTTTGGACCTACCTAGTATCCAGAATAATTTCCATATTTTAAGGTCAGCTGATTAGCAACTTTAATTTCATCTTCAATTTTAATTAACTTTGCCATGTAACAATATATTCATGTTCCAGGGATTAGGATGTGGCCATCTCTGGAGGGGTAAGAGGTGGGGGAATTATTCTACTACCACACTTCCTATATTCTATTCCAAAGTCAGCTACATCCTTGATAGTAAAAGTGAAATGGAAGGTAGAGAATATGGCTTATGCAATGCCCATTTTAACCTCCAACCTAGAATTATATATCCTGAGTTCCTTTGCAGCTAGTTTTCCAGAGGTGACGTAGATCTGAGAATCACATGCACTACAGGGACATTTGACTTCCAAAATGGGGGAACTAGGGAAAGAATTGACAGGCGCCCATTTTTCTGGTGTATGATTGGCAAAGGAATTCATGGGTTTGCATTTATCACTTCCGTGATTCAGCAGATTTCTGTAGTCAGAGTAGCATTTACCCAATGATAGCAGAGGCAGTGCCATGCTACGTTTACTGGTTTTCTGATTTGATAACTACAGTTTTCCTGGGCAGAGGCAGTGTGCTTCTGAGGGCTTGATGATTTCCTGGGAAGCTCCTACAGCACTTGCAGCCCATTTGTAAGCAGTGTGAAATACTGGGACACCGTCTTCCATCAATTCTAAATACATTTCCCCCCTTTTTAACTGGCAGTGTGTTTATATTTCTTCATAGAACATGAAATAATGATGTGTCTTATGACAAATCAGTGCTGTCAGATATGTGAAGTGTTATAAATTTCTTTCGTGGAAAACCATGTGGCAAGGTTTCTGCAACTCAATCCTATCTGATAAGAGTAGTCTTTGCTTCATCTTAGGTCAACAGTTTATGGCATAATGAAAATGAGTATCTGACCTTTAAAACTCCACTCTACAACATGGATACACACATAATTCACTCTTTTCTCGTCTGATCTCTGTGCTCTGACCACGAAAGACAAAAATGGACTTTTATTCAGAAAAACCATACAGTGGCAAATAAATTGCTGCATAGAATGAATAGAAAGCCTTTAAAAAGGTAGGTTTATTGTAATTGACTAATAGGCAATAAACCTTATCAGCCTGCATTCCCTGAAGAATAAATAATTCTGATTATTAGACTTTCCCAAATTGGTATTATTGTAAGCTATAATTCAGCAGCTGCTAGACATGGTACATTTCAAAACCCCATCGCCTTTTCTCAACTCCGTATTTTTGTATCTGCAACATCAAGAGAGTTTTAAGGAAGCAGGCATAATGTTGGAAAGATAATTTATCTTTCACCTCAACTTTAATGTTAATTGATATATTCAGTCTATAATTATTCAGATTCAGAATATGAAATATTATGGTATACAAGACACATTGGAAAAATTCAACCTTGTGCTATCAAAAAAAGCAGAATTGTAAGTATACTTGTGTGCTTTTTATTTTTTTTAAAGGTTTAGTTATTTTTGAGAGAGAGAGAGTACAGACATGTGCGTGCAAGTTGGGGAAGGGTGGAAAGAGAGGGAGAGAGAATCTCAAACAGGCTCCATGCTCAGTGCAGAGCCAGACATAGGGCTCTAGGGATTGATCCCATGACCCTGAGATCATGACCTGAGCAGAAATCAAGAGTCCTGCCCTCAAAACCGAGCCATCCAGGCACCCGCATACTTGCGTGCTCTTAAAAGTCACACATTAAAAACAACTCGACAAACAACTTCTTAGTTAGTGTTTAACTGTTTATATTCTAGGCCTTCAAAAATTCTATTTTGATAGAAATAATTCTAAAATGTTTTCTGTGACTTCCTCTTATTTTAAATTGTATTATACTTCTTTTTTTAATGTTTATTTATTTTTGAGAGAGACAGAGACAGAGACAGAGACAGAGCGTGAGTAGGGGAGGGGCAGAGACAGGAGACAGAAGCAGGCTCTAGGCTATGAGCTGTCAGCACAGAGCCTGAGGCGACTCGAACTCGTGAACCACGAAATCATGACCTGAGAAGTTGGACATTCAACGAACTGAGCCACCCACATGCCCCTATATTATATTCCTTATAATACATGATTATGCAATAATTGTCAAGCATTTTGACCAAGTGCAGATCTAGGTGGGAAGGGATGCATTACTGATGGGGCATATGGCCATGTTGGCTCTGAAGCTTTTCTTGGAAGAGAATTCTAGCTTTAGCATACTTGTTTTCATCTCTCTCTTTTCTGAAGGTGGAGTTTAAAATTCAGAGCTTCATGACTTCCTAAGTTGAACTCAAAAGCTGTATTTCCGTAAAAAGAATTTGTGCATGAAAGGCTGAAGCAGAAAATGATCATTGAGTAGAAAATTACCTTATTAACTCTTCTCATCAGTGTCCTTTGACTCAACGTGCACAAGTTTCAATACTATTAACATCATGAATCAGAACGGCCTTGGCTTTCTGTTTTGTTGTTCTCTTTGTATAGACTGTATTCTTCATTATTTCAAATACAGATGGCAATGCATTTCTGGAAGACTCAGTGAAAATGTACATGTTCTTTACCTCTATTGGATAATTTCTTAATTTTTGTTAAGTTTTACTGCAAAGAGCAACACAGACATAAGTAAATTTACAATTGCATCTTTATTCTAAGAATATTGAAAGTTCTCTAATGGATCTTTCATGTGATAGAATTTCATACTTAGAGGCTGAATACCACAGTTCATAGGTTGACTATATTAAATAACATTGAAACTTCAGGTGGATAATAAGAAGTGTTTTTCTAAGCTCACACTTGCTTTCTTAAAAGTTTCTTGGTGTTCCATATGCAACAGAAAACTATTGGATTCTTACCATATGTCAGGCCTTGTATTAGAAAAGAGATGCAAAAAGAAACATCTAGGGAGCGACAAGGACAAATGACAACATTATCTCAAAAAAGT
Source organism: Acinonyx jubatus (assembly GCF_027475565.1). NCBI lineage: Eukaryota > Metazoa > Chordata > Mammalia > Carnivora > Felidae > Acinonyx > Acinonyx jubatus. Next base: position 164,112,300 of record NC_069382.1, on the reverse strand, counting down.
CTCTATTGAAAATGCACAGGAAGGATAAAACCAATTAGAATAGGTTTTCATCTATCCATAGGTAGTTTGTCTTCTGTCGGTCACATGTGAGAGCACTTAACAAACACTGTTATCTAATTAATACATGTCCACTGTATAGTATTGAACCATAGCTTTAGATTAAATCAGAAGCAGTGAAAACAGGTAGCTATTAGATTTGATTTGATTTCATATCTGTAATTTCATAAAGAAATACTGTTTCAAAGCATTTAGAATACATGTCATCAATGGGGTGCCTGGGTGGCTGTCGGTTAAGCATCCTACTTTGGCTTAGGTCATGAGCTCACAGTTCATGAGTTTGAGTCCTGTATCATGCTCTGTGCTGGTGTTGCAGAGCCTGCTTGGGATTATCTTTCTCCCTCTCTGCCCCCTCCCTACTGGTGCACGCATGCTCTCTCTCTCTTAAAATAAATAAATAAATTTAAAAAAAGAATACATGTCATCAATAATAAATATTAAATTTACTTTTATAAATTGATAATTAATACCTGCATACCATCCTAAGGTATGGCTGTTTTTATTTAAACTATCACCTGTTTAATTGTATTTAATTTTTTGAACCAATAAAACCTACTCTGCAATGAGCCCCTGTGTACAAAAACCTTGATGCATTATTCTCATTATATTCTTTGGATACATTCCAAGAATGGTAAGAGATATCCAAAGGATATACAAATTTTAAAAGTGTTTCTATATATATTCTTAAAATCTTCACAATATTTTTATGTTACTATACACTTTTTTCTTAATAGAGGAAGATTATAATCCATAAAGATGGATGTTCCCTGACATATGTCTATTTTTCTTCATTGTTTGGGTTAACGCTGTTGTTTGGCCACTGTACTCACTTGCTTTATTGTTCATTTTCTCTTTGTGCTGTCCACTTATACTGCAGACAATGAGTTAACTTTCCTTTTCTAATGCCCCAGCACATTGACTCTCTTGACCGGTATACTTTCAGTGACACACAATAATATCTTCAGTGGCTACAAGTACTGTGCCAGTGGCTATAACTCTCCCTTCTTGTTGCACATGGCTCTTGGGAGCTGATTAGAAGAATATCCTCAATCAATCCTAACTGATTTATGTGGTGACATGATATTAGGCACTTAATACCAGGATGTTAAATAGTAGAAAGTATCTACTACTGGGTACAGACAACAAATAAGGAATGCATTCCCAGTACTGAGATGTTTTAGTTCTTTCAAGTAAACTAGCCTATATATCATATGATTTCATGTAAGTTTTGTTGTTGTTGTTGTTTGCCTTATAATTTTGATAAAGCCCCATTTGAGGTTCCAGTTGATCTGAGTATTAGCTTTGATAAGTGAATCAAATGAAATACAGCTGGATTGAGTCCATAAATAAGTCTGATTGCTCAAGAGTAGTAGAGAAACCATACATGCCAGGCATTGTGAGGTCAAGGAATTAAAATGGAAGAATATTAAAGGAAAACTTAAGACCCCAAGACTGGAAATGTTAATACATAATACACTGATTGACTACCATGTGGATTCTCATTATATTTTATTTGCTGGATCATTGAATAATTTATCAGGAAAAGTCAACACATCAGAAATTAATATTATTCAAAAATTAATTCCTATTCAGGAATTTCTATTCCTATTAAAAATATTATTATTTCTAAAGAGATTTTTCTTACAGGTATTGTTAGGAAAAGTATCCTATTTCTAATAAGTTTCTAAGTTTTTGGAATCCCCCCACCCAGCATTGAATTCACAGTAGGGTGTGGGGGGCCAGGCAACAAAAATTAAAATTTCATTTGTAAATAAAAAGAATGGAAGACACTCAAAATTCATTGGTCCATAGGAATCCTGGATTCTTGTAGAGCAGTCATTATCTTCAGGAGGAATTCTCTTTTCTTTTTTCACTGTATTTCCTTACTGTCTTATGGGAAACACTTCTGTTCATTATGCTCCATGATATTTTTAAAATGAATGTTGGATATTATGCCCTTCTGAAGGGATCTCAGCCTGAAAGTCATTCTACTGGTCATGTAAACTTAGTGTCCCAGAGATTATTTCAGGTCAGTATTGGTAACAACTTTGTTTTGGCTTGTGGTTTCCTTGGTAGTAAGATTCTCAAAAACTTAATAAAATTCTTTTTCTTATTATTATTAGTTTCAAATTTTTTCCCAAATATAGTTAATGTGACATTAACTATATTTAATGTTCTGTCCTTAGACATAGCTCTCAAATTTGCAATAAAATGTCAACTGTTTAATTGAATATGTACAGGAAAAATAGAATTATGTCAGCAAGATGGCTGAATAAGATGTCCATCCATGCAGGAAATGGGCATAGGTGATCACAGCATACAGACTCCCAGTTACAAGAAAAATAAGTTCTGAGCATATAAAGTACAGCATGGAATATGTAGTTAACAATATTCTATTGTATGTTTGGAAGTTGCTAATAGAGTACATCCTCAAAATTCTCACCACACACACAAAAGATAACTATATGCAATGATAGATGTGCTAACCAACATTATTGTGATGATCATTTCACATTATCTGCTTTACGACATCAACATATTGTACTCTGTAAACTTACACAATGTTGTATGTCAATTATAATGATCTCAATAAAGCTGGAGAAGAAAAGCAGAGGAACCCATTAGTCAACAGCTCTCTATTAAACATTCACTGAATGATTTCTCTTAAAATATATTTTATATATATTATATATACATGCATATAAAATATATGTATGTATATAGGTATGTATATGTATGTATATGGAAGATAAAACCTGTTAGAACATGTTTTCATTTGTCCATTATTAGTTTCTATTGATGTGGATAATTGTTGCTGCCCCAAATTTTATTTTGTTTGCATAGATGCAAAGAAGCAATTTAAAATGGGAGAAATGTTGCAAAAAGCATGTAAGACTGATCTCTGGACCAATAATGGCGTATAATAAGAGAAAAATACACGCATATCAAGTTTAAATTTACCCAAGGACATGATGCAAAGCAACATAAGTTATTTAGTAAATACAAATAACTCTATACATTACTACATTTGTGTATAATATAATAAAGAATAATGTGCAAAGTTATTTAAGTTGCCGGGTGGTACTTTTTAGTGGATACAAACAGATGGAAACTCTCTATCACTTACCAATTTTGTGCCCTTGTGCCAATTGTTTCAACATTTTGTGTCTCTTTCCATCTTTGAAAATGGCCTGCCACCCATTTACAATAGTATAAAAAAAAAAGTGCTGGTCACTGCTTTACATGCCCAGCTTTTCTTTGAAGTCAGAATATCCTCCAGATGTATGTAAATGTTCATAAATTGATACTTTCAGGACATGCCTTGTAAGGGATTCCTGACCTTTACTAAAACAAAATACCAGATTTAAATTTATGTACAGAAGTGCTACAGCAAGTGTGTCTTTTATAAAAAAGGGAAAACTGGCTGTCAGCAAGGATTTTCATCAGGCGAGACCTCTCTTACAGATTGCTAGTGCTCTCCAAACTCTCTAAATCCCGGGATATTCTGCTCACTTCCTAAATTTCTAGCTTGTAAGGTATGGCAGGTGAAGAAATAAAAAAAAAAACAAAAACGGGATCCATGTATTTTGCTTTTCTTTAGAACAGCTAAAACAGAATTAAGATTTTTTTTAAGCATATCTTTAAAATCAAGGTAAAGAGAGAATGACTTTTTTAAAAAGGCGAATCTATTTATAGGGTATAAGATGGGACCTTATAATTGTGGGAATTCAAATGTCACATCTCCATTAGGGAGTACAAGATGATTTGATAAATGTAAATGTTGTGAAATGATTTTCATAATCAAGTTAACACATTCACCACCTGCATTGTTTGGGTGAGAATTTTCTTTTAAATTTTATTTATTTTTGAGAGACAGAGAGAGACAAAGCATTAATGGGGGAGGAGCAGAGAGAGAGGGAGACACAGAATCTGAAGCAGGCTCCAGGCTCCGAGCTGTCAGCAACAGAGCCTGATGGGGGGTTCAAACCCACGAACTGCGAGATCATGACCTGAGCCGAAGTCGAATACTTAACTGACTGAACCACCTAGGTGCCCCTGGGTGAGAATGTTTAAGGTCGACTTTCTTAGCAATTTCAAGTATACAATACAATATTATATTAACTATAGTCATGACAGTGTATATTAGATCCTCATAATTCATCTTACAACTGAAAATCTGTGCCCTTTGATCAGTTTCCCCATTTCCCCAGTGCATGACAACCACCATTTTGCTCTCTATTTCTATGATGTTCTTCTCTTTTTTATGGTTCCACATATGAGTGATATCATACAGTGTTTGTTTTCTCTTTTTTCACATAACCTTATATTCTCCAGGTTCATCTATATTTTTGTAAATGACAGGAATTCCTTCTTTTTATGGCTGAATAATATTCTGCTATGTATGTGTATATACAACATTTTTAAAGTCTATAATTTGTTAATGGGCATTTAGGTTGTTTTGTAAATAACCTAATGCTGCAATAAATATGGTAGTACAGACATCCTTAGGATCATGATTTCATTAACTTTAGATATATTCCCAGAAGTGAGATTGCTGGATCACATGATAGTTCTATTTTTAACTTTTTGTTTCCATACTGTTTTTCATTATGGTTGTAGCAATTTACATTCCTACCAAGGAGGTACAAGGGTTTCCCTTTCTCCACAGCCTTGCCAGCACTTGTTTCTTGCGGTTTTGATTTTAGACACTCTAATTGCTGTGAGGTGACCTCGCGTTGTGGTTTTGATTAGCATTTCCCTGACCATTAGTGATGTTAAGCAACTTTTCATGAACCTGTTGGCCATTTGTTTTCTTTGGAAAAACGGCTATTCAGATATTCAGATCCATTGCCCATTTTTAGTTGAGTTATTTGTGTTTTTGTTTGTTTGTTTTTTGCTCTTGAGTCATAAGAATTCCTTATATATTTTGTATATTAATCCCTTATTGGTTATATGGGATATTTTCTTCCATTCTGTAGGTTTTCTCTTTTATTTTGTTGACTGTTTCTTTTGCTGTACTGCTGTACAGAAACTTTTCATTTGATGTAGTCCTACTTGTTAATTTTCCTTTGTTGCTGGTGCTTTGGTGTCTTATGCAAAAAATCATTGCCAAGAATAAAATAAGGATATATTTCCTTATGTTTTCTTCTAGGACATTTACAGTTTCAGATTTTATGCTCTTCTTTGGTTTGAATCAGAGAGGTCTGGGTTTTATATACTGGTGCTATATTGAATATCTCTGTGAACATGAGCAGATTTATAAAATTCTCATTCCTCAGTTATAAACTTCTTGCTTATCAGGTTCCCTATCTGGTTAAAATTAAAAGTGCTACTAGAGGTGAAATATTTTATATAATAAACACTCCAAAATGTTGTTACTATACTTTTCATGGCAAGTTTTCAAAATGTTCTTAGTATTATTATCATTTTGATTTTAAATTCTCATTTTTATCTAAGTGTATATATTCAGCCACATTCTTTGGCAAAGTCTATTGTTACAGTCACAGCTCTTTTTTTATCAAATTTTATCAAAGATTAGTATAGTTTTTAATCAGTTTTATTGAGATATAATTTACATACAATAAATACATACATTTTAAGTTTCATTTTCCTGAGTTTTGAGAAATGTATGTACCTGTGGAATTGCCACTGCAATTGCAGTGTAGAACATTTTCACAATACCAAGAAATCCTGTTCCCAGTCACCCACCCAGCCATAGAAAACCTTTGATTTGCTGTCTTAAGAGATTAATTTTGGCTTTATATGGGATTCATACATTCTATCTTCTGTTGTGACTAAGCTACTGTCTCTCAGCATAATGTATTTGAAGGTAGCAGTAGTCCATTCCTTCTCATTGCTGAATAGTACCCTATTGTTTGAAAATACCATGGTTCTTAAACTGATTAATTAATTAATTAATTAATTATGTATTATTTTTAAAGCTTATTTATTTTTTGAGAGAAAGAGAGAGGAGGAGCAGAGAGACAGGGGGACAGAGGATCCAAAGGAGGGTCTGCACAGACAGCAGAGAGCCCGATGTGGGGATTGAACTCATGAACCATGAGATCATGACCTGAGCAGAAGTCGGCCACTACTGATTGAGCCACCCAAAGTGCCTCAATTTAATTCATTTATTAAAATTCAAGTTCAGGGCGCCTGGGTGGCTCAGTCGGTTAAGCTTCCGACTTCGGCTCAGGTCATGGTCTCACGGTTCCTGAGTTCAAGACCCACATTGGGCTTTGTGCTGACAGCTCAGAGCCTGCAGCCTGCTTCGGATTCTGTGTCTCCTTCTATCTCTGCCCCTCCCCCACTTGTGCTCTGTCTCTCTGTCTCTCAAAAATAAATAAAGGTAATTTTTTTTAATTCAATTTCGTTAACATACAGTGTAGTATTGGGTTCAGGAATAGAATCCAGTGATTCATCACTCACATACAACACCCAGTGCTCATCCCAACAGGTGCCCTCCTTAATGCTCATCACCCATTTAGCTCATCCCCCCACCAATCTCCCCTCTAGCAACCCCCAGTTTGTTCTGTGCATTTAAGAGTCTCTTAGGAAAATACCATGATTTTGAAAAATCTTTTCACCTGTTGATGAAAATTTAGGTTGTTTCCAGTTTTGGCTATCGGAAGTTAAGCCGCTATCGGAAGTTAAGCCGTATAAATATCACTGTGTGAAACATATTTTTGTTTCTCTTAGGAAAAATACTGAGAACTACTATTTTTCAAAATCATTATGCCATTTTAAATTTATAGCAGCAGTCTATGAGAGTTCCAGTTGTTTCACATATTGCCAACCTGTGATATAGTTAGCTGTTTCAATATTAGACATTCTGATGGGTTTCTAACAACATTTCATTTGGGTTTTAATTTATATTTCTGTGAAAACTAATGATGCTGATAATCTTTTCACGTGCTTGTTAGTCATTTGTATATCATATTTTGCAAGGTGACTATTTAAATATTTTGCTTATTTTTATTGGCTTTTTTTGGGGGGGGCTTGTTATTGCATTGTAAGAGTTTATCTTTAAATGCTTTCACTACAATTAAAAAGTAATTTGCTCTGCAATAAAGAACTGAAAACTGCTGGTTGTCTGATGTAACAATGGATTCAATATAACAAAAACAATTAATGTTAAGTGTTATTATGAATATATTTTAAATTCAGGGTAGATTTTAGGTAGGCTTGATATCAGAGATGATCTGGTAGTCATTCTAATCAGCTTGTGTATTAGACATTTCTGACCCTGAATAAATTCCATAGATTCAGCCGCATTTTGAATTAGCTGGTAAGTCCAACACAACATCATCAAAAATGTAAATGGTGCCTCTTAAAGTCTTTTGCCAGTCATTAGCTTTTTGGATTTGAAAGCATAGTACATTTGTCATGCAGATGCTGAAGTAATTCACACAATATAAAGAAAAATGAGTATTCAAGCACTAGGGAGGTGTTTATTTACAGTAAGATATAAATATTGCACAGAACTTTTTTCATTTGTTTTTCATATTTTTATAATCTGAAGCATATAATAAGTTGTATACAATATTTGTATAACTTATCAGAGGTTAATACTTTTTTTTTCTTTTTCTTTCTAGAAAATTGATTCTAGTCTCTAATCCCAGTGGCTGTTAGGCCTTATTTATCCTTGACAAGCTTATTGCTTAGAGCTCCCTAAGGTATGTTAAACACAAGAGGCAATACCAGTTTTTAATTATATTTCTACCATTGAGGTACTTTAATTTATTGCTTTAGAATTCCACCTGGTTAAAATTCTGTAAATCAGTTTCTCTAGAAACTGGTAATTTGAAACTGTCATTCCCCCTTTAGGTTGGCAAACAATTTATATGCTATTCAAGCAAATCAAAAGCCTATAAGAATTATATTTTACCTGAGCATTAAAATTTGACTTGTTTGATGTTTTCTTTATGTTAACGTTGCTTGGCAGTTGATGAAATATACATTTTCATTCACTTATTTATTTTTTAAACAAACATACAGGGAACATCATTATATATCAGGTACTATTGTAAGTGTTGAGAATACAAATATATCAACTCAGATCAGCCTTTGCCTAAAATGTCTCACTATCTACTGGGAGAAAAACAAAAACAAACAAACAAAGAAAAACCAATTGTCCATGGGCTCTTACAGCTTTTAAGTAGTTTATTTATACTACAATAAATGATTTTGAGAGTTAGTATACTTACATGGATTTTTACAGACCCTGCTAACAGATTTTTCCAGAGGAGCAGCTTAGTGAACTTGCTTATCCTGGATATTGTAAACTTGATTGCATTATTCAGGTAAGACCTTTCAAGTTCATAAATATATCTAATACAGATAATGGGGAAGATTGATATATTTAAGTTGGAATTTTACATACCCTAAAAACAAAATTAGTTGAAAATGCTTACTGAATAATATAAATGAAATATTTTTTTCTTTACAGTTTAGTATAAATATATTTAGCAACTGTAAGGGCTGTAATGGATTTTTAATGATTCACTCAGTCTTCATATCTAAGTTACTTGTATAAGCACTTAGTATAGTTGAAAGGATAAAATAAGTTCTTCCTTAGTAGATTCTGTGAATCTTCTTTATTATCATATTTATTTATTTATAACATGATAGATTGGTGTGCAATGCTCCTTTCTAGTTTTAGAGGTTTTATCATAAGTCTCTGCTTACGCACCTGGCTAGAAATTCTTCTTCAATACAGAAGTCATTTTTCTAATCATGAATTCCCTCATGTACAGTTACATTATATGCAAATTGATTTCTGTATGTATTTTGAGAAAGGTAAATAATTTATGTTCCAGTATATTTGAAATAGAAATTGTTGCTATTGTGAATACATTTTAACTCTTGTTATTGTAATAAGGCCAGAAATAGATACATTTAAAAAGTTAAAGATGAAGCTAAAAAGTATGGACAATAAAAACAGTTAAATTGTGTAGAAAGATGTGCCATTATTGCTAAGTAGAGGAAGAAGCAACTTAGAGAAAATAATCCTGAGCCTTGGGCTTGAATTGTTGCCTCATATCAACAAGGGCAAACAGAGTGTGTTTAAAATGAACGAGTTGATCTGTGCTGGGATTAAAAATTTCTGTGGATGCAGTTAAATTCTCTATCTAACCTGGTGGACTCTGAGGATTGCTTAATCAGATTTGCTGAGTAGTTTAAATAAAGGATGGTCGATATTTTCTCATAGTTCTTGCATTTGAATTTTCTGTGGACCAGAAGTTAGATCATGTAGGTAGTTATCAGCAATTCTAAGAGTCAGATGGTGGATTTAAATTTTTCTTTTTCATTATGATCCCCAAAGGCAGGCAAGCTAATCACAATATATCTGAGATGTTTCCAAGTAATGTATCTTGTTTTGGAATTTTGTCAGAATAAATAAGAGTGCGTTCAACTAGGTTTAATTCCGTTTATAAAATTAATCTTTGGCAAAAAAAAGAAGTGCTTCTAAAAGGATTGCTCAGCTTTGTTATTAAGATTAGATTGTCTTTTGCTGACAGTTTTTACCCCAATAAGGTCAAAAGCATAGCACAATTTTGCTTAAGATGTACATATTTATTGGTTTAAGGTGACATGATAGACCCATCAACATACTTTCAAATTCAGGATAGAGGTGGGATAGTTAATTGGTTACCACCAATATTGTTTTTTAATAAATTTATACTACTTAAGATTTACCCCTTCCTTTTGGAATTCATTCCTACCATTTCTTGTCTAAAAAAAGTCCTATGAGATAGAAATATAATTAATGGTTTAAGATAAGCATGTTTGCAGTAAAAGCCCCATATTACCACAAAAATATTTTTAAAACCAACTCATATTTATGGACATTGCATACTGCAAATCTTAATTATAAAAACCCTTATTTATATGACACTATTCTTAGCAAATTCAAGATTCTGGTAAGGCTAATTCCTTACAACAGTATACATTGAATTTGTGCTATTCTGCATTGTCTTGTGTTTCTTTTGGTTTGCATGTTGTTTTAATTTTTTTCATATTATACTATTCCTTTCCTGTTTATATTTTATCTTAAACTTATTCCTTTTCTGTTTCCCCAACTGAGTCCATAAGTCATATATTTTCCCTTAGGTGCTGTTTATTTCACTGATTTTCAAGTGAGTCATTACATCTTGGCAAGAGTATATGACTTTGCTCTGCTAGCTTTTACCAAGAAAGCTAGAATTCTTTGGACATCTGTGGTCTCAGATGTTTAACATCTAGAAGTGAGAGTATGAAACTCCGCAATATAATGGATTGTATCTATTCCTATGTTATTTTTTTAATTATGGCATACATGCATAATGGGTAAAGGTGGAATTTCACTGTTTTTGAAGCTTTGGTGAAGATCTTAAAGCAGTTTCATTAAGCTCCCTATTCATTAAGTCTCTTAGGAGACGCCCTCCTAAGTATCCAGGCTATAAACTCATTATCAAGGAATATATGTTTGCCTGGGTTAGTGAAAGAGGGAAGTTTGAAATGGGAATTTTGGATGACACTACACATTTTGAGACACAGATAAGTTGTCACTGCTGTAGATAATTGCATTGGATGATTTTTATATGGGGTGTGATGTTGGGTGTTATAGATGCCTAGGTATGTATATGGTATATCTTTGAGTGAAGACGGGAGTTTCTTAGGGGCTAAGCCTGCTCCCATTCAACTATTGATACTGACAATAGATTGTATTCTTTGGGTTGAAGGCTGCTTTGTCCCTGATGCTTATGCTGGTTCCTCTGGAGTCAGTGCCATGAATCAGAGCCCTAACAATTTATTATCTGACCATGTTCCACTTAATAGTTTCTCCTCTTAATAATTGGTTGAATTTTATTTTATGATAGGTACAAAAACAAAACAAAACAAAACAAAAAAACCCTTTGTTCATTGTGCATTCTCATCAGCATTAACTTTATAATTAACTTCATGTTTGGAGTTCATTTAGTTTCATAGTCTATTTGGAACTCTAAAGAATTCATCTTGCTCAAATAAATAGGCCTTATAGTCTCTTCAAGCTTATATTTCTTCATACGAGTTTCAGGAATCTACTCTGAAATTGTAAGATTAAAAATTGGGTTTTATTTGCCTTATTTATTTATTCATTTATCTAACATCGATATTGACTGAGGGCTTACTATGTTCTAAGCATTGTTTTTGGTCCTGGAGATAGAGAAATAAATTAGACAAAGAAAGCCTTGACTCTCTTAAAACCTTTATTCATGGGGTGAGATGGAAGCAAACAAACAAATAAGTTTGAAAGAAAAGAAAATATGAAAGAGTGATAAGTGTGATACAGGTAAGTAAAGTAGGATAGTATCATAGTTTGCCTTGGTGGCCAGGCCAGGCCAGGCCAGCCTTGGTGGCTTAAGGCTTAAGCCAACCTCAGGAAGTAACCTATGTGCTGAAATTTGAAGGAATTTTATATCATTAATCAATACAAGGACATAAACTCTATCCTATTCTGAATGAGGAAATAAGTGGAAATGAAAGATAAAAGAAAGATAAGATATACCCGAATATTTTAGCAATATTCCTCTTACTTTATTGTATTAAAATTATTGTTTTCTTTTAATAATCCAGAGGTTAGAGGTCATTTATTTGGCTTGGAGTAGGGCTCAATTATATGAATTTTTATCAGGTTGCTGAATGGTCCTTGGAATGTACTTTCAGAAACTCCCTGTTATAACCCACTGAGACAGGATAGACTCCCATCTAAAATTTGGTTTAGATGTCAAGACTGATGATGCTACAGATACACCAAAAATATACAATCACTACTCTTGTCCATTTCTTCTTATGTTCCCTGCACATGGATCCTATATTTTTTTTTCCTTTCCATACAACCACACCCTGCTTCTCATTTATGTTTATGATCTGGAACAAAGTACTCTATTTTTAACATTGACATGCATCTTAAAGTCATTTTGACCAAATCTATTATATGTTCAGAACGTGAAGAAAATAGGTAAATCAAAAAACATGTGGATTAAGGCAAAACTCTGAAGTTATGTGCCATGCTTATCCATCCTTTTCTTATTTTTAGCATTTTATTTCTGCTCTTTGGCAACAGTACATTTTGGATTTTGTATGATTTCTTGTATGTTAGCATCTGGCTTAAGCATTTCATCCCAATTCTACCTTTCTTACAAGCATTTTGTTCTTATAATTGCAGTAGATGTTTCCCTTCATTATAATCGCAGTAGATGTTTCCCTTCATTATAATCCTTACTACTTCTATCTATAATAATATAAAGTACCACAATTTTCCCAGGAAATGGGTAGAAGCTAAATTTTACTGCTCTGAATTTTTATTTGAGGAAACAGAGGTAGCATATTAGAAACTTTCAACAACAGAAACAAACTTGGTAAGAATTCTGGAACTTACTTGCACATAATTTGTGTTAAATTGCATTCGTGGACTTAGTGGGTAAATGCATCAATCAATATTCCCACCAGGCTAAAACAAATGTTACTTATTAAAAATATTGGCATTGTCAGGGCGCCTGGGTGTATCAGTTGGGTAAACATCCAACTTTGGCTCAGGTCACGATCTCATGGTTCATGAGTTTGAGCCCTACGTCAGGATGTGTGCTGACAGCTCAGAGCCAGGAGCCTGCTTCAGATTCTGTGTCTCCCTCTCTCTCTGCCCCTCCCCTGCTCACACTTTGTCTCTCTCTCCCCAAAATAAATAAACATTAAAAAATTTTTGGGGGCGCCTGGGTGGCTCAGTCGGTTAAGCGTCCAACTTCAGCTCAGGTCATGATCTCACAGTCCACGAGTTCGAGCCCCGCGTCAGGCTCTGTGCTGACAGCTCGGAGCCTGGTGTCTGCTTCAGATTCTCTGTCTCCCTCTCTCTGACCCTCCTCCATTCGTGTTCTGTCTCTGTCTCGAAAATGAAAAAATATAAAAAAACAAAAAAATTTTAAAAAAAATTTAAAAAGTACATTGGCATTGTCAGTAAGGCTGAAGGATATTTCAGAATTCAAAGCACAACATGCGTATTACTTCTGTGTGGTAGATCATCAGGATAAGGCTCAAAGAGTTTAGGCTGTTTCTAATATTCGAAGAATATTGGTAGGCATGATAAAAGAGCCTCCATCTTGAAGCTGTGAACCTACTGTGATACGTGATAACAGTAAGATAGCTACTTATGACCCCTGTGTAAGGGAAATTATTTTTTAAGTATTTTAAATATACATTTTCAAATTAATAGGCTATTAAAATATCCCTGTGAGGGTTTTCTTATTGTCATCATTTTACAGCAGAAAATGGAGACTAGAAAGTTTAAATAACTTACTGTCTCTGTCAGGTCAGGCAAAGCTATGTTATAATAACAAGTAACCCTAAAATTCAAGTACCTTAACACAATACACGTTTATTATCTTGCTTATTTAAAAAAATGCTGCAGGTTCTGGTGAGTCTGCAGGGCAATTTCCCATGATATGGCCATCCAATTAGTCAGGCTAAGGGAGATGCCAAAGACCGTAGCTTCCTAAATATATGGTCTCCTGAAGAGTTGAACAGTGATTCTTAAATGCCCTCACATAGAAGGAGTACACATTTCATTAGCCAAACACAGACTCATATTTATTCTTATGCTCAAGGGGACAAGAAGCACAACCTTCTATTGCCTAGAAGAAGAGAGACACTAGTCATTGGAGAGTAGCAACATCGGCCATGCTCACCTGAAGTTATCTAGCTAATAAGTAGAAGAACAAGTGTTTCTCCAATCCAGATCTATCTCCAGATTTTTTGCTCTTAATCATCGGGCTATCTGTCATTCTTTACTATAACCTAGTGAACTAATGGAAACTCAGAACAAGAAAATTTCGAAGAGAGGAAACTAAGAAACTGATTTCTTTGTGAAGACAGATTACTAAAGGATTTGTAGGATAACTTGAGATTCTGGAGGGACAGATTACTAAAGGATTTGTAGGATAACTTGAGATTCTGGAGGCTTAAGCGTGTTGTGCATGTTACTTAAATCTCTACCTTAGCCTTTCGTGGCACCTGCAGAAGAAAAGAAAACTGTGAAAAATTTAGAAAAAACATACACTGAAAGAATTAACGTTCTCTTCTAGGTTTTGACTTTGATTGACAAGACTTGACTACCTAGGCAACAAATGTTTTAGGGTGGGACAACATACTCATACTAAATGTGATGTTTAAAATGCATTCTGCATCTCAGATGAAAACCTCTGAATATTGGATTCAGATAAACAATCTGTTTGGATACTTGGCATTCTGTCAGGTTGAAAAGGGATTCTCCTGAGATGTCTATCAACGGAAGAGGACTTCTCTGTTAGGATAAAAAAAAAAAAGTTAATTAATGATTGATTGACCTGCTGAAATGCTAACAGAGATCTACAGCTCAGCCACAATGCGTGGTCACTTGAGAATTCTCATTCTACTTTGCTATAAAATGGATTCATTAGTATTCTAACTGCTTAGTTTATTGCCACTGTAGCTAATTCTGCAGTTACAGTTTTACTGTTACTGAGCAATGATGTTTAATGATATTTTTATTTTGAAAATAAAGAGCCTTATATTCTCACATGGTACATTGTGCCAGAGTATAGCTGCTAGACAGATAAAGGTCAAATGAGGCAACTAAATAGTCAAGGGTCTAACTAGATTGATTTGAATTTACGTATTTATTTTTAATGACTAACCACATACAGGTCCAAAATGATATTTAAAAATTTTTTTTGGTAATGTTTATTTATTTTTAAGAGAGAGAAAGAGAGACAGAGATAGAGACAGAGCGAGAGTGGGGGAGGGCCAGAGAGAGAGGAGACACAGAATCCGAAGCAGGCTCCAGGCTCCAAGGTATCAGCACAGAGCCCCATGCAGGGTTCAGACCCACAAACTGTGAGATTCTGACCTGAGCTTAAGTGGGACGCTTAACAAACTGAGCCACCCAGGTACCCCAGGTCCAAAATGATCTTAATTATTTCACCAGAATTTGTTGTCAAATTTTCATTTTTGTATTATTTGACAGCTGAATTGCTCAAAAACAAAAACTTAGAAACCTATTGGAAAACTAACCATAATTATAGCTATTTAAATTTTGTGGTCATATGAATAAGATTGGAACAAAAATAGCTGTCAAGTTAGCTTCTTGATTACAGGGCTGTAAGTAATTTTTTAAAAGCCGATTATACTTATCATTTCATATAGCAATAAGATGGCCAAGAAATATTTAGAAATATATAGAATATATATATACATATATATATTTCTGCACATTTTATTTTTATTTATTTATTTATTTATTTATTTATTTATTTATTTATTATTTTTTTAATGTTTATTTTTGAAAGAGAGAGACAGAGCATGAGTTGGGGGAGAGAGAGACACAGAACTCGAAGCAGGCTCCAGGCTCTGAGTTGCCAGCACAGAGCCCAACATGGGGCTTCAACTTATAAACCGTGAGATCATGACCTGAGCTGAAGTCAGAGGCTTAACCTAGTGTGTGGCCAGTGTTGACACCTCAAGAAACAAGTTATCACTACTCAAGAAATATAGCATTGGAAATGACCATCTGAGAAGAAACTTACCTTCAGTGTCAGCAGATATATTACCTACTAATTTACCAAAATTCCCATGAAGAAACATTAAATAATGCTTGATGTCTTTTAGAAGAAGCCATACACCTGTCATGTTATGATTTCTGGGATTAGTCACACAGATTAATTTTTCAATTAACACCTTTTTTACTATGAGATTTATTTTTCCATAAAAAATATAGACACATTGGTTTCTTAAAATTCATGAAACTCCCAAAGCAAGGCAGATATTTTAGCTTATTGCTATCATATGCAAAAAAAGAAAATATCAGAATGCAGTAGAATTTTGAAGATTCTGATTAAATTTGAAGATTACTAGAAAAAGCTTAGATTTGCAAAGTTTCTTCATAGGCATATGTCTGTCATGCTTATAACACAAGTTCTGCATTGTATCTTCTGGTAGATACTCTGATGGGACCAAAAAGGAGTGTTTCCTAGTTGATAAAATAATAGACTAAAAGAAATATTTTTTAAATGCATGAATATAAAAAGTATACATGTATACACACATAAAATTGATATTTTAAATTTGAAAACATGTGCTGATGAGTCCTTAAAGCACATTCTGTTTTCTATGTCATTTTTTAGGCGAGCCTTCCTTGATAGAGTCTAAAAAATACGATACATGATAATAGTTTGTGAAGAAGTATTTGACCTATTTTTGAAATCTATTTGATTATAGATTGAAGTCATTGAATCTACACTTGGTTCTCTTTATGAAAACCAGGAAAATGTCACAGTTGGAAAACATGCATTGATTTTCAGAAAAATAACCACAGAGCATTTAATATTTGAAAAGATTTCACCTTAAATGTGTTTGTGCCTTTACTCCGTCTTTTCTTTTATGAGCTTAAGAAACAGTCCATCATAGAAAAGGTATAGACCAAGATTCATTACTCAAGCAATCTCTATAACATGAGTGGTAGAGTATGATACAATATGAAACAAAAAATGTAGAAAAAATTGAGTATGCATCAAAAGAATAATACTGTATCCCTTGGTTCTCATACATTCTGCCTCTTTGGTGTCCAGTAAGTGACTTTCTGCATTAACCCTCAGTTTCCTGATATAAAATGGATATACAACCTCTCAATTGTGTTGCAAGGAGTAAGGGACATAATATATGAAAAAGCTCTTTCAATATTGAAAATTGTGACACAAATTGCTCTTCAAGAGAACGACTCCTCTGGAATTACATGAATTTAAAACTACCTTCTCATTACTGTACATTCACCTGATTTCCATGTTGACCAGCAATACTGTTCTACTTTCTTTTGCAACCACTTCTTTGCTTTGAACAAATTTTCTCTCATTTCCTCACCACTATTTTTTAAGCGGTTTATAGTCTTTCTTTACTTCTGTACCTGAAGGCATCCTAAGGAAACAGATTAAGATTATCAAACAGTGAGAGATTTACAGTAAACTGTCTCATGTTTTCTGTCCTTTTTAAATAAGGTTTTTTTCTTCTTCTTAAATTTATTTACTACTTTTTTTTTTAACTTTTGCTCCATGATCTTTTTTGTCTTTAAGAATTAGAATCAAACAAATAAAGTGACAGGCTTTGTGCTGACAACTCAGAGCCTGGAGCCTACTTCAGATTCTGTCTCCCTCTCTTTCTCTGTCTCTGCCCCCCCTCCCCCGCCCCGGCCCCCACTCTCTCTTTCTCATTTTAAAATAAATAAACATTTTTTAAAAAATTAAAAGATGGGGAGGGGGTGCTCCTGGGTGGCTCAGTGGGTTAAGCATCAGACTTCAGCTCAGGTCATGATCTCACAGTTCATGGGTTCGAGCCCTGCATTGGGCTTTGTGCTGACAGCTCAGAGCTGGGAGCCTGCCTCAGATTCTGTCTCCCTCTCTCTCTGCCCCTCCCCTGCTCACTCTCACTCTTTCTCTCTCTCTTTCTAAAATAAACATTAAAAAATTAAAAAATAAAAATAACATTAGAATCAGAGAAAATATACTAAAGCAGACACTTTATCTACAACTACTACTGTATCTATTACCACCACTATTTCTACACTTGTTTCTTCTGCTGATATTACACCTGGCTAGTATATTCTAGGCACTGATCCCAGAATTGTATATTTGTTGTCTCATAGGATCATCATGACATACTCATATGAAGGTTCATTTAATATCTGTAACTTGTGGGGTGCCTGGGTATCTCAGTCAATTAGGTGTCCAACGTTGGCTAAAGTCACGATCTCACGGTACATGAGTTCGAGCCCTATCTATGTCCAGGTTTGTGCTGACAGCACCAGAGCGTCCTTTGGATCCTATCTCCCTTTCTCTCTGTTCCTCCCGTGCTTGCTATCACCCTCAAAAATAAATAAACATTGAATTTTTTTTAGTCTACAATTTACAGTCCAGAAAACTGTGGCCCAAATAAATTACCTAATTCAAAGTGGCTATACACACACCCACTGAGGTGAAATAGCATTTGAGGCACAAGTCAGGGGCAGGAAATGAAGGAACTCAAAAGACAGTCTGAGCCTGACCTATACTATGTGCACCCTGGGCAAGTATTCCAATGACATTAACCATTCAAAACTATCCTCTAGCAGAAGATAAAAAGTGAGTGTCATAAAGCATATAACACATGGGGTCCCAGAAAAATAATCATCAGGTGATCCTATCTGCAGTAAGAGAACAGTCAAGTGGAAACTGCTGTGCTAGACCTGAGGACTTTATCAATAAGTATAAAAAATCTTCAGGGAAATTAAAAGGATAGCATAATGCTGCTTCTCTCATTCAGTCATCACCTAGACATATTTAAAAATTCTCTGGTTCTTCATTTCCTTATCTATAAGATGGGAATAATGATAGTATCTAACTAAGTCTATTATGAGAACTGAGAACTGAATTTGACAATCCACATAGCACATCTCACAGAACCTGATCCATAATAACTTCTATACATGAATGTTATAACTATAGTATTTACTGGTAGTGACCAAAACCCTATAAGTCTTCTGTTTTAGAAAATATTTTTCTTTCCTGTTATGGGATGAAAGGTCATGGAAATAAAAGGTTCAGCATAGGGAATATTGCCAATAATACTGTAATGCCGCATACGGACAGATGGTAGTTAAACTTGTGATTGTAGAAAACATATAGAGTTGTTGAATCACTGTGTGCTATACCTGAAGCTAATGTCTTTGTCAGCTAAAAGACAAAAAAAAAGGTACAAAGTTATAAAATAAGTCACAGGGATATAATCTACAGTGTAGAGAATATAGTTAATTAATAGTATTGTATAGTGATAGAGGACAACTAGACCTATGGAGGTGATTATTTCATAAAGTAGAAAATATTGAATCACTATGTTTTACATATGAAACTAATATAATAGTTTTTGTTGATTATAATTCAATAAAACTAAGTTAAAAAAAGAAATTTTTCCCTAATTCAAAAGATTCATAGGCTTAAAATCACTTAAAATTACATAGGCCAAAATCACTGTCCATTTAGTTTTTTAAGATATTCAAGGGAAGATAAATCCAGTTCTCTCCCAAAATACCATTCCTACAAACAGAGAGAAAATCAACTGAGAACATGGGTCCTGTGGCTCCTCTTAGGATCAGTGAAGCAGGACTGAGATGGATTTTACCATCTGAAGTCTTTCTTTAGATGAAATTCCACATTTGATTCTTTTATGTGTGCTCAAGTGAATAGTCACAATTTATAAATGTCCTGTGGTGGTAATATGCCACCAGTTCTTCTCTCTGCAATAAAATTCAGCCAATTAACTAGCTTTAGGTGGGAAAGCATAGGACAATCTACTCAGCAGGAGCAGTACCTACTACCTGTATAGTTAATAATGCATTCCTCCCTTAGCCCCCACACAGCTTTTGAACTATTCCATTTTTACTGATCATCTGCATCCAGAAGTCTAACTTTTAAAATAAATACCCAAATGTTGTGTGTGTGTGTGTGTGTGTATTTTTTTTCTGAAACAATGATCTTCCCCTGTTTAAAAACATTACAAGAGACTTTTCCTTGGAGAATTTGAAATCCACTGATGTGTGTCTCAAACCTGAAAATGAGCCTGCAAAGAATTACCGTCTTAACCTCCTCAGGCTAAACTTGCTACGCTGTGGTAAGTCAGTGGCAAAAACAAATATTACTTTCCAATTTTTTATGCAACTCTAAACATAATTCTAGAGAATTGGATTAATCAGAAATTAACCTTGAATATCAAGCAAAAACAAAAATAATTATTTGTAACTGATACATCACTGTTAACGTTGTATATCCATAGCAAATACTAATGCGCGCATAGAAAAAAAAAACACATACAGGAAATAAAATATTCTGTCAGTTGCCTTTTAGTTTTGTGGATTGTTTCCTTTGCTGTGCAGAAGCTTTTATCGTGATGAAGTCCACATAGTTCATTTTTGCTTATGTTTCCCTAGCCTCCAGAGATATACCTAGTAAGAAGTTGTGGTGGCCAATGTCAAAGAGGTTGTTGCCTGTTTTCTCCTCTAGGATTTTGATGGTTTCCTGTCTTACATTTAGGTATTTAATCCACTTTGAGTTTAAGAAGTGTGGTGTAAGAAAGTGGTCCAGGTTCATTCTTCTGCATGTTGCCATCCAGTTTTCCCAGCACCACTTGCTGAAGAGACTCTTTTTTCCATTGGAAATTCTTTCCTGCTTTGTCAAAGATTAGTAGGCCATACATTTATGGGTCCCATTCTGGGTACTTTGTCTTATTCCATTAATCTACACGTCTGTTTTTGTGCCAGTACCATACTGTTTTGATGATAACAGCTTTGTAATACAGCTTGAGGTCTGGAATTTTGATGCCTTCGGCTTTGGTTTTCTTTTTCAACATTACTTTGGCTACTTGGGGTCTTTTCTGGTTCCATATAAATTTTAGGATTGTTTGTTCTAGCTCTAAGAAGAATGCTGGGGTTATTTTGATAAGGATTGCATTGAATATATAGATTGCTTTGAGTAGTATCAACAGTTTAGCAATATATGTTCTTCCAATCTATGAGCATGGAATGTTTTTCCATTTCTTTGTGTCTTCAATTTCTTTCAGAAGCTTTCTATAGTTTTTAGCATACAGATATTTTACCTCTATAGCTAGATTTATTCCGCAATATTTTATGGTTTTTGGCACAATTGTAAATGAGATTGATTCCTCGATTTCTCTTTTCTGCTGCTTCATTACTGGTATATAGAAATGCAGCTGATTTCTATACATTGATTTTGTACAATGTTGATTTTGTTCTGTACAGATGATTTCTGTACTGTTGCTTTGCTGAATTCATGTATCACTTTTAGCAGGTTTTTGGTGGAGTCTTTTGGTTTTTCCACGTACAGTATCATGTCATCCGTGAAGAGTGACAGTTTGATTTCTTCCTTGCCAATTTGGATCACACCTGTCAGAATGGCTAAAATTAACAACTTAGAAAACAACAGATATTGGTGAGGATGCAGAGAAAGGGGAACACTTCTGCACTGCTGGTGGGGATGCAAACTGATGCAGCTACTCTGGAGAATGGCATGGAATTTCCTCAAAAAATTAACAATATAGCTAACCGATGACCCAGCAATTGCTCTATTAGGTATTTATCCAAAGGATACAAAAGTACTGATTTGAAGGGGCACATGCACCCCAATGTTTAGCAGTGTTATCAACAACAGCCAAATTATGGAAAGAGCCCAAGTGTCCTTTGATGAATGGATAAGGAAGCTGTGGTGTGTATGTGTATGTATGTATGTATGTGTGTATATATATGTATGTATATACACACATACATACAATAGAATATTATTCAGTGATCAAAAAGAATGAAATATGGCCATTTGCAACAATGTGGATGGAACTAGAGCATATTATGCTAAGTGAAATAAGTCAGTCAGAAAAATAGAAATATCATATGATTTCACTCATATGTGGAATTTAAGAAGCAAAACACATGAACATAGGGGATGGGAAGGAAAACCAAGATAAAAACAGAGAAGGAGGCAAACCATAGAGCCTTTTCAATACAGAGAACGAACAGGGTTGCTGGATGGGTGTTGGTTGGAGGATGGGCTAGATAGATGATGGGCATTAAGGAGGGCACTTGTTGGGTTAAGCACTGGGTGTGATATGTAAGTGATGAATCGCTAAATTCTACTCCTGAAACCAATACTACACTATGTGTTAACTAGCTTGAATTTAAGTAAAAATTAAAAAGTAAAAATAAAAATAAATAAACACAGAAGATTATCTGCTCATTCCTATATTATTTTCCTAAATCTAACCTATACATTGTCTTCATGATTTCTCCACCCCTGATGTCTCCATCAATGAGATTCTTGCCATGTAAGATCATAGTTTTTCTACCAAATTCTTCAAAATATAAACATGTGCCTATGGTAATTGTTCTAAGAAAATTGTAATAGGGGTGGTCTTCAGGATTCTTTTGAGTGAGTGCAGAGGTCACTTGTAATAGGATCAGAATCAACTGGTAGCAGAATAGGGAGAATAAAGTTTCACAGACATTCATCCTGTGAAACTGTTGTGACAGAACTACCTTAGTATAAGGGGCACCTGGGTGATCCAGTTGATTAAACTTCAGACTTCAGCTCAGATCATGAACTCTTGGTTTGTGAGTTTGAGACCCAAGTTGGGCTTTGGGCTGACAGCTCAGAGTCTGGAGCCTACTTCAGATTCTGTGTCTCCCTCTCTCTCTTCCTCCTCCCCTCCCCCCACCTCCCCCCGCTGGCACTGTCTCTCTCTCAAAAATAAATAAATAAATAAATATTTTTTACAATCTTAAAAAAAAAAAAAAAAAGAACTACCTTAGTATGGACGTATCACTGTACCAGTCAGGATTCTCCAGAAATCCGGGCCAATTATGTGTATATATGTGTATACACACAAACAAGTGCGTGCAAGCATGCACACAAACACAGAGAAAGCGAGAGGAAGGAGGGAGGGAGGGAGAAAGGGAGGGGCAGAGCCGAGAGAGATTACTTTTCTTTTAAGGAATTGGCCCAAATGACTATGAGAACTGGCAAGTCCAAAATCACTCAATTAGACAGGCAGCCTGCAAACTCAGGTAGGAATTGATGCTGCAGTTTTCAGGTCAAATTCCCTTTTTTCCAGGAATCCTCAAGTTTTGCTCCTGAGGTGACATTAAAGTCAACTGATTGTAAATGCTAAGCGGGTCTACAGAATAGATTCAGTGCAACATCTAAATTCATATTTGAATAAATAAATTGGGTACCATAGCTTAGCCAAGTTGATCCATAAAACTATCACATTCACCTCCCCTTTTTCCATTGAGAGAAGCCTTTATGCACAGTGATCTCAAATTCAAATTTTGCTGTTTTTTTAATATTTAGTCACAAGCCATTAAATTATTATCCTTTTAACACCATTTTTAAACTAAAAGAAATGTTCTCAAGCAATAGTTACATTAGAAACCTTAAGCTGTCTGCAATTTAGTTATTTTAATAAGTGAGAAATGATAATATAAGTATAAATAAATATAATAAAACATATATGAAACATGTTTTCTTAACGTAGTGTTTTACTTGACAAAATGAGAGACACATTTAAGAAACTTCTAGTGGTATGGAAATATAGAGTTATACAAGATCCGTAGACTTTTTTTTTTTTTTTTGTCTTTTTTGGTTTGCTTTGTGTATTTGTTTTTCTTCTTACTCTGGCATTTTGTGGAGCCAAAAACTTAACAGTGGGCTTTCTGCCACCTCACCTAAGCCTTCCAGATCCCACACAAGGTGCCTAAACATTCCATCTGAAAGAGAACTTTCAGTAACCAAGATGCTGTTTCAGCTCTTAAAAAGGGAAGTACAGAAAATTGATGTTCAGCTAGATTTGGCTTTCTTTCCCACATTTAATGCAGTAAGGAGAAGAGAACGCAGAAATGTATATTCCATCCTCAGTTAAATTAGAACTATATGGAACCTCACCCTGTTAAATAAAATGAAGCATTTTCAAAAGTAATGAAATAATACAGTGGTTAAAGGAAGTTGTATGAAGAAGGTGTTTCCAGTTGCAGACCTCAAAAAATATCACAAGTCCACTTTTCCATGGTAGCCATCCATACAGACACACAAGACTTTCCTAAGTTTGAGTAGTTTTTTTTATTATCTTTGTATTTTTGATTTTATTAAGACTTTGTTTTTACATCAATTGTAGGTTCAAATAAAAAATGAAAAGGTACAGAGATTTCTCATAATCTCTCTGCTCCCACATACCCACAGCCTTCCCATTATCTACATCTCCCACTAGAGTGGTGCATTTGTTATAGCTGATGAACCTGTATGGACAACATTATAATTACTCAAAGTCCATAGTTTACATTAGGGTTTGCTCTTGGTGTTTGGACAAATGTATGTATCATAACATCATATAGAGTATTTTCACTGCCCTAAAAATCCTCTGTGCTCTGTTTATTTCCTCCAACCCCTACCCTGGCAACCACTGATCTTTTTACTGTCTCCATAGTGCTTCCCTTTCCAGAATGGCATATAGGTGGAATCATGCAATATGTAGCCTTTTCAGATTGGCTACTTTCACTTAGAAATATGCATTTAATGTCCCTCCATGTCTTTATGTGGCTTGATAGCTCATTTGTTTTTAGAACTGAATAATGTTCCATTTTCTATATATACTACCATTTGTTTATTCATCTACTGAAGGACATCTCAGTTACTTCCAAGTTTTTGTACTTCTGAATAATACTACTATAAACCTCGATGTACACGTGTTTTTTGTGGACAAAATCTCTCAACTTGTTTGAGTAAATACCAAGCTGTGTAATCACTGGATCATATGGTAAAATTATGCCTAGTTTTGCTAGAAACCACTAAACTGTCTTGCAAGGTGGCTGTATCATTTTGCATTCCCACCAGAAATGTATGAGAGTTCCTATTGTTCCACATCTTTAACGGTATCTGGTGTTCTCAGTATTCCAGATTTTTCCCATTCTATTAGGTGTGTAATAGTAATTCAATGTTGTTTTAATTCACATCTCCCTGATGACATCTATTGTGGAACATCTTTCTATGTGCTTGCTCATTTGCCATCTGTATGTCTTCTTTGATGAGGTATCTGCTAAGATCTTTGGCTCATTTTAAAAATCAGGTTATTACTGTTGAGTTTTGATAGGTCTTTTATGTTTTGGATAACAGTCACTTATCAGAAGTGTATTTTGAAAATGTGCCCTATTCTGTGCCTTGTCTTCTCATTCTCTTGATATTGTCTTTTGCACAGCACAAGTTCTTCATTTTTAATGAATTCAGCTCATCAGTTATTTTTCTTCATTCATTTAGTGTTGTATCTAAAAATTTATCACCATACCCCAAAGTCATCAATGATTTCTCCCATGTTATTTTCTAGGAGTTTTATAGCCTGTGTTTTAATATCCATTTTGGTTTAATTTTGATGAGGGGTATAAAGTCTGTGTCTAGATTTATATTTTTGCATGTGGATGTCCAGTTGTTCTGGCGCCAACTGTAGAGAAAACTATCTTTGCTCCTTTGGTTGCCTTTGCTCCTTGGTCAGTAATCCATTGACTATTTTTATGAGTACCTATTTGAGAATTCTCCGTTTTGTTCCGTTGATCTATTTGTCCATTCTTTCACCACTCTGTCTTGATAAATATAGCTTCATAGAAAGACTTGAAGCCAAGTAGTGTCAGTCTTCCTTCTCTTTCAATATTGTGTTAGCTATTCTGTCTGTTTTATCTTTCCATGTAAACTTTGGAGTCAGTTTGTCAATATCCACAAAATGTCTGGTTTTTATTTTCTTTTTTAATTTGGATTGCATGGATTCTATAGATCAAGTTGAAAAGAATGACATCTTGGCAATATTGAGTTGTCTGAAAGTATAGAATGTCTCTTTATTTATTTATTTGATTTCTTTCATCAGGATTTTGTAGCTTTCTTCATGTAGGTCTTACTTTCGCTAAATTTATACCTAGGTATTTCATTTTCAGAGTACTAATGTAAATGATATTGTGTTTTTAATTTCAGATTCCACTTCTTCATTGCTAGTATTTAGGAAACTTATTGATTTTATATGTTGACCTTGTATCCAGAAACCTTGCTATAAGTTACATGAATTTTCTTGTAAGTTACATGAATTTTCTTGTTGATTCTTTAGAGTTTTCTACATAGATGATCATGACATCTGCAAACAAAAATAGTTTTATTTATTCTTCCCCAATTTGTATCCCTTTTATATCCATTTCTTATCTTATTTAATTAACATAGACTTACAGTATGATGTTTAAAAGGATTGGTGACAGGGGACATCCTTGCCTTCTACCTGATCTTAGTGGAAAAGCTTTGAATTTCTCACTATCAAGTATGATGTTAGCTACAGGCCTTTATTGTGTAGATATTCTTTATCAGATTGAGGAAGTTACCCTCTATTCCTAGTTTTCAGAAATTTTTTTATCATAAATGGATGTTGGTTTTTTTCAAATGCTTTTTCTGAATCTACTGATATAATCATGTGATTTTTTTCCTTTTTTTAGGCTATTAATGTGATAGATTTCGTTAACTGATTTTTGAATATTGTATCAGTCTTGTATACTTGAGACCAATACGACATGGTCGTAATACCTAATTTTTTGTATACATTGTTGGATTGGGTTTGCTAATATTGTATTTAGGATTTTTGCATCTATGTTTATATTAGAGATATTGGCCTGCCATTTCTTTCCTTGTAATGTCTTTGGTTTTAGTATTAGGGTAGCACTGGCCTCATAGAATGAGTTAGCAAGTGCTGTCTCTACTTCTGTCCTGTGAAAAAAATTGTAGACAACTGGTATAATTTCTTCCTTAAATATTTAGTGCAATTCACCTGTGAACCCACCTGCATTTAGTGTTTTCTATCTTGGAAGGTTATTAATTATTGACTCAATGTCTTTAATTAATAGGGGCCTATTAAGATTGCCTATTTCCCCCTATGTGAGTTTTGGTAAATTGTATTTTTTAAGTAATTGGTCTATTTAAGGTAGCAAAATTGTGGGCAGAGCGTTATTCATAGTATTCCTCTATTATCTTTAAATGCCCATAAGAACTGTAGTGATTTCCCCTCTCTCATTCTTGCTATTAGTAATTTACTCTGTATTATTTTCTTAGCATGACTTAAGTCCTATCAATTTTATTATTATTATTATTTAAAAATCAGCTTTTGGTTTCCTTGATTTTCCCTGTTGATTTCTTGTTTCCAATTTCATTGATTTCCACTCTGATTCTTATTATTTATTTTCTTCTGCGTATGTTCAGTTTAATTTGTTTTTCTTTTTCTTGTTTCCTAATGTGGAAACTTATATTATTGATTTTAGTTATTTTTTAAGTGTATGAATACAATGTTATATATTTCCCTCTAAGTATTCCTTTCACTACATACTACAATTTTGATAATTTATCGTCCTTTTCATTTGGTTTGAAATATTTTTTTAAATTTCTCTTGAGATTTCTTCTTTGACCTTTATGTTACTTAGAATTAGACTATTTAATTTTCACATATTTTGGGATTTTCCATTTGTCTTCATGTTATTGTTTCCAGTATCATTCCATTGTGTTCTTAGAGTACAAACTGCATGATTTCTGTTCTTTTAAATTTGTTAAAGTGTGTTTATGGCCTATAATGTGATCTGTTTTGGTGAATATTCCATATGAGCTTGAAAAAATACATATTCTGCTGTTGTTGGATAAACTAATCTATGGATATCAATTATATCTGGTTGATTGACACTGTTATTTAGTTCTACTATATTCTTATTGATTTCTGCCTGCTACATTTGTCTAGTTCTGAGACAGGGTTGTTGAAGTCTCCAACTATGATAATGGATTCATTTATTTTTATTTGAAATTATGTTTGACACTCCGTTGTTAGGAGCTTTTTTTCCCCTCATGAGAAGTAATGGTTAGAGAGCTAAATGATAAACATCATAGATGATCTTTACATTGAAAAATACATTAGTGAAGTAGGGGTTGCTGAGAGTTGTGCATGTGATCAGTTTATAGTTATTATACTTATTTGCATATGGTAAGTATGGGTTAAAAGAACATGCTTTTTTAAAATTAAAAAAAATATTTTGTTTATTTTTGAGAGAGAGAAGCAGAGTATGAGCAGGGGAGGGGGCAAAGTATGAGCGGGGGAGGGGCAGAGAGAGAGGAAGACACAGAATCCATGAAGCAGTCTCCAGACTCTGAGCTGTCAGCACAGAGCCCGATGTGGGGCTCAAACCCATGAACCATGAGATCATGACCTGAGCCAAAGTCAGATGTTAACCAACTGAGCCACCCAGGCACCCCAAAAGAACATGCTTAACTCAACACTTTGAAATGTTTAGGAACATTTCTTCCTGTTTGTGCTCTCATCTACTTGACGGGGGTTTTAAAATAAATCTAAGAAAAAGGAACCATCACATGAGGTCTACAGAGGTGCTGCAAAATAAAACTAGGAAAAGAATACAAACACATGCATGCAAACACATGCGCCATAAACACACACACACGCGCACGCGCACGCACACACACACACACACACACACAAATAGATTAATAATACCAGTAAAAAAAGAATGTTCCTGTAGATCAAGTGAAAATCAACCAAATACCTCACCAAGACTAAAATATAAAGGAGAAACAAAGTAAAATTGTTTATAATATGAGAAGACAAAGTAGATATAGAAAACCTTTCCAAAGAGAGGACAACATACTAGAAGTCTATGAAAACAAAACTGCTTTCTAAAAAAATGAAAGCTGAATTAAGATGAGCATCTATGAGAACAAATATAGCTGAAATTACAGTAATTGACTTTGTTTTGGTCCATAGATTGTAGAAAATAGAACCTAAGACAGGAGAGTGGTCAGGGGATGTGCTAATGCCTTACTGAGGTGTGATTTCCAGAACAGCAAGAACACATAGAGGTAGATAATTAGAAAAAGAAAATACAGGATAGTGAATTACTGAGTTTCACAGATAATAAAGCTCATTATTTGGATATATTCAACATCTACAACAAGGCTAGATGGAACTACTATGACTCAGAACATTCAGTTGAAGGGAAGGAGGAGAGGTTTATGTGCTGTTTTTTGTTTTGGTTTTGGTTTGGTTTTTGTTTTTATTTTCCTCTTCTTATTGGCCAAATTAGGCCCACAGGGTGTTTACTCTCTTTCACTTCTGGTTTGTGCTTCATGAGTCCTGGGAAAGGACTAAGAAGTCATCTCTGGGAAAGCCAGATCCCATGTCTTATGATATAGCACTTTATTTGAGTCTGAAAGGGCTGGAAGAAACCAGAGCTTCCATGGGTCCAATTCATTGGGCTTGAATACTGGAACTTTCTCAGCTCTCATTATGGTAGGAGAGATAGAGATGAGCCTTCCTCTCAGAGAATGATGAAATAAAGAGAGGCATTAGTGGATGAATCAAGAAGCCGAAGGCTGGAAGACAGGCACAGCCAGGTAAATATGAGAGACTCATAAATTGTATGTAAAGAATCAATCCCTTTCACTACTCATATCCAATATCCTCTATGATATCTGATCTTATACAAATATATGACAATAACATATTATCAATTCATGCCTGAAAGAATAACAAAAATCCAATCCTTTTTGCTAGTGGTCAGTTGTAATGCCCTAAGAAGGACTAAAAATGATTAAAACAAACAAACAAGCAAACAAACAAAAACAACGAATAACAAAGTAAGATCTTCACTATTGCAGCTCCCCAAGGCCTATAAATGATCACTTCTGCCTCCATCAACTATTCTGGATTCTCTGGAATGAAACTAGCTTTTTGAGATAGTTTGCCTGATGGTTAGTATGGACCTTCTCCAGGATGTCTGAAGCTTTACTTGCCTGGCTCTTGTAAGTTTGCACTTGCAAAATTGCCCCATCAACAGTTATCATTGAAGTTAGAAACATCAAAAGATACCCTAATGAATGCCCTATATTACGGGTGTGTATCTTTCTGCCTTCTGTGTACTAGCAGCCCTAGCTCCTCATGATAATTAGGGTTATCATCCCAGGTAGAGCACTGACTCCATTCTTTACCCTCTGGTTCCCTGGTGTTAGTTACAGATTTAGGTTTACAGTCAAGCTCTGCCTGTCTTCTTTAGCTAAATTATCCACCTTTCATATTTCACCACTATCTCAGGAACTAGAATCTCAAACCTGTCAGATCTGAAGAATGCATGGAAGATATGTTCAAATAGAAAATGTTTAGGAAAGGTACCTACTTACTTCTGCCTTTTGTTTGCAGACCTGTATATTCTTGTGATATTGCATCATATTCTGATCATTGATACAGTGACTAGTTGCATCCTGCAGAAGAAGACTCCAACAATGCAAGATGTCCTGGAGTTGTCCCTCAGTTGTACATTCAATATCTTATTCCCCCATTTGTCAGGTCAGCTGTCAGAGTGATGTCCCACATGGTTAATTAGCCCATTGTTGCATCTCCTGGTCTGAAGCAATCTGTGAGGATATTATATTGAAGTATGAGCCATTATGTAAAGCCTGAGGTGGTATTTTTCCTGGAGATACTATAGGCAGAGAAGATAGACTCACATTTAAAATATGAATTATTTTGGTTTGTGAGAATCACTGTCCCCTTTAAGATGGAATGTAACCAATAAATTTCCAAATGTCTGTCTTGAGAACTCAGCATCAGTCCTTCCCTATGACAAATGGGGCAGTCAGCAGGGTAGTAGCTAGATTAGCCTTCATGTAAAAGTCATGTTGTTGATTACACATATATACTCCATCCCTGTCCCTATGGGTTAAATTAACAGATTAACTATGTATGCATTTGAGTGGTTGAAGGCAGAAGCTAGGTAAGTCAATGTCTTTATTTGTCACTGAGAGCATCCTCTGAAGTGGATACTTTTTGAGGGTCATTGGCATGAAACACAAGTGATAATCTTTGTGGCCTCTTCAATCTCATAACTCTATGCTTCCAGTATTTAAATCTTCTTCATTCCTCGTCTCTTATTAACCAACCAGTCCATTTAATCATCAGAGTTTTGTATATATAACTCACTCATATCTTTCTCTAGGTGGAATCTGTAGCTTTGTCCATTGGAAGGATTTCCCTTCAATGCTGTTTTCAGGGACCCTACTCAATGGAGGCACCAATATGGTAGCAGTCCATTTTTCACTAGTGCAACAATCAATTTATTGGTATAAGAATTAGAGTGACATCATTTATTTGTCTGTCAGTTGGTCACTGGAAACAGCCCTTTAGCCCATGAGTGTGAATTGAGAGATCATTAGCAATAGGTGCCATTGAGTCTGAACTATCTGTCAGAGCCCAATCCAGAAAGAAATGCTTCACTTATACAGCGTGATAGTTCTATACCTATGTAACTTTGTACTTCAGTGACTCCAATGATGGCTCAATCATGATGGTCAAGTCATGTTGCTATATTTTGTTTCATTGTCATTTTCTCAATTTACTGGGCCAAGAGCATTTTTCCAAATGGTGCATAGTTGGCTTTAGAAGGCACTGATATAATCCTAAACCCTAGACACATGTGCTCCAACTATCATATTAGGGTTTACAAAAGACATTAACCATGATTTTTAACCAACACAGGTATATAAACTAATAACTTATTTGTTAGGTCATAAGACAAAAAAGACAGGATAGTTTTCACTAGAACATGAACCTGCCACAGAGTTCTCTCCTGCTTTGGATCTTACTTGAAACTGGCAGCCTTCTGTGTTGCCCAATAAATAGGTTACAAGAATATCCCCAAGTGTAGTATGTGTTTGCAAATTCACTAAGCTCTTTGACTCTTTCATCATGATAAGAGGTATGGGGCAGGGAGTGGGGGTGAGGAGCAAAATCTTTTCTTTTACCTTTATGGTGCTGTCCCAACATGACTCAGTCCACTGGACTCCTAAGAACTTCACCAGTGTCTCATCTGAATCATTATAGAGTTTGTTTCCTATATTCTGGCACATGCATGTCTTACAAGGACATCTAGCTCTATAGAAAAAATGTGAATCAGTAAGTAGAGCATGCAACTCTTGACCTTGGGGTCATGAGTTTGAGTCCCATGTTGGATATAAAGTTTATCATTTTACTTTTATAATATTTTAAATGTTTGTTATTTATTTTATTTATTTATTTTTTTGAGATAGAGACAGAGTATAAGCAGGGGAGGGGTAGAGAGAGGGAGACACAGAATCTGAAGCAGGCTCCAGGCTCTGAGTTCTCAGCACAAAGTCTGATGGGGGGCTTGAACTCATGAGCCATGAGTTTATGACATGAGCTGAAGTCAGATGCTTAACCAACTGAGCCACGCAGGAGCCCCTAATGTTTAATTTTTAAAAAGTTTAAAAAAAAGGTGAATGATATAAAGAGAGTACTAAATATGTACTTTTCTTAAATATGAAAAGATTTTCAACCTCATTTACAGAAGATAAATGCAAATTAAAATTATACCTTGATACTATTTTTTTTTTATCTTTCAAATTATTAAAGAACAAAACTCTGTATTAGAAAGAGTGAGAAACAGACTCACATACTATTCAATGAGAACAGTATCCATGACAGTCAATTTAGCATATCTATCAAAAATGTATGAGCCATTTGTCCTAGCAATTTATTTTCTTAGAATTACCCTACAGATAATTACACATTGAGATAAATAACATATGTAAAAATTATTAAGTAATCTTTTTTCATTTATAATAGATTGATGAATGATTTAATAGTAGCCTGGTTAAATAATGCCATTCAATAGGTAGAAAAAAGTGACACAGATTTTTAACTACTGATATGGAATGATATCCAAAAAATGTTTTTTAGTGAAAAAAACAAAGTACTGAACAATGTATAATGCATTCTACCATTTTTTTGCCTCTGCGTTTATGAAGAATCTCTGAAACAATGTTCAAAAGACTTATTACTATTAAAAGTAGCTTCTTCATGTGTGGGAAATTGAATGTTTTTATGACAAGGATATAAAAACAACCCTTTTTTTACTATATACTTATTTATTCCTCCTGACTTTTTTTTACTATATGCATATAGTATTCATTTTTAAAAATCAGAATCAGTTCTACCTAATTCAGTTTAAATTTTCACTCACATCTAATTCAAAGCTTCTCCCCTCCCTCTAGTTCAGATCTGAGCAGAAGTGTCAGGACTTATAGTAGGGAAGAGAGGAAGGTCTGCTTTTCCTTCTTCCTTTATTTTCTCCCACTTGCTGGCGCATCCTCCAAAATTGAGATAGGGGAGGGAAAGATTAGGTAAAAAAATGAAAGTCCTATGAGTTTTTGAAGAAATTTGGGGAAATCCATACACTATTACTGGAGTTTAAATATGTTAAAATAATATGGGAAAGCAGTTGGTCCATATCTGGTGAATTTTTATAAAATCTGGTGGAATCAGTTCTTATTAGGGTTTTCACATTACTGATCTGCTGTTGTAGTGATTAAAACTCTGACTGTCTCATTACTCAACATGGGCAATTACTTTAGCCAACTTCTTTGAGATGCTTCTTGTACTACTCAGAGTAGAATGAGGTGCTGTAACAACTAAACCCTGGAAATTAAGTTGTGAAATAAAATATAATCTAATTTCTTATCTAATAATCTAATGGAGATATACCTAATCAGTAGGGTTTGGGAATGAATGAAAGGTTTTGGTCTATAATCATTTAAAGTCTATCAAAAGCTCTTCCCTCTTCAGTATGTAATTTCTTTACATTTATTAGGCATCACTGTACATCCAGTTGAAGAGGAGAAAACATGGTGGCTTGCAGTAATGAAAAATTTTATAGGGCAGGCCTGGAAGTGGAATATACCACCACAACGCTATTTCATAGACCTGAACTCAGTTAAATAGGCACACATTAATGCACGTACAGCTGAGAAAAGTGGTCTTTGGCTGTTCATCAGATTCCCATTGACAATCCTATAATATTAAAAGTCAAGCATAAAATTTTGGGGCATCTACTTGTCTTTGCCATATATCCCTCAGCCATTTGCCATGTCAATTGCATCCAACAGGATTTTACTGCTATAGGGGTATCATTGCCTTTGTCTTGCAAGCTACTCTTGGGTGAAGCTTGGGTGAGACTCAAGCTTGGCTACCTTTTCTACCTTTTCAAGTGAAAAAGAGACACTAACCTCTTTGTTTATGTCCCTCATTCTAGGGTACATGGCAAAGTGTTCCAAAAACTTCAAGGTTCTCTGGCTAGATAAATATCAAAGCTAAAATATTGCATTCAGTGGGCTTTCTGAGAAGCAGACAATGAGTTAACATTACTAGTACAAGAGACTTATTAGGCAGTGGTGGATGGTAAATGCTTGTGAAATTTAAAAGGGAGAGGAAGCAAGACTGGGCCAAAAAAAGCCTTTGGACACTGATGCAGATCTGACATCTGTGAAAGGAAAGACTGGAGGAAGCAGGACTATGTAAAGAAAAGCTCATACTGCAATGCAGATATGCAAAAGTATTAGTCTGTCTTATGGAGAGCACTAGAGCAGAGAGTGTGAGTTAATATAAGTCAACATTTGTCCAAATGACCAGACTCTAGTAACACAACATGACCCATCATTGGTTTGGCTGGACAAAAAGCACATAGACTCGTCCTGAAATATGAAGCAAACTTTTGAATGCATTAACAGTTGAAGGCTGTCAGCTAAAATCTGAAATGAGAGCTTGTTTTGGGAAGGAAATTTGACCCAATACGTGCATGGCTACTTCATCTGTGGACATCAGATTTTTCCATTATTTCAGGTCCTTTCCATCTCCATGAGTAGTTCTGTTTTATTACTTCCTACTGAACTTGAAGAGTATGGCTGAGTCTTTATCCAACTAGTATCTTCATACCCCCACACCATCTGCATGGGCAAAGAGGAGGATGTATCATAATACTTCCATTAGGAAGGAAGCCTTTCTATTTTAGGAAACTTCCCTTGATTCCTAAAACCCTTATAATATAGGATGAAAGTGTCTGTTGAGGTTCTGGTCTTAGTAAAGTGTCAGAAAAGCTATAAATACAAAGAAAGAGGATGTTTGGTATCTACTTGGAATTCTGGGAAATGGGAAAACTTAGGCTGTTCTCCAGCATTTTGACAAGAGGCAAACAAAGTGGAAAAATTTTAGCCACTCTGACCGGTGTGAGGTGGTATCTCAATGTAGTTTTTATTTGTATTTCCCTGGTGATGAGTGATGTTGAGCATCTCTTCATATGTCACCTGGATGTCATATGTTGGTCATATGGATGTCTTCTTTGGAAAAGTGTCTATTCATATCTTCTGCCCATTTTTCACTGTATTATCAGGAAACAACAGATGTTGGCACGCATGTGTCCTGTTGGTGGGAATACAAACTGGTGCAGCCATTCTGGAAAACAGTGTGGAAGTTCCTTAAAAAATTAAAAATAGAATTACTCTACGACCCAGCAATAGCACTACTAGGAATTTATCCAAAGGATACAGGAGTGCTGATTCATAGGGGAACATGTGCCGCAGTGTTTATAGCAACACTGTCAACAATAGCCAAATTATGGAAAAAGCTCAAATGCCCATCAACTGATGAATGGGTAAAGAAGGTATATCTTGTGTGTATGTATATATATATATATATATATATATATATATATATATATATATACATACACACACACACACGTGTGTGTGTACACATATATAAATACATGTGTATACATATGTGTATATACATATATATATACGTATATACATACATACAATGGAATACTACGTGGCAATGAAAAGGAATAAAATCATGCCATTTGTAACGATGTGGATTGAACTGGAGGGTATTATGCTGTGTGAAATAAGTCAGTAAGAGAAAGACAGATATCATATGTTCTCACTCATATGTGGAATTTGAGAAACTTAAAAGAAGACCATGGGGTAGGGAAGGAAAAAAATGGTTATAAACTGAGAGGGAGTCAAACCATAAGAGACTCTTAAACATAGAGAACAAACAGAGGGTTGAGAGTAGGGGGTAGAGGAGAGGGGAAAATGCATGATGGGCATTGAGGAGGGCACTAGTTGGGATGAGCACTGGGTGTTGTATAGAAGTGCTGAATCATGGGAATCTACCCCCAACACCAAGAGCACACTGTATACTCTGGATGGTAGCTAACTTGACAATAAATTATATTTATAAAACTATGGAAAATATCCAATAGGAGAAAATAGTATCACTGATAATGGATTAATTCAAGATATTCAACACTTGAATATCCCAAGTCCAAAAAAGTAAAGATAAAATAGAGAGATGAAATAATAGAAGAAAACTTATCCAAATGAATGAAGGACATAAGTCTATAAATAGAAAAGAGCTCCCTGATGCCTAGCAGAATGAATTAAAGACCTACAAACTAGGGTTGTTTTTTTTTTTTTTTTATCTCTCATGTAGATGGTTCCTTAAAACCTCTAGCCTTTAAGTTTCTTGGTTTCTTCTCCAATGAACTGACTCTTTTCACCCTATTTTAGACACAACATCCATGCTAATAACATTAATCCTTTAATGTACAACCACAATTCCCTAATAATTTTATTTTAAGCACCCTATTCTGTGGTCACAATCTCCTATCTTTTTAGTTACTACCACTTTATAGCACACACTCGCATAATATAACTGCAATGCATCGAGTTTATGATGTTAATGGTCCCCAATACCATCTCCAGTTTCAAAAAAATTTTAAGGAAGATTCACGGGACTCAAGATACAGTCATACTCATTGCCAAAATTTATCACAGTAAAAATATACCAACCAAAATCAGCAAAGGGAAGGACATATAGGAAAAAGTTTGAAGCAAATCAGGTGCAAGTTTTCAAGAGTCCTTTTTCAGTGGATTCACATACGATGCACTTAATTCCTCCAGCAATGGGTTGTGACAACAATTGTGGAACTTGTTTACCAGAGACGCTCATTGGAGAATCATTCCCTGAGAATTTTATTGGGAACTGGTCATGTAGGTACGCTCTTCATAGAATGTACTGAAGTTTTAGACCCAGAGAAGGAAAACAGATGTTGAGCATAAACCATATTGTTTATACCAACAGTTTAGATAGAATAAGCCATTCCTATCAAGGAATTATAAGAACTGTCTCTAAATGCAAGCTCCCAGATTCCAGCCAAGGAGCAATTTTCTAAATAGGACTTTGAAAGGATAGCAGTCTCCTATCCTATTTAATACCTATGTATTAAATCTTTATGTGCACACACGAATATTTTTTCATGTCCTTCCCCCTGTCCAATCCTCATATTTCATCTTCCTGGAGTCGGAGTCTATGATCCATCATTATAACTACTCTTGTATATAGGCTAAATCCCCTCCCTGCTCTCTGCTTACGTGAAATTGGGAGAACAAACTATGATTAAATCCAAGTTTATATTTTCTGTGTATAATAAGAGAAAAATACACAACCTTCTCACTAAATCCATGATCAATGCACCTGTGTTTGCTGCACAAGAATTCTAAAATTCCTTTGTTTATGGGTTCTCAAACTGTGGTCACTGAACACATAAGATTAGCACCACCTGGTGATTTATTTCAAATAGTTTTTCAGACTTCATCACAGATGCACTGATGTAGAAACTCTGGAAGATAAGCCAGAACTCTAAGTTTTCACAAGCTCTTTGGGTGATTCTGATGCATACCAAAATTTGAGAAACACTGTTCTTGACCATTCGTCTTCACAATATCTTAGACATTTAGTTTACATGTTTCCTTCATCAACTCAAATTACCATTAAGACTACTGCTGTCTTCCTTCTCCGTGAATTTCACTGAGAAAATAGAAGTATTAGAGCTTCTCTAAGCTCCTGTTCTGCCCATACTTCTAACCCATGTCCATATGACTGCCTTTGCTCTCATTATTGGAGAAAACTTGCCCTGGATTTCAACCACTCTGCCTGACTGTATAGTTGTCTCCCTTTCTTTTCAACATCAGTTCTTTCCACTGAATCATTCTATTAGCATTCGAATATTATCTCAACAGCACCTCTACTTGATCTCCAGAAAACTCTATTTTAGTAATCTACTTTACAGCAAAATACCTACAATGACTATATATTTAATGTATGTAATTCCTTTCCTCACATTTTCTCCAACCTACTCTAGCTAGGCTTTCTCTCTAGCATTTCACAGGCACAGTTCCTGTCAAGGACACCGATGTTCTCTACCTTACTAAGTAGTGATCAAAGTTTAGACCTCACGTCACCAAAATCTTACAAGTTGATTCAAAGCCTCTTTTTATTTTGTTTTTGTTTTTTATCTAGAATATCTCCCATTTTTCCATATGACTGACTCTCTTATATCTTCATATTTCTGCTCAAATATACTTTACTAATAAGGCCTAATGATAACAGAAAATACTGTAGATAGACTATCAGAAACAATTTTAAGCACTTTAGGTGATAATACTACCTCAGTTTTGTAGATGGAGAAACTGAGCCACAGAGAGGTATGTTAGTTTTTTCAAAGTCACGCTTTCAGTAAGAGTGGAGCCAAGATTTCAACCCAGGCAGTATTGCAATGTAGACCGTTACTGTAAGCCCTAAAACACACTGGTAGTAGTTTAAATAGGGCCCCCAGACTCTTTATACTAATTAACTAACTTTACCTCTTGCCGTCTCTATATTCCTCAACTTCCTTTGTGTTCCTGCATTGCCCTTATCATCATCTATGACAGGGTCAAGAGTTCACTGAAAACTTGCTTTCACTTTGTTTTAGATGCACAACTAAACTATATTTCCAAAACTCAGTTGGCACTTACTTGGCTATGGAATTGACTTTTGTCCCATGGTATATGGACAGAAATTATGTGCATCATTTCTAAGCCTGGCATTTGACAACCCCCATGTGTTTAGAGGTGGATTCACTGTCAAGCTAGTGAAACTTAACACTCAGGCATCTCACTTGATCCAGCTTCAGCTAATACTCATACAGAGCCCTACACATGTGTTTTACATGTATTTGTAAAAGACATTTTAGCTACAGCCCTTTCATAACCTGGTCTCTTTCTACTCTGGACTCCATCTCTCACATTTCACCTTGTGTTGTATGAAGTTGTAGAGGTAGAAGGTATTTTAGGATCTGAAAAGGGGAGTATTGAATTAAGGCTGTATGTGGATGACCTCTGGGAGAATATATTCAGATGTTTTGCTTTTCTTCCCATCTGTACTTATTGCCATTTATATGTATAAATGGCTTTCAGGAGTTTTGATTACCCACTATGCCAATTTTCTCAGTGTCATGACACAAAGATGAGGGGACAGGGGTCTTATCATGATATGACTGTGTCCCATGGCACTCAGAATTATGTGAATGGAGCAAAACCAGGTTTGAAATGCAGGATTCCAAAAGTAGTCTGTAGAAAGTTATTCCAATGATTAAATATATAAAATTAATGAACAAGAGTCCCTTCTTATTGAAACCTAGTCAAAATGAATGTATTCTCGTGTTAAGATAATGAAAAGGAAGACACCCCCAAACATGGAAAGGAAAGTACCAGTTAAGAGAGGCATGAACTGCTACTCTTCCCTTTAATCCAAAAGGAACAAAAAACTGAGTCAACTGTGTAGTAGTAGTAACATTTGCATTCGATGTTTCATCTTTTCTAAGAAGGAACATAAATGACTAGTCTGGATTTTATTTAATCCTCCTCAAGATGGAGCTAGAACTTGATAAAAATATTAATAGTTTTAAATTAGTTGTTTTGTGAAATTCAAACTTTTGAAATACATGTTTCTACTAAGATATTGTTTGTTTATTAACAAGCTATGGCATATTCACACTTCATTATTGCATGCCATTATTTTAAATGACACGTGCATTTGCATATAATGTCCTTACCTCTCCCAATCTTCTGGAACAATTCAGCCTTATTGCTGATGGGCAGTATTAGGGTGTTGTGAGTTACTTTTTAGCCATTCATGTCTAGGCTTATTTAAAGTACACATCCCCCTCCACACTAGCTTAGAGTAATGTAGGCATTTTTCCTTATTAAAGGAAAATTATAACTCTTCCAACAAAATTCTAGATGAGACATGGTATTTTGTTTTTGATTTTCAGTTACAAAAAAAGTAACTGATTAATCTGAATATTTTTGTGGCATTTACTTGGAAACAGAACATGTTCTCAGGACAATGAGAATATGTATGATACAAAAGAAAGCAATGACATGAAACTTTTTCCAGTATAAATAACTACACTCATTTGAGTCTCAAGTAGACGTCCCTGGACGTCTTATACAAATGTTACTGCATTTCATTACTGGAGAAAGGAGCATGTTCTTTGCAACCCCACCACCCCCTAAGCTGAGAGAGAAAACTTGGATGTCTGTTCCTGATGCCCTCCAGACTTCCTGATGTGTCTTTTTCTGTTGCTGATCCTTCTCTATATTCTTTCACTGTGATTTACCATTGCCATCAGGACAACTGCCAGGTCCTATTGTTCCTTCAAGTGTCACCAAACACTTCAAGTATCACCAAACACTGGGTTGTTGTGGGTTCCCCAAATCACCTCCCGTACTTATTAAAATAAAGTTACTAGGAGAAGTTCTCCATAAAAATTAAGGTGCAAATCAAGATAGAGAAAAATGTATCCAGGAGACAGTGGATTAGATCCAAGGGGTCAGTAAATACAGGGTTTAGGATAACAACGGTGCGTCAGATTAAGAATGGTCAGTCTTTTTTTTTTAATGTATATTTGTTTATTTTGATAGAAAGAGAGAGAGAGAGAGCTCTAGTGAGCACACGTCAAGTGGGGAAGGAGCAGAGAGAGGGAATTCCAAGTAGACTCTGTGCTCAAGGCTTGATCTCACAAATGTTAGATCATGGCCTGAGCTGAAATCAAGAGTCAGAGGCTTAACTAAATAAACCACGTAGGTGCCCCAGAACAGTCAGTCTTAATTGAAGCCAAGAAGTATAGAAAGACCACAAATACATATATGCTATATGTAAAAAATATGAGGATGTAAGAAAATCCAAAAATATAACCAAAATTAAGCAATTGGCAAACTTACAATGAACAAAAATTGTATAAAAAATTGCTCAATATGAGAGGAAAATGTGTTATGAATTTTAAATTAACCACTAAAGAATAAAACTTATGTATTTTACCTAATGGTGGGAACATTTTAGTTCATGTGGTTCCAGGGTTAATTACTTCGATGCATTAAAAAATGTATTATTTTAGGGGCGCCTGGGTGGCGCAGTGGGTTAAGCGACCGACTTCAGCCAGGTCACGATCCGTGAGTTCGAGCCCCGCGTCAGGCTCTGGGCTGATGGCTCAGAGCCTGGATCCTGTTTCCGATTCTGTGTCTCCCTCTCTCTCTGCCCCTCCCCCTTTCATGCTCTGTCTCTCTCTGTCCCAAAAATTAAAAAAAAAAAATGTGTTATTTTAGCATATTACTAAGTCTAATATTGGATTTTATATTCCATTAATATGTAAATGTTATTTCATCCCTTTCATTTCAAAGGCTTTTGACTTAATGGACCAAACTACAAATTTTGGTGGTTATAACAAAATTGAAAATAAATATTAAACTTCACTTTGTAAAGATAAAATATCAGTAGCAGAATTTAGGAGATGCAATATGGAGAAAGAATAGGAGTATTAGTACCACCATCTTTCAATGTAGATAGTCAAAGCTTACTGAAAACGCTTGTGGAAAAAGAAACAAAATCTTTATATTATATTTAAAGGATTTTAGTAAGTGACAGAACTAAAATGATAACTAAATGACACACTGCGAGTATTATTAAGGAGAAGTCTAGAGTAAGAAAGCTAGATCCCGATCTTTCATGTCAGAAATGAGTATCTAGTTTCTAAAGTTAAAAGTCAGTAAATGTACACATATATATGTATTTGTATGTATACTTATATATATATGTGTGTGTGTGTGTGTGTGTATGTATATGTATTTGCATTTGTAAATCTATATTTTCAAATACATATATATATATATATGTTTTTAATTAGAAAAGCATCAGTAAATTACTTTTTTCAAAAACTCTTCTGTGGCATTTAATGTGCTATCCAGTATATTCACTGATTTATATTAAACCTTTACAGGAAGAAAATATTAATGGTAGGATGCCAATATGAAAATAACTATATCATCAAAGCAGTGGAATAATATGGAGTTTTTCCTATATACCTAAGATTTAATTTCTTTGATGTTACTGCACCATTTTTAAAAGATAATTCTGTGGGGGCATCTGAGTGGTTCAGTCAGTTAGCCTCTGACTTCAGCTCAGGTCATGATCTCATTGCTTGTGGGTTTGAGCCCTGCACTGGGCTCTGTGCTGAAGGCCCAGAGCCTGGAGCCTGCTTTGGATTCTGTCTCCTTCTCTCTCTGCCCCTCCCCCCACTTGCTCTCTGTCTCTCTATCTCTCAAAATAAAAAAAAACATTAATAAAAATTTTTAAAAAGATAATTTTATGTTAAACTTTTTCAAAATTCATTATAATGTTAATGCCAGGAGGACACAGAGAGTTTTTCTGCTGTATTCTTGGAACACAGAATAATAATTGGCCTACACTAGATATTCCCTACACATATGTTAAGTGAATAAAATTTGAACTCAGCAAATAGTTTTTAACCATCTCCTGCAGGAAGATGGTAGTTTAAGTTTGGCAATTCCAACTCTAATCACTCAATTTTCTTTTCACAAATCTCACTTTAATTCTACTTTATAATTTCATTTCACCCCTATTGCACCATGACCTGTTGCCTCGTATGGTTTGTATCCATGGAAACCTAAAATACTTTAATATTATATTGGCCTTCCAGGGGAATTACCATTTAAAATGAACACTGCAGGATGGGTAGGAATTGCATAAGGCAGATATTACAGATGAAGGCAACAGCATTTATGAGAATTTGATGTATCAGAGGGATAGGAAGATCTTTGATATAGTTAGAACATAGAGTTCAAGGGGTAAAATGTAGTCAAAGTGTCTATAGATGACTACATGTACCTGATTATGGGGAAAAATGAAAGAACAATGGAATCCACTTAAGGATATTTGTGTTTCAAAACCATGGGGATAATGAAAACACACACACACATATATATACACACACATACACACACACATATATATGCATATATACATATATATATATACACATATATAGATACACACACATATATATGCATCCTATATATATACCATTCTTACCATTACAAGTACACATATATGTATATATATATATAGTGATCAAATTATTAGAACTTGGTGACTAAATGGTTACAGAGAAGGAGGTTCAAGGGGTTTTGGTAAGACTCTTCGAATTTAAAGGGAAACAAATTTTTTGATGGTGGTAGTGGTGATGTTCTGTCTGATATTGTTTTTGTAATTGTGCTGATGTATGTGAATTAGTGGATTCAGTTGACTATGTTATAGATGCCTGAGGAAAATCCAAGTAGAGATGCATACCTACTTATTGGTTAGAAATTGAGACTTTATCTAAAAAG
This sequence comes from Acinonyx jubatus, assembly GCF_027475565.1. Lineage (NCBI taxonomy): Eukaryota > Metazoa > Chordata > Mammalia > Carnivora > Felidae > Acinonyx > Acinonyx jubatus. Next base: position 164,069,179 of record NC_069382.1, on the reverse strand, counting down.
AAGATTGGACCAATGACAAAGTTTTGGCAGTCAATAGCATATAGAATTAATAAACTTGAAAATTAATAAACCACTGCATTGACTATGTTTTTTTTAATTTATAATTATTTTATATTGTTTGTATTGCTTTACCCCACCTATGTTCTACATACAAATAGGAAATAATCACATTTATTATTTATTGAACATATGCTATTCACTAGGTGCTATATAGGATACTTTATTGCTCATTTAATCTTTAAAAAACCTTGTGAGGTTTTCAGATCCCTAGTTTATTGATGATGGAACTCAAGATTATAAATATCTTTCTTGTGTTTCCTAAGTAACTAAACCACCTGAAAGATCTGGAATCTGGGACCATGTTTGTGTTATACTTAGGTCTATATTTGTCTATCAACGATACTGCCTGCAGTCTGTTTCTGTTCAGTTCTGTATTTTCAATAAAGAAATTTCTTCACTAAAACTATTATTTAAGAATTTGCCACCCATTGTTATGCCTGTTGTAGGTGATTAGAGAAGTTCATGTGGCTGAAAATGAATGATGTGGGAAAAATACAATGGAATCTCTTAGGGCTTTTTATTGCTTTTGAAACCTTACTATTACATGTTTATCTAAAAGTTGTCTCTCTATGCAAGTTTTACTTTGACATATTATCTTATGATACACTCAAAAAAAGGAGTCTGTCAAGATGGAGCATAGAGCCACTCTTAAGATTTTACTTTTGACTTACTATTATGCAAATCATTAACATTGATAAATAAATATTTGGAAATGTTGTTAAAGTTCCTAAAGTTCATACTTCTCTGTGTTATAGTCTGCAAATTCTGCTTAAAATAGATAATGTGCACATACACACACACGCACATTGGATAATAAGTCAATAAAAACATCTGTAATGATGCAACATCTAATAATACAATATCCAGACTTTCAAATTGTAAATCTTTACAAATTAGGAGATGGACCAATTTCATAATTAATAGGTATTCTGCTCTGTGGATGATATCTTTTATTTTGACTGTGAGCCCACATATGTCACATCATACTTGTGACAGTGGTAATTGTCATTGACAAAGTTTCTGTGCTGCCCCAGATTCAACCAATTACTCATTTCCTCACCACCTTCCTTGCTCAACAGTGATTGAGAAGCAATGACGTCATTTTCTGGAACTGCTCAATGAATAACTGGTGAGAGAATTATTAGGTTAACAGAAAATCAGAGATTGTGTAACATCCAGAAAAGACTTTGTTAGAATATCCTTGGGCAATTACTACAGGTATGTTTGTCTTCTTACAGTCTAAGAATTAGCTTCTAATTTGACTTTCCTAGATGCAATTTTCAGGAAGTTTCTAGATCCTTGATAACTGCATCAAGGACAAGAAGGTATAGTTAACTAGGATGAAAGAGTCTAAAAAATGCATCATAAACTGAAAACCTATCTTTAATGACTTTTATTTCTTTGGTTAAATATAACTTTTCAGTGAAAATAAATATTTTCTTGGATCAGTGACAGATGGTTTCAATTGGCAAATTTGTTTTCTGTAAATCTGTAAGAGGAAAATAATCCCTCCTGTTTCAAAAGAGTAACAATAGGTCAAATACCAAGATTTGGATCTAATCCCTCAGCAGCTGGACTATGAGTGAATATCCCTCATCTAATACTATCTTTTAGAAAATTCTATTTGGGAAGATGTGTTGTATATCTTATTTCAAAAGAAGTCTTATTAATTTCCCACATACTGTGCAGAATTGCTTTTGGGTGCCAACTTTCTCTGTATATTAAATATGCAAGTATGTGCATGTGTGCATTTCTCTGTGTGTAAATTGACAATGAGGACACAACCACAATCCCAGAAGCTAAAATGTTCTTTTTATTTACATGGTAGTATTGTAAATCATATTTTCATTCCTTTGACTTTATTTTGCAAAATTAGAAGATATCAGAAAAATAAATGAGAACTTCAATCTTGATTTATGAAATAAGGTTAGCTATTTTTTTACCACAAAAATTAATAGAAACTAAGTAGTTCATGGACAAAATAAAACAAATTCCTCTCTAAGTGTTCTTAGTTAGTAGTCTTTTGACTGTCACTCTATCATTGTTTCCACTTGGCTCTGATTTACACAAAATCCTACTAATATGACTTATACTAATATAGACTTACATTTCTCATGTAAAGAAATTCAGAAGGAGGTCATGCAGAGCTGGTAGTGTGACTTAAGTGTGCATTGGTAACTTGGTGTCCTTTATCTCTTTGCTTCACTAATTACAGCCTGTGATTTTGGCTGTCATTATCACACTGAAGAATGTGTCTCAATTAAATTCAGAAAAAGGAAAGTACCAAGGGAAGATAGGTCTTTCGTGGAGTGCTTCACGTGACTAATCATAGCTTCAAGGAAATGTTGGATAATATATATTTTAGTTTTATTGCTTTGTTAATAGAAGAAGACAAGGGAAATTAATTTGGATATAGCTTTTGAGAAATCCATATAATGTCTACTATAGTTATTAAGTAAAATGCCAACTTTTTAATTAGAAAGGAGTGAGTCACTTTCAGAAGAGAGTTGAACACTAGGGTAAAATTAAACTTGCTCCCTTGCAGATGTACAAAAATGTTTTTGTCTTATTCCTAGGTATGGTAGTAAACCATATATTTGCTTATATTTGTCTGTTCTTTATTCTGAAGACTAATACCTGTTGTAGAACCATAATTACTAAATTTTAGCTTCTCAGAAACAAAAATCACCACCTATTCATCTTTGTCTTGTAGCATGTGTCACTGCTCAGGGTATTAATAGACACCCTGTAACACTGATGGATTTAATGAGTGAATATTTTAACCACTTTGCAAATAACTAGAAATAATTACTCAAGGTGATTTGGAGGGAAAATTTTATTTACCACAGCTATTATATAGGTAACATAATTTAGTTAATAATATATAGACTTTAGAAATATATAAATAATATTTTATATTTATACCAAAATATCTTTGAAGTTATATTTGGAGATACTTACTTTTATAATTTCATCCATCTTATCTTGCTACTCAAAATAGACCCAATAGGCCTTAGCCTTTATTGACCTTCACAACCAGCTTGGGATTAATTTCTGCCCTTCCCAGGTCATTGGTATGCCAACCTTCCCAATTTCATTCCAGCTTTAAGACAGAAGGAATGGGCTGTAGTGACTAAAATATTAGGAGTATTTTTTTGCGCTAAAATCCTAGAGGTTGGGTCACTGAAAAGATTTAATGAAAAGATGAATGAATATTTAGACCCTTTTAAATAATCATATTTCCTACATTATTTAGTATGAAAGCCCTAGGCAATCCTCTTAGAAACTATGCATCCCCACATTTAATTTTTTTTAAATGTTTATTTTTGAGAGAGAGACAGAGTGTGAGCTGGGCCGGGGGGGGGGGGGGGGGGAGGGTGGCAGAGAGAGAGGGAGACACAGAATCCAAAGCAGTCTCCAGGCTCTGAGCTGTCAGCACACAGCCTAATGCAGGGCTCGAACTCATGGACCGTGAGAACATGACCTGAACCGAAGTGGTCGCTTACTGGACTGAGCCACACAAGTGCCCCTGCTTCCCCACATTTATACTCCTAAGAAAGACCTATTCTGAGGACTGGAGAAAAAAGAACAACAATAATTAAACTATTGCTCCTGCCTTCTCACTTTTACTGATGAATGGAATGGTAAACTGCTAGAATATTAAGATGTAGACAAATGATATAGACTTAGGATTCAGTAGAGATATATTTAGAGTGGACTTTTTGATCCAACTTTTGCCTTAGGCTACTTATATTAAATTTGACTAGGCTTAGGTGATCCCAAAGGGAAGATTATGGAAGACAACACTAGGGATCATTGAAGTACCTGATTTTATTCTCTTTTGGGGAACATGTCCCTTGGAGACAATAATGGCCATATGATTTGTGTTAACCACTGAAATGTGAACTTGAAATGACATGTATATTTTCTGAATGGAAGTATTTGAGAGTTGTGAGTGATTATATGTGCAGTCTTACTCTGCACCTAGCAACAGCAAAAGCACCTGTTCATACGGAATGCCATGAAATCAATGCAGCCAGAAATGATAAGTCAAAACTTGGAAGATATCTGCCTTGAGGAGTCATCTAGACACAGTGGACTGCATGATTGAGAAAGAAGTTTAGAAGTTTCTGATCTTTTGTTGGTAGTACAATTAAACCTACCTTAGCTGAGCCTCTAGGTTCTAAAAAAATTGAGAAATAAGACAAAATATTGTAAAATATCAAGTTATTTTACTAATAGAATCTAAGGTGAGAGATAAAAGTCTAAGCTTGGTATGGAGAGGCAAATGGACCTTTTAAATAAAACTCAAAAATAAGCCAACTCCTCCCTCATTCCAAGCCACAGGTAAAGAAAGCTCAAGCCACAACCTGGAACACCTTCCCAAGAAAGGATTAAGAATTGAGGTGATGGTGAAAAATTTAGGACCTTGATGGCAGATTCACTATCAAAAAGAAGAGAGGCCCTAAGTTGAATATGACTAGTTTATTGTTACCAGTTTTTTTAATGAGGTAAAGTTATTCCATATCCCCTGGCATTTAAGAGAATAAGGGGCAGGGAAAGGCCAGGAATGCACCAGGAGCTATACTTGTAAGCAATCAGGATGGAGTAGCCCCTACCTTCAGCTCCAGTCATAAATTGCATTCCCATATTTAATCTTGAGGGCATATGAACATGCTATTTCCATTGAATTAAATGGTCTTCTGTTCTTATCCAGTCATCTCTTACTCCTCATTCAAATCTCAACTCAATAACAATTTCCCCAGTTAAACCTTCCCTGTCTCCTTAACTGGATCAAATTACTTTATTAAAAGCTTTTTACTGCATTATTTATCTTTTATGTACTTACACATTTGTGATTTAATATTTATTATGTAATTAATTTTATTAATGTCTGTCTCCCTAATAAGATTATGACTGAATGATATTATGCCTGTTTTGTTCATTGTTTATTCTTTGTGTCTAGCATGGTGGAGCTGTTTCTCTCTCTCTCTCTCTCTCTCTCTCTCTCTCTCTCTCTCTCTCTCTCTCCTCCTTGTCCTCCTTCCCCTTCCCCTCCTCCTCCTCTTCCTCCTCTTCCACCTCATTCTTCTCTCTCCAGAGAGAGAGAGAGAGAGAGAGAGAGATGAAACAGATAGAGATTACAGGGGAAGAAAAAATTCTCCTCTACCCTTTTAGAAACCCTGGCTGGCCTTAAGAATTAAACTGATGTAAGACAAATTAACAGGAGAAAAGCATACAAGTTTTATTAGAATTTTTTGTGTACATGAGGACTTCAAAAGAAAATGAGTACCTGGAGAAGTTGCCAGAACAGAAAGCTTTTATATCTTTTCAACAAAGAAACAATACATTTGTGAAGAAATGACGATACAAAAGGGTTAGAGCTACGGGCAATATATTGTGGGGAAGTGACTAGGACATGTATAGGGGGAGGAGACTAGTGGAAGATAAGTCATTTTATTTAGTTAGGTTATTTGTACAGATCCATTACAGTGTCAGCCCCCAGTCTCTGGTGATAAGGATATTCATTTCTTCCTAGTACCGGGAGAAACCTTACTCATAGGAAATATTATGGCCCAGTTTCAGATAGAAAAGGGTAGATCAGAAAGCCCTTATTGCATCTACTGTTTCTCAACAGCCTTCAGCTCAAAATAATGAATGTTCCAAACTTGCATACTTTGGGGATGGCATATCATAAACTCATTTTCTATATATTTCTCCTTCTATCTTTATCTATATGCATTCACATAAATCTACATACAATATACAAATATACATAGAGTAAATATTTTATATATAATATGTTATTTATATATACTAAGGGTATAAAGAATGTATATGAACTAAATATTTTAAAGAGATATATTCATAATTATATAGGTGAAACAGTATTTGGAAGGCAGGTGAAATGTCTGAAAGCAATCTGAATAAAATAACCATTTGGCAAATGAAATAAGATTTAAGAAAAAACAAGACGTCAAAAGATGGAGTGGAATAAAGCTGTGAAAGTGGACAGTCTGAAAGTAAATTATAAGGGAATACTTGTCTTCCAATGCTCTTATTTTGCTTGTAAGTAGGCGGGGGGCTTTGTTGGAATAGAGGCTAAGTTTCATGATAGTGTCTCAAACTGGTTTTGATATTGTTTAAGTCATAATGCAAATTTGGGTATACAGCCCATATTTGGGTGTAAGCTATGTGGCTACAACAAGGAATCACAAAGTATGCTGACAAAAACCAAATATTTCCTTTCTACCACCTTCCAGATATGAGTGGGTCAGGTTCTTGTGTGTGGGGAGGTGCTGTTCCACAGAATCACCCAGGGACATTGATTCTTTAATTTTTTTTCACTTAGTTTTTCTTGTTTTTACTACCTGATCAAAGCTGAGTTATTGTCACAATGATATTTAGGCCCTTAAGGAGGTATGAGTTTAAGTCCAAAAAGACTATTCTATTTTAATTGAATGATCCAAAATTACTCACAGTATGTGTCTATTAATTATAACTAGTTTCCAAGGAAGTTGAGGACTATTCTGTCTATCTGAGCAGACAGTTAAACCTCTTTTACTAACAGAGAAATCTATAATGGAATTTGGAAAACAATGAAACCATCTGCCCCACAGTCTATGTAAGAAAGATAATTCTGACTGTAAGAAACACAGAATTCTTTAAGAAATTATACTACTTTTTAAAAGTTTTCAGAAAGATCCTTGATCATAAGGTTTTTTTTTAAGTTTCACTTCTTTCTGAAGTAAGTCAGTTTTTTTTTTCAGAAATGTAAATAAATGTGAACTTTTATAATGCAGTTTAATGAAGAAAATAAAATCCAGGAACAGAATTATGTTATATAAAACTTGTGTTAATCCTTTCTTTAAAGAAGGATATTTAAAAAAAAAAAGGCAAACAAAAAAATTTTAAGTTTAGGTAATTTGGAAGCTAGTGTTGATTTCCTCAAGGTACCTAATAGCACAGGTTTTTAAATTCTGTTAAGCAATTATAGGATTTTGAAAAGAAGCCTGAGGGATCACTTTGTGCATGTGTGCATGTTTAGGGGCAAGGGGATGTAGCTGGTTTTTGTTTTGTTTTGTTTTGTTTTTATGTTTGTTTATTTTTGATAGAGAGAAAGAGATACAGAGTGCAAGCAGGGAGGGGCAAGGAGAGAGGGAGACATGGATTCTAAGCAAGCTCCGGGCTCTGAGCTGTCAGCACAGAGCCCGACCTGGGGCTTGGGATCAGTAACTGAGTGATCATGACCTGAGCCCAAGTCAGATGCTCAACCTACTCAGCCACCCAGGCTCCCTGGAGTGCAGTTGTTCTGAAGGAGGCTGAAAATACTGAGCTCTGAACTTCTTCCTGAGGTTTTAATTATTGCAAATAGACCTGCTAAGAACATTGGTAGATACATTTTTATATTCAAGATATATATTTCATATACATATATTTCATATATATTTATGTTAATATACATGGGAGTGGGATTGCTGGCTTGTAATCATATGTTCAACTTTTATAGAAACTACAAACAGCCAAGAAGTTTTCCAAAGTTTTTCTATAAGTTATTCATTGAAACCATCTGGGCCTAGGAATTTCTTTTTTAAAACCTTTTACATTTCAGATTCAATTTCTTTAATATTTATAGGACTATTCAGTTAATTTATTATATGCTGATGAAGGTTTGGCAGTTTTTAAGGAATTGGCCTACTTTGTCTACTTTTGTAATTTATATGCATAGAATTGCTAGGTAGTATTCACTTATTTTTTTTTTTACTAGTTATATCAATATTATTTCTCTTTGTTCTTGATAATTATCTTTGCTCCTAAGCCTTTTGTTTCCCTAATGTTAATATAGCCACTTCTGCTTTCTTTTTTTAAAAATTCACTTTTTCATAGTGTACTTTTTAAAATATTTTTACTTTCAACCTATCTATATCATTATATTTGAAGTGAGGGTCTTATAAATATAATGGGCTTGGGCTTGCTTTGGTACACCACATTTATTTTGAATACAGTTATTTCTAGTAAACGTGGCAGGAAATATATTTTCTATTCATTTTTTGAGCAGGCAAGAGAGAGAAAGAGAGAGAAGGAGAGTGTGCTGGAAGGGAGGGGCAGAGAGAGAGGGAGAGAATCCCAAGCAGGCTCTGTACTGTTAGTGCAGAGCTCAGTGTGGGGCTCAAACTCAGAAACCATGAGATGGTGACCTGAGCTGAAATCAAGAGTAGGATGCTTAACTGACCAAGCCACCCTGGCACCCCAAATGTGAAAGAACATAAAACCAATTTCACCAGTGTAGCATGCAGTGAGATTTTGAGAGACATCAATCTGAAATTGTAGCATATGCTTCATGGACCTACAAGGAATGAGAGTCATTCATAAGTGTTTTTTAATTTAGTGTAAAAAAAGAAGCACCCCTTAGGAATTCAGATTATGATACATATTTCATTAAAATCTTTGGGGTACTGTGGTGGCTCAGTCAGTTAAGAGGACTACTTGATTTCTGCTCAGGTCATGATCTCATGGTTTGTGAGATCAAACCCCACATCAGACTCTGCGCTGACAGTGTGGAGTCTACTTGGGATTCTCTCTCTACCTCTCTCTGCCCCTCCCCTTTCTCTCTCTCTCTCTCTCTCTCTGTCACACACACACACACACACACACACACACACAATTTCTCTAAATTAATAAACATGAAAAACAAATTAAAAAATAAATATATGATAAATCTAGTGGAGAAAAATACTTCCTTAAGTTTGAAATATCATTGTATATTCAAGCAATTGATAAATTATTTGATGTGAAATTTTCTGATTTTAGATATATAATTTGGTCATATTTTGGATATTTTTTCAAATGAGTATTTGTTCTTGTTTGGACAATACCCCACTCTCTTGATCCTTAATTACTGCTGAACTGCCAAGTTGTAACTATAGCAGATTAGTCTTCCTAGAGTGGATAAATTGCTTATGAATAGGCAACATTTACAAATCAATTTCTAAAACCCATTTTTCATTTAGTTTAATTAATTTAGGGGAGGAGGATCATCTTTCATTTTAAGTTTGTGGTAAGTTTTCAAATTTCAAGAATTTTTCACCAGAACAAACAAATCACCTGTGTATTATTTTTATTAGGAGCCATGATTTTTTTGTCATTAATTTTCATCAGAAAGACTGAAGTTATATGAAGAATAAACTATGCCGACAGAGTTTCTTTAGACTCATCTTACTGCTTTTTTCAGTAAGAGATTTTTCCTAAGATCTTGAGTCACCAAGAGCAGCAATTGTTAAGTACCAGGCTGCTGATCGTATTAAAGAAGCTAAGCTGTCTTCAGGTCTCAGATAATTATTTAAGATCAGACATTTGCTTCTTTTGGGTAAGGGTTATGTTTAAAATTGGCAACCTGGGCTGGTTATTCCTCTTTGCAATTAAAATAACAAAGTTAAATATTTAGGCAAAGTATTTATAAAGAGGAGTAAAGGGGCGCCTGAGTGGCTCAGTCAGTTAAGGGTCCGACTGTTGATTTCAGCTCAGGTCATGATCTCATGGTTTGTGAGTTCAAGCCCCACATCAGGCTCTGTGCTGACCACAGGGAGCCTACTTGGGATTCTCTCTCTCCCTCTCTTTATGTCTCTCCCCCACTCTGTCTCTCAATAAATAAATATTAAAAATGATAAAGATGAATAAAAACAATATTATATGTAAGTATAGGAAAACATTGGTTATTTAAACTTAAAATATACCTAAAAGATCTCATAAAGTTTACTGTTGGAATTAAGATGGATAAAAACAAATGCCCTAAGCATCCTTAGGGGACAAATTTAGGATTCCTAATGGGAAGAGCTTCTGAAGAGAAAGTGCACAGATTGAGGTTCAAGTTTGCCACCCAAGCTTCTGATTGGAGACCCATGAGCAGAACACCCACAATTTGTTGGAGATCAATTATGACATCTAGTCAAAGGTATTCCCAATAATTGATGGTGAAAAGTGAGGTATGGTTAATGGAGGGCTATTTTCCTTGGTTAGTTTGCATAAGCAGAAACCCATTACAACCTCTGTTTTTTTTTTTTTTTCTCACAAGTTTAATATTTGCTCCTCTAGGTCTTGTCCATTTTAGTAAGTACTAGATAAAAATAAAAACACCATATTGTCAGATTTTTCTCCAGTCCCATAAAGATTCAAACACTGAATACCTTCAACTGGTATCCTTAGCTTTGCTTGGTCTCTGACCCAGATCTGAACAATGCAGGAGAACCCCCCCCCCCCGCCATTTTTTTCCCTACATTCATAGTAATCTTTGTATGCTGCACTTCTAGAGTAAAACAGTACCTTTCTTTCCACTGAGATATCTGTTCTGTCTATATTCTGTTGTGTTTTCGCATTTCAGTTGTCTGGAGTTTATTTTCTTTTTTGTCTTCCTTACTAGAATGTAGTTACTTGAGGCACAGACACTCTATGTTTATTGTTTCATACATAAAATAGTATTTGTGTATGGTAGGTGATTGGTAATATCAGTTGAATGGGGATTGAATGAATATTGGTGTTTAGATGCCTAAGACATAATGATTCTTGCATTTGGAAGATCCGGGGCATGGTTTTGGGAATAGATGCTTAAGGTGAAGTAGATGTCATGGCCAAGAACAAGAGATTTTCTATATTTATTTATTCAAAGTGGTTTATTGAGCACCAGGCTAATACATGATAAATTATGGGTATGGCAGTATATAAAGCAATGCCTCTGCCCTTATGGAGCTTGTTTACTAGTGGGGGATACAAAGAGCAAACAAATGCATTTAAGATGTAAGTTTTTCCACATTGACAGTAAAATATTTTATGGAAAGGAGGATTTTGTACCATGTGCCAATGTTTTCATTTTAAGTAGAGACAAACACCTGAGGGAAGATTTAATATTGAGGACAGGGAGAGGATGATAGGGCTGGAATGTATTAACCTCAAAAGAGAAACAGTTTGAAATGAAGTCTCCAATTCTAGGCCAGAATTATTTCCAACAAATATTACTGCTCAGGGCTGGTTTTCTTCTATAGGAAGAGCCAGTAACTAGGGCTTTCCTGACATGGTGAAAAAACCACTGGACCTCTACAGGTCTCTGGAGAAAGAGCCATCATGTCTATTTATTGGATATCCTAAGGATCACAATCCCAAGATGTCAAACATAGCCTGTATAAAAATTTGTATTTAGGAAGGCACCTCTAGGCAGGAAAGAAAGCTGCTGTTTTTGCAAATGGTGAAACCAGAATAAAAAACTGAAATATATATGAATGTGAGTTTATGTTCTTCAAACTCAATGAAATTACGACCTTGTCTGCATGTGTGTGATCTCTTATTCTGCCTTCTCTGCTCATTACTTTAAAGGCTTGCGTTTTAAACCCTGATTATAGATTTGCTGCTAGCTGAGTGCATGGACTATAATGTAAACATTTATAAATGTACATTTTTCAAGCAAATTGCACTGCACAAAACAGATCAAAACTATTTATGGAAATGGATTGTAGGTATTAGAGAAAATTTGCCCATATTCTTAAAAACTCAACTCAGATTTTTTACCCCCTACTATATTTGAGTGAACAAAAGTAAAATAAAACCTCTCCTAATTCTTTAGACTCATATTTTCCCCATTGATTATATATATAATGTATATTTGTGTAAGTTTCATTTTTCTGTGATTCTGGCTGCCAGTCTCCATGCTAAATTAAGCAGAAAGTTGTCCTGCTGTGCATATGTGAGTTGCAGGTGCAGGACTTCAGTGCTTAAGTAAATGTGAGGGAATTGGTGATACCCGTGGATTATTGAAAATGTATTCACTTCCCTGTTGGGTTTGAAATATGATGTAATGGCACTCAATTAAGAATGTGGATTTATAAAGGCCAAGTTTAGAAAGAATTTACAGGTTTTTTTTTAAATTTTTTTAACGTTTCATTTATTTTTGAGACAGAGAGACACAGAGCATGAACAGGGGAGGGTGAGAGAGAGAGGGAGACACAGAATCTGAAACAGGCTCCAGGCTCTGAGCTGTCAGCACAGAGCCCGATGCGGGGCTCTAACTCACGGACTGCGAGATCATGACCTGAGCCGAAGTCTGATGCTCAATAGACTGAGCCACCCAGGCGCCCCAATAGAAGGAATGTAAACTTTTTCAGGCAAAATAACTTTACAAGAGACTAGTCCCATGAAGAGCAATTACTAACTTTCATTTATCCTTTTAGGTTGTTTACTTTGATAGCATCATCTTTGGAACTATGGATAATACCAGACCTATTCCCCACCATTAACTCTCAGTATTTATGAATATATCAAAGAGAATGCTTGGAGGCACTTTGGTTTGCTGGGTTTGCTTGGGTTTGATGAGAATGTTTGAAGAGACTTCAAAACCCTTATCACATTGTCCAATTTGGATTTCAGCCAGAGCCAACTGATACTTAGTTTGGAATATATTTGATGTGAGGTAAAGTTTTTCATTTACAAAAAAAAAAAAAAAACAAAAAACAAAAAACAGAAATAGCAAAATTAAAACTACCAGCTAAGTAAAATCGTATTTAGTAAGAGTTTATTGTGAATGTAAAAGCAAGTCACAAACTGGGAGCTCTCAAACCAAGAGTGGAATGAGGTACTGAGATACATTGTTGTAAGATATAGGAGTGAAAATGCAGAGACCATTTATTCTTTACAATGATTGGTTATAGGGTTTGAGTTTTTCTAGTGATAAGTAATTTGTTAAAGGTGTTTACCTCATGCCAAGTTTGAAGAACAGCTTAAGTTTCATTTATGATTTTCAACGTTTTTTTTTTGTTTTGTTTTGTTTTTATTTTTGGGACAGAGAGAGACAGAGCATGAAAGGGGGAGGGGCAGAGAGAGAGGGAGACACAGAATCGGAAACAGGCTCCAGGCTCTGAGCCATCAGCCCAGAGCCTGACACGGGGCTCGAACTCACGGACCGCTAGATCGTGACCTGGCTGAAGTCGGTCGCTTAACCGACTGCGCCACCCAGGCGCCCCTCATTTATGATTTTCAGAGGCAGGTACAAAAAGTGGCCCAAGTTAAGTTTCGCTTGTTTTGCAGAATAAGCTAACTTGAGTTTTGCTTATGTGGCTTAAATGTTTTTGCCTGCTCAGGAAATTTTCAGGTTTGTTCTCTGTTTTGTGTTTCACATTAGCACATGTAATTCTTTTAAAACATTAATAGCACCATGTCATAAACAACTTGAGATAAAGAACTTGAATCAACTTTTAGGTTTTCATTTTCCATTGTCTGGATTAAGAATGCCATGCAAAGAGAGATTTGGACTGAATCTGAAAAAATTGGGGGGGGAATGAAGAATTTTAATATAATATTTAAGAGATGGTAATATCTTATTATATTTTACTTTTAGGGTGATACCAGTCTTATAGCATTGTAGAGAATAAATTATGAGAGGGATAAGACTGGAAGTGGAGAAACCAGATACGAGAAGTTTGTAATATACGTGAGTAATGTTAAGGACTTCAACTAGAGTAAAAGGATATAAAGAAAAGTAGTATCAGTAAGAGCACCTGACTGGCAAAGTCATCAGAGCATGTGACTCTTAATCTCAGGAGTTTGAGTTTAAGCCCCATGTTGAGCGTGGAGCCTACTTTAAATAGAAATAAATGCATGCATGCATGCATACATACATACATAAATGGGTAGAAGAATAGATGAATGATGGACTGACTGAGTGAATAAATGGATAAATAAATAAGTAAATTTTTAAAAAGTGGCATAATTAAGAGATGTGAAGATTGTAGGTTAGGTCTGGTTGTGATTGGATATAGGGTGTAACTCTAACAACTATCTCATGGTCACTACATCGTGTGGTGAGGACTGAAAGTTATACATTATTAGTTAGGTATTAATTAAGCTTAATTAATTAGGAATATAATAAATCATCATTATGCTTATAAATATTAAAACTAGTAATCTCTATTAATACCTATAATAGTGATGATGATCCCAATGACAAGTGGAGGTCCCTTTTCATGGAATGAGTATTCTATATTAAATATAATATCAATGATGTGTACATTAAAATATTTGGAATCAATACATCAATAAAGCCAAGGTGTGTGTCGGGGTGGGGGGGATTTCAAGAAGTAGGATGTTGTAGTAAATGTCAGCAGCTATAGAGGATTTAAATACGAATGTATGCTGAGAATTATCCATTGCAATTAATGACAAAGTTATTGGAGATCATGACAGGAAGAGTTGCTGTGGGGTGTGGGGACAGAGGCCAGGAACAATTACCTGAGGCATATTTTCGGACCTAAGGTGTAACTCTGTTTCACTGTGGTTATAGGAACACGACTATGGCTACCAACTCACCATACACTTGTGGGATAGCTGCCTACTTGCCTAAGCACAATCTTAGAGTTGTGATAATTTTTAAAGTAGCCTAATAACTTGGGCTAGTAATCTGGCTCACTCAGTTGATTCTATGCTTGCTATCCCTTTATTAACATGGAGATACCACCAGAAATCTGCATCTCTCAACCATGTAATCAACAACTTGTATTTTAGGTATTCTGGGATCTCCTGTAGTTTGTGATTAATCACCACTTGGTACCTCTAAGCATGGGAGAAGCCCACCAGGGACGTTCTCTGCATAGTTTAGCACAAACAAATTTTGTGAGTCTGCACAATCAGCTTTAGAAGCTTAAAAGCACTAGTCATCTGGACCTAGAGTTAAATGCTTCCCTTGTGACAGTTTTAAATGGTGTGTGAGGATGTTGAACAATAAGTGTCGACCATTTTCAAGAAGCTGAGGCTATAAATAAAAGGACAGAGATAGGGTGGTAGCTAGAAGGATATGTAAGAATAAGGTAAGCAGATTTTCAATACAAATAGGACTTGAACATGCTGTTAATGCTTTTGACACATTAATTAGAAGCTTGCCTACATTTCCAGTATCAGGAAATTATAATACATTATGTTGAAGTAACCTTGTCATTTAGCTTTTTTCTTTATCTGTAAAACAAACTAAGTTTATACAAAATGGCCTTTTAAGCTCCTTTTATTTCTTTATTCCTAAAACTCTAAGTTTGTAGGCCAGTTTTTATGCAGAAGACATAATCCACATAATTTTGAAAGTTTAAGAGATTGACAACAATGATATTTATATGTTTGACGATATAGACAGGATGAGAACGTTCCCTTGCTACACATAGATTATATTAAATTAAGCTTATTTTTCCCCTCTGATTTCTATTGAGATAAAAATTAAAACCAGAGTTAAATATGGCTCTTTTTGCTTATTAACTCATTTATTTTTTTCAATTTCATAGGAGATTACTGTTGGCTATTTGAATAATTACAATGTTCTTATGTTGATGCTACTTGTGGCAATGGTTAGGAAATTTTAAATATGATTTTTTGCAATGTGTTATTATTGACTTCAAGTTTTTGAAAGTTTCATATAAACACATTGTGAGAATAGTTGGAGGTGCTTAGGATAGAAATGTCAAAGTTAATAAACTGAAAGTATTTAAAAATGCTATCAGAGTAAGAAGAATGGCTTATGAAAAGGAAACTTGGTGTATGTTTTGTCTTTTTTAAAATATGTTTATTTATTTTGAGAGGGTGGGGGGAGAGGGGAGAGAGAATCCCAAGCAGGCTCTGCACTGAATTCTCAGGAACTATGATATTATTATGTGAGCCGATATCAAGAGTCTGGTACTCAACCGGCTGAGCCACCCAGGTGCCCCTATGTTTTGTTTTGGTTTTTTTGCCCTATAAATTTATTGGACATAGCTGAAACTCACAAGGATAACTAGGTAAAGATCTTTTTGTTATACTTGGCATTGCAGTTTTGTTTTCTTTGTTATACATCTTTGAATGAGTATACTGATTTTGGTCTTCATTGTTACAGGAAGTTCACAGGTTATTGAGGGTAAATACTGTTATACACACACACACACACACACACACACACACACACACACACACACACACTTGGCTATATGTTTCTGATTGATTTAGTTAAGAATATAGAACTTAACAGAGAAAGAGTAGTTGTAGCTTTTTACTTGGTATATGTTCCATATAGGACATGACTGTGGCAGATGACTCCTGTTCAGGTATGAGCCATTTCTGAGTTGATAAAGCCAAATTCTTGCTACGCCTGATTCTTTTACAATCAGGCTTACATTATGTTCAGGAACAATTAAGGCTATCTATATGCTTCCAATTAAAAATATTTTACAAAAAGTAGTCTGTGCTGATTCTTATGTATATTCAGCATGAGCTTAGCTATATAATTACTCAGAGAAAGTTAGA
Source organism: Acinonyx jubatus (assembly GCF_027475565.1). Classification (NCBI taxonomy): domain Eukaryota; kingdom Metazoa; phylum Chordata; class Mammalia; order Carnivora; family Felidae; genus Acinonyx; species Acinonyx jubatus. The sequence goes on along the minus strand of NC_069382.1, from coordinate 164,052,823 downwards.
AGATTAAGCTTCTAAGATGTCCCTAAATATTTCTACCTTCTTTATCAGTTTCTCAGCAAGCCTGTTTCCCTACGGGTTGATGTGTAATATATGCATGTGTACTCACACATAAATACCTGCTGTTTAACTTGTGGATTTGTCTGTCTCTCCTGGCTGACAAAAGGTTAAAAGAGCAGACTCTTTATTAATATATTGAAATATAGTCAGAATACTATCAATATATAGAATTCACTTCAGAGGTCAACCATAGTATAAATTGATTTTCATTATTATACTAATGTATGTGAGAAAGTGGTAAGATTTTATTGTCCTCTTTGTAGAAAAGATGCAGATCTTTGATACTAATATTACATTTCATAAGGTTACAATTTTCTAGTGATAAATTAGATTCAGCTTTAAAATCTTTGTATTCAATTTAAAGTACTTTGTGTTTTATATTTCAGTTGAATTAATATATAACGGTCCTTTTTTATCTCCCATAAGTATTTTTCCAGATACTTATTTAACATACTGTGTCCTATGCAGATCAAAAAAAATGATTAACACTGTAAAATATCCCAAGAAATGGAGAAAATATAGTTTCTCTTTTGAAATAAAGTGCTTAATTAGAATTCCAAGTTGGAATGAGGTGTCACTTTTCTTACATATACAGTTTCATATCACTAGCTCTTCTAAACCATAATGGGAAATTGATACAGCTTTTCATTACTGCTGCTTTCTTAAAATGAACAGTAATGTGAATTTATTTCTTTTTTTCTTTAATAAAGTTTTATTTTAAGCCAATAGGTTGCAAACTCAATGTAAGACATTGGTGAAAGTAAAAAAAAAATAAAAAATAAAGCATAAAATGAATTACAGTATTTTAATCACTTCTGTTATGCATAAACTTAGAAACTGCATGATAGTGTTCATCATAGGATAATTAAAATCATTTTACTGACTTACACACTGACAATTAAAATGCAAAGAATAGATGAAAAATAAGGAAGAGCCACCCCTTTTCTTGTAAAGTAAATTTAAGCACATAGATGTTTCCAGGAATTTGTGGTAGGACCTTGGATTGATTTCAAGTCACATATTCAAATAGTTACACAGAGGAGGAATAGGATTGCCCAAAATAAACCTAGGTATGACTAAAACAAAAGCAACACTGTGGGTCTAAAAAGTCTTAAGATCCATAAAAATGAATGAAGTGATGAAGCTAAATGAGCTCATCTGCTGTAAACTGAAGTACAGGATATTCTTAATTTTTTTTATTGAACAATATAAAGAAATGGATTTGGATTTTCTATATAGTTTTGTTCTGCTTGATTTGCCAATTTAGCTTCCTATCTAATAAGCAATTCTAAAAGCAAACATTATAGCTGTGAAATTTATTTTCTAAAAATGCCTCAGTAGAGGATATTTATATAAAATATATCTAATAAACATTGTATGGTGTCCTAACACAAAAATGTTAAATGAACTTAAGTCTTACAATGTGGAAAAATAACACTTTATTTTTATTAGTCTTTTTATCAAGCATTTCAGTATTCCTTATGTCATGCCTCTACATTTCAATTCAACCAACATTCTTTTATATCTGTTATACACTAGATACTGTATGATTCATATCAAGTAAGACCTGCTCCCACCCCAGCTCCGTGATTGGTAGGGAATAAAAATGCAATCATATATCATAATGCAGTCTTATAAATTCTATTACCTCAATATAATATCATAGTGCTACATGGACATGAAAATAAATAGGTGTACTTATAGGTGGCTAAAATATTAGTTTAAGAGTTATGAGGAAAGTGACATTGCACTTATATTCACAGGTAATATGAAATATAATAATGAGTAAAGACCTGGCTCAGATTTTGTAAAGTTATATAACTCGAAAGTTGGACAATATTTTTCAGCTCACAGACTAGTGAGGAAACATAAAACAGCTATAATACAATGTGGAAAATGTCATATCCAATACCATACAAGTAAACATGGGTCTCAAGGAATGAAGAGAAAAGCCAGGTCAACTTTTTGTTACGTATCTCTACATGGCAAGTCCACTAGCACCTCAAATAGAGGATGTAAGAAATTAAAGTGCATATATTTTGTTTAATGTATTTTATGCCATCAGTATTTCCAAAATGAGACCATTCCAGGAATGAACGTTCAAAATTTGGAGACTTCTTTGCGTCTACTTACTCCTTTAGTATCTCTATAAATGACATTCCAAGATCTGTTAATTCTAATCATGCAATTTCTTAAATCTGCCTATTTAATTTATAAAGCCAGAAGTATAGTTCACTTTCTCTTAAATGATTATAGAGTAGACACCTTGTTAATTTGTTCATAAACCTAATTCTAGTCCTTTCTTTAAAGAGTTGTAGATTTCCCTGAAGTTCTTTTACTATTCATTTACATTAATAGAGAATATTAAAAAGGAGTACATTTACTATTCCTTTTACATTAATTACTATTCATTTAAATTAATACCATTTTTATTTTATTTAGTTTGCTTTCTATACCAGAACTCATAGGCCTGCCTTTTTGTCTTCATTCAAAAATTTTTTAATGTTTATTTATTTTTGAGAGAGAGACAGAATGGGAGCAGGGGAGGTGCAGAGAGAGAGGGAAATGCAGAGTCTGAAGCAGGCTCCAGGCTCCTAGCTGTCAGCACAGAGCACTATGTGGGGCTTGAACTCAGGAACCGTGAAATCATGACCTAAGCCGAAGTCAGATGCTTAACCAACAGTCACCCAGGCGCACCTGCCATTTTGTCTTTTTAACTGTTACATAATGACTCATAGTAAATGTATACTATATTTTATATAGCTTTCGTTTATTGACAATTGTCTCTTTTTGTTTTGACTTGTCCTATAATATGAGACAGTCAGTAACTTTGTACGTGCTTCCTTGTGCAAAATTATCACATTTCCCTGGCATAGATATAGAGGTCTGGTATTGCTTTAAAAAAAATCTAATAAGTTCTATAAAGCTACCCTTCAAACTGTTCATCCAGTTTAAAAACCTTAGACACTCACCAACACTTGGTGATGCCAAATTTTTATTTTTTCAGTCTGATAAACATAAATCTTTGTCCAAGTTAGGTGGCCACGAAATAGATTATCCTAACTAGGAATGTTTTAAAGGAAAAGGAGGTGATGTTAACAACTTTCCTAGGATAATAAACATAAGCAAGGATGGTTAGGGCCAAACTAGAACATATTGCCACCATAGTTAGAACTAAATTTCTAATACCCAAATCTTGTAAATTCAATAACTGATTAATTCTTTTTATACAACAGTATACATAAATTCCAAATCCTCCATCTAAATATATGGCCTTTCATGATCTAATCTACCTGCTTTCGTTCTTAATCTCCTATTCCATCCTTTTATTTAATCCATATGACCTACTCACCATCATTGCCAGGTTCTTCTGGCCCACATGGGCTCCTGCTGTGTCTTGTCTTCCTAGTCTGTTTTCCTGCTGTTTCTACCTGTCAATGCCCTACATTTCCTTAGAGATCCAGCCTAGTTCTTCATCCTTGCAGGAGCTTTCCAAGATCTTTCTATTCAGAATTACTTTATTTCTTATTCTATTATACTTTATCATCTGTTATTCTTCATTTTTATATCCTCTGCTTCTGCTCTGGGGATATGGCATGGTGGCATAGTGATGAATATGTGTGATTAATATGGCATTGTGATTTCAATAATAGACTTGAACTTGAATCTCAGCTCTGGGGCAAGCTGCTTACTGATTCTGACACAAAGATTCCTCCTGGATAAAATAGAGGTAATAGTTCCTATCTCCTAGGATTTTCATAAGGGTTAAATAAGTAACGCATGTAAAGCATTTAGCTGCAGTGCCTAATATGTATCCTTGTCAGTAATGTGACTTCTCTTAAATATTGTTTTTCACCAGTAGTTAGGCGCTGACTTTTCTGAAATTCTCTCTCTCACGCACTAAAAAGAATCTGAAGTGAATCTCTAACTACTGTTTCTTAATTAGAGCAAGGGGGCAGCACAATGTGAGGTTAAAAGTTCAGTGCTGGGATAGGTTTGGCTCAGGTTGGTGTCTTGAATCTGCTACCAAAAAGTGGCACTCTTCATCAGCCTTTTTTTTTTTAAGTTTCTTTGCCATGCATTCTAAAATGCAAATAATAAAAATACCTACTTCGTTAGATTGCAGTGATAATTGAAGTATGGCAAGTTTCCTTCTAGCATTATACCTTGGCAGTACTGGGCTAATAAATGTTAACTATTGATAATGTACTTCAAACACAGTGACTCTAGGTCCCTCGGTGAAAAATCTCTTTCCTTACTCTAGTCAACCAACCAACAAATAGACTGAATATTTTCATTTTGTGAATGGCCTGACTAAACTCATCTGAAAGGTTCACCAAAATATTTGTTTAATATTGTGAAGAAAAAGGTAGTGATTTAATAGATATCTTCACAATGTATTTTTCCAAACTAAATCCAATAGTGAATGGTTTCCCTCCCAATTATTTGGACATTACCAAATAATTCTTTCTTTTATTTTTTAATGTTTATTTTTATTTTGAGAGAGAGAGAGAGAGAGAGAGAGAGAGAGCAGGGGAGGGGCAGAGAGAGAAAGGAAGAGAAAGAATCCCAAGTAGGCTCCACACTGTCAGCACAGAGTCCAATGGGGAACTTGATCTCATGATCTCATAACCTGAGCTGAAATCGAGTCAGACATTTAACCAACCAAACCATGCAGGTGTCCTACCAAATAATACTGTCAAAGGAAAAACTAATTCTGAGTGATTCTTCAGAAGTCCTTTTGAAATGGTTTTCAGATTTCTGCATTATTAAAAGAAATTTCATTAAATTATGCCCCTTTTGATGTCTTGTGTTTGTAGTGTGGGTGTGTGTTGTGGTTTCTTGGATTTGAGGTAATTAAAGCAACATCAAGTTGCATGTTAAATTATAGGAAGTGATCAAAAAAGTTTGTTTCTCATAATAAGAAAATAAATTTAGGAATGAATTTTATTTGAAAAAAATTATTTTAATATTATTCAAATTTAACTCTTTTATTTTTAGGCTTTAAAATGCATGTCTTGACAATTATTTTTTATTATGCAAAGTAATGTTGGATTTTAATTAATGTTGATGATGTTTTAAGTATAATAATTACATAAACTTAAACAAAACTATTTAAAGGAAAATATGTTACAGAATGTTTTAATATAGAGTAGGATAAAGTGACTGAATTTAGGGACATGTATGTCCACAGAAAATTTTTTTTCTGGCTTTGAAACTATTTAAATAGAGTACTATAGTATATTTCTGCTTGATTTTTTTCATGTAACATTGTGATTGTGAGATTTATTTCAGTTACCAGAGTAGCAGAATATTTTTCATTTTAACTGCTGTAATATTGATAGGTATTTTAAATTGTTTTCAGTTTGAGGCCATGAGACATATGGATGAAATAAACATTCTTGTGCATATTTAATGCGCATGTTTATTCATGCTCTGGAGAGGAGGATTACTTGCTCTTTATGATTTATTTATAATTTATAATTAATTATGATTAATTTATGATTTATAATTAATTTTAGGTTATGAATCTGATCAGCGTAAGGAGATAGTCTCATAAAGTTTATCGAAACAACTGACCCATTTGTCCACCTATGAGAAGTTTATAAGGATTCAAGTTAATTCACAATATAAAGTATTAGTATTAACATTATTTTCAGTTTTAGCCATTTTTGGGGTATGCTGCAGTATATAATTGAGGTTTTAACTTAATTTCCTTTACAGGTAATAACATGAATCCTTTATATGACTTTATGAAATTTGAATATCCTTTTTCTATAATTTATCTTGTTTTAGATTGATTTGCTGAAGTTATTTATATATTTTCTGGATATTAATCCTTTGTTGGTTATATATATTTCGAATGATTTTTTTTTCAGTATGTGGCTTTAGTTCTCAATCTCTTGGTTTCTTTTGACAATGAGTTCCTAATTTTAATGTAGTCCATTTTATCTATTTTATTCCTGTAAGATAAGTGATTCTTGTGTTCAGTTTTAGACAACTTTGTGTACTATCAGGCCATAAAAGTATTCTCGTGTTATCTTATAGACATTATAAGGGTTTATCTTCAATATTTAGATATACGTTCCATTGTGTATAGTATAAAGTAAGAATTCATATTCATTATTTACTGTATGGATGTACAATGGATACAAGACCACATCCTACTTCTCTGCAGTGCCGTCTTGATAGTAAATCAAGTATCTATCTATGTGTGCATCTAATTCTGGAGTATGCTGTTTTATCAATTATTTTGTCTACCCTGAACCACTATAACAGATTCTTAGTATACTTCTATAATAAGCATTTACATTTTGCCTTTAGGACCTAAAACTTTATTCTTCATCTTTAAGATTGTCTTGATTATTCTTTTCCATGGATATTTCCTTAATATTTTGAATAAGTTTGTCAAAGGAAACCTATTGTGATACTGATTTGGGATTACATTCAATCCATAGATTAATTGGGTGGAAAAGGATATCTTTATAATATTGAATGTTTAAGTTTATGAAAATTGAACTCTCCTGCCCTACAGATTTCATAATCGAGAATACAACATTGATTTTTAGGATTTCATTTATGTAAAATTCAAAAACAGGTAAAAGTAACATACAGTGACAGAAATCAGAATAGTGTTTACCTCTTGGAAGGAAGATTGACTGGAAAGCAGACTTTCTTGGTAGTAGGAAACTTGGTGGAATAAGAGAGAAAAATGTATTTTAAAGTTTACACCACTATATATACATTTGTAAACCTCATAAAACAGTGTTTTTAAGACTTATAAGTTTTACTTAACATTTAGATTTTTTTTCTTATTTGCTATTAGGATCAAAATTCTAACAATGTCACAGAGTTGTATTAAATTGTTTTCTTTTGAGGAACCTCTTGCACTGCTGGTGGGAATGCAAACTGGTACAGCCATAATGGAGAACAGTATGGAGGTTCCTCAAAAAACTAAAAATAGAGCTACCCTATGATCCAGCAATTGATACTGATAAATACTATTAGGTATTTACCCAAAGGATGCAAAAATACAGATTTGAGGTGGTACATGCACCCCAATGTTTATGGAAGCATTAACAACAATAGATAAACTATGGAGAGAGCCCAAATGTCCATCTACTGATGAATGAATGAAGAAGATGTGGTATACATATGTAATGGGAGATTACTCAGCCATCACAAAGAACAAAGTCTTGCCATTTGAAACAACATGGATGGAGCCAGAATGTATTATGCTAAGTGAAATAAGTCAATCAGAGAAAGACAAATACCGTATGATTTCACTCCTATGTAGCATTTATGAAACAAAACAAATGAACATATCGGAATGAGTGGGGAGAGAAGAAAGGGAAACAAAACAGAGAGGCTCAATGATAGAGAATAAACTGAGGGTTGATGGAGGGAGGTGGGTGGAGAAGGGCTAAATGGATGATTCGTATTAAGGAGGGTACGTGTGATGAGCACTGGGATTTTTCTGTAAGTGATGAATCACTGAATTCTACTCCTGAAATCACTATTGCACTGCATGTTAACTAAAATTTAAATTAAAAAATGAATAAAATATTTTCCATTTTGGTATAGAACCTAAATTCTATGTAGTATGACATTTGTACTAATATTTTTAAGATACTTAACAGAAATTCAGTATTGATATCGATAAGCCTACTGATTTATCAACATCTTACACCAAGATGTTAGCAAAAGCTATATAGAGAAAAATGTAAATCTTTTTTTTTTACTCATTCTTAAAGTGTCCATATAATATTGCTATGATCCCTGAAACTCTGATTCAATATCATCCTATAACATTGGTTATCCCACTGAAAATGTACTAGTAAATTTACTAGTACAAATTCCAAAGCAAATTTGAGTCACATCTTTCCATTCTTTTTTCAATATCTTATTTTAAATAGCTATTTCAGAACAGCTTATCAGTAGCATTTCCATATTTTTAGCCAGTCATAAACCTGTTTTATTACCCAAGTTCTTTCAATTAAATACCTGAAAATCCTCGTTAATATAGAAATAAACTTTACATTTAGGATCAACAGTGCTTTTGAGACAAAAAGTGGTTTGTTTTGCTTTGTTTTGTTTTTTCAAAGGAATTTACTGTTTGGAGTTTTGAAAGAGTGTTTTTTTGTTTTTGGACTTAGGGATTACTTTTGCAAAAGTTTTGAGGTTTGCAAAAATATATGAAGAAAAAAATCTGTTTCCAAAATACATGAATAATGAGCAGCTCAAAAATTGTACTTAGATCCACAGACCAAGATTCCATTTGCATGAATTTTCAAAATCCTTATTACAGCTGTGTTCTATCATGCTGATTTTTCATCTGATTAGTAACACATTAATCAAATGAAGATTTTTACAGATCTGAAAATGGTATAACAACATGGGGCATAACTATAAGAGAGAAATCCTGTAGGACTGAATAATTTTTCTTACTAACATACTCTCATATTTATAGCTACTTTCCTATGTGCAGAAGGTGAGGGAAGAAAATCTCTAGGGTAAAATTTTCCTCTAGAGCCTTAGCTATAATTCAGGATGAAATTGCCACCTTTGCAGAGTTCAAGACCTAGGGGGAATAATTTCTACGTGGAATATATTTCCATTCCTTTCAATTCATTGGTAGTACTGTTGATATTCACAGTCATTAATAAGAAGTATGCAGAAGGGATATGGGTGGAGTGGAAAATAAATGACTCTATTTCTTCTAATATTAATAGTTTTGAATCCTTTTCTCCTTGCAAACACTTTTCCAAAATTCTGTCCCGTCTTACACCTTTTCCAAGCACTTTTCTTAGAAAATAGTTATGTTTGCAGAAATACCAGGGGGAAAATAAAGTATGTTGGATGCAACATAAGACAGGCAGCAGGCTATTTCTAGAAATTGCATTTGATTAATGCAATTATGGTCAATAGTAAATTATGATTAATATGTTAAGGTTATTCAAATTTTAAAATAATACTATATAATGCATTCTTTATATAGAATATATTCAGTGTTATATTTGTTTTCAAATGGACTCAAAATTTAAAAAAAACTAGTCACAAATATTTGATATTCATAGGCTACTTTTAAGTAACATTAAGATAAAGCTAAATTAAGAAATGAAATCAGTGATGCATATAATGTATTTAGGTTGATATTTTCAGCTATTATACATTTTTCAGAAATTTTATTAGTCAACAATGGGCAAATAACTTATGATCTGTAAGCTTTGTTTCTTCTTGTAAAGTTAACATAATCATAGGATTTTCACCATAGGCACATGCCTTACAAGCTTTTAAAGAAAAATACTTATATATACATATAAAGCTGTTAGCACAAAGTGAAATAAGTGAGAGAAAGACAAATACTATATTATTTCACTTATATGAGGAATTTAAGAAACAAAAAGAAACAGACTCTTAACCACAAAGAACAAACTGGTGATTGCCAGAGAGGAGATGGGGGCCAGGGCCAGGGAAAATAGATGAAGAGGGTTAAGAGATACAAACTTCCAGTTATAAAATAAGACATGGAGAGGAAAAGTAAAGCATAGGGAATACAGTCAATCATATGGTAATAATATATACTGGTACATGTTGACTACCCTTATTGTGGTGAACATTGAGTAATGTATAGAATTGTCGAATCAAGAGAAAGACAAATACCATATGATTTCCCTTGTGTAGTGTTTAAGAGAAAAGAAACAAGCAAAGGAAAAGAGAGAGAGAGAAACCACAAAACAGACTCTTAACTAACAAAAACAAACTGATGGTTACCGGGGAGTGAGGATGGGGGATGGGTGAAATTGGTGATAGGGATTAAAGAGTACACTCATCATGATAAATACTGAGCAATGTATAGAATTGTTGAATCAGTGTATTGTACATCTGAAACTAATATAGCACTGTATGTTAACTATGCTGGAATTAAACTAACTAGGTAACTGACTAAATAAATAAATAAATAAACTCCAAATTTTAGCTAGGCATATAGCTACTTGGAAAAAGACTACATTCTCCATCCACACCCAAAAAGTCGAATCAATATGCTGTACATCTGAAACAAATCTAACATTGCAGATCAATTATTCTTCAGTGATTTTTAAAAAGCTGTTACAACAGACTCTGACACATAGTAACTACTTAAAAATACTTACTTATTTGCTGGATAACTTAATGATATCTTATAGTTTAAACAAGTATTTAAATTGGATAATTTTGAGAAAAGCCACACCCAAGTTACAACTAAAACTAAACTAGGTCTATTCTAATTACTTTAGAATATAATAAAATTCATTTTAAATGATATACCCTTAATATCTTTATGTTCTTTTTTGAATGTCAGATCTAAAAGATGTTCAAAATCTTAATTCAATGTGACTTCTTTTAGAGTACAGAAAAAATGTATCTCATTTAGCTAAGAAAAATACTAGCTTCTTGACTTCTATAATTTATACATAGAGCTATTTATGATAGTTTAAGCACTTATTGAAAGTTTGCTATTTACCATTAATCTAATGCCCATATAACAATGAATAATGTAATGAAATAATTCAGGATTTAATCCTTGAGTAAACCCTGAGAGAGGTTGTTGACCAAAAATTTAAATATGCTTAGCTCTTACCTCTTATTTAAAATAGCATCATTTGTGTAGAGGAAAATGTCTTCAAAATCCATAAAATTTTCTTTATTGAAATAACTGTAACTTATGGTTTATAATAAATAGTCGTTAAGCATCTATCTGGATTCCACTTCCATATTTTCAACAAACACATCTCCCTGAGCACATTGACAAATTATTGGCATAATTTGACAAATTTATTAGTGACTTTTATTATCTGCATCTTTTTGTACATTTTCCAGCACATTTGGTAAATATTTAGCACCATTTCTTGAAAGTTATATAAATACTCTTCCTTTTATTGCTTTGGTAGAATCCTCATTTCTTAGAAGAGTTCTAAGATATAGTTAGTAGTAATGGTAGTATTAATATGAATTCTTACTATAGATACATGGAGAGACAAAGGGAGAGAAAGAGAGTGACTTTCTATGTACTCAGCAATTTGCAGGTAATTGCAAGCATTAATGCAAGCATTAATTTATTTAACCTTATAAAAACTGTGTATGAATCATAATGGTATGACTATTAATTAGTGAGGGGGTTGGAGTTTATTTGGATTGTCCACACCATACATATGCACTTAGGGAAGGTACGTAGCGAGAGTGTGAACACAACTCTTTCTGCCTCTAAGTCACAGATATTTAACCAAGATACTTTATTGCCTCAGAATGTATCACCTAGTTTTCTCCAATATTCAAAATCTTTGTTTACCATGCAACACAATCCAGAAATCTAGAAAAATATTTTTGTGACCTCTCCAATTGTGGATACATTCTCTTAATATGATTTTGATATATGTGTCCCCATTTCAATAAATGCTGCTATAATTCACCTAGTTTTTGAAGCCACACATTTAGATCTATGCTAAGTTTCTCTCTTTATAGAACACCCAAAATTCAATGCCCCTGTTAGTCATGTATGCTGGTTTTTTTTTTTAATGTTTATTTTTAAGAGAGAAACAGAGCATGAGCAGTGGAGGGACAGAGAGTGAGGGAGACACAGAATCCAAAGTAGGCTCCAGATTGAGCTCTGAGCTGTCAGCACAGGGCCCACAATAGGGCTCAAACTCACAAACTGTAAAATCGTGACCTTAGCCAAAGTCAGACGCTTAACTGATTGAGCCACCCAGGTGCCCCATGTATGCTGTGTTTTTAATCCACAGTACACATCATTGTACTTATTTTCCTCTCTAACACTGTAAACATATTCCTAGCTAATATTACATCTCTACTGTATCTTCTACTCTATTGTTCTGCTCTTGCCTTTTTCAGTTCATTCTCCACCCCACAGGCAGAATTAATTTTTAAAAACCTAGAGATAATTTTACTCTGTTGCTCATGTTCCAATTGTTTTAAATTGCACTTAGAGGAAAATCCAAATTCCTTAACCTGACTTATCAACCTGAAGTTATTTGACCTTTGGTTAGAACTACAAATTGTTTTATTTTCTCTCTAGATCATCACATTTTGTTCATTGTGAATTTATTTCTGTACCTGAAACATGGCAAGCTTCACTCAAATATTGGGATTCTTTGTTCCTGTCACAAGAATATTTCCCCCCATGTTTGCTGCTTGGCTGAAGCTTTGCTGCTTCTTTTCAGTTATAGAAGCCCTCCCTGACATATAATTGAAATGATCTTTCTGCATCATCAATGTGATTTTTTGAGTACCTACTTAAAATTCTGCATTATCTCTCCACTGATTTCATAATAAACCCTAGATTAGCATGGCAATATATTTTATGAGATAATAAGTGTTGAACTTTCTTTTCCCATTTCCTGTAGTTCTCTTCAACACTCCAGTTTATTTCAGCCAGCCCTGAATATTGCAGTTCCTTGACTATTTACTGATGTTTCAGCCCTCAGTACTTGCATACTAGGTAACTAAGCAATAGCTTTGATGTTTTTGTTTGTTTTGTTTTGTAGAATTATTTGTCTCCAATCCATTTGCTATAAACTCCTTAAAGAAAGAAGTCTGCTCTTAAGTGGGTATAAAGTTTCAGTTATACAAAATGATTAAGTTCTAGAGATCTGCTATGCAACATTGTGCCTATAGTTAATAATACTTTATTGTACACTTACACATTTGTTAACGGGATAGATCTCATGGTAAGTGCTCTTATAATAAAAAGAAAGAAAGAAGTTTGTTTTCTATGTTTGTCAAAATGTGTGGTATAACATAGGAGATTGACATATTTTTTAACAAATTAATAAGACTTTATGAATCCCTGTATTGCCAAATGCCATCCCTAAATTATAAGGTCACTTGAAAGGTAGCCTGGCTGTCTTCCTCCTACTCTATCTTTTATATTTACCAAGCTTTATGAATGTATTTCCTAGTGATCATGGATTCTAACTACATAGAAATAAACAGAAAGGTTGGAAAAATTTGTCATTACTCAGAGAATTGGATGATGCTGTTAGAATGTGGAGGTATTGTTAAGGAATTATTTTAGATGCTTTTTGAGCATTGCTGAAGAACAGTTTGGACCAGTGGTGAGAACTTTGTGAGATAGCTGTCATGCAAATATCATCCTCCACTCTACACTGTAGTTTTGCTCATTTGACTGTTTCTTTTGATAGAAAGTTCTTAACTTCCTAGAAGCACAGAATCTACCAAGACTGAATTATGAACAAATAGAAAGTATGAACAGACTAATAAATAATGAGATTAGAGAAGCAACTGAAAACCCCCCAATAAAGAGAAGCACAGAACCATATGGCTTCACAGGTGAATTTGAAGAAATATTTAAATGATTAATGTCAGTTCTTCTCAAACTCTTCCAAAATATTGAAAAGGAGGGAACACTCCCAAACTCATTTTATGAGCCCAGCACCACCTGATACCAAAGCCCATAAAGGGCACTACAAGAAAAGAAAGTTACAGAACAATATCCCTGATAAACATAGATGCAAAAGTTATCACCAAATACTAGCAAACTGAATTCAATAGTACATTAAAAGGATCTATTTTCTATGATCAAATAGGATTTGACCGCAAGCTTCAAGGATGTTTCAACATATGAAACTCAATTAATATGATACACCACATGAACATAATGAAGGATAAAAATCACATGATTATCTTAAAAGATGAAGGAAGAGACATTTAATAAAATTCAAGAAGCCTCCATGATAAAAACTCTCAACAGACTAGATATAGAAGGAATGAACTTCAAAATTATAAAGGCTATATATGACAAGGACAGCTAACATCATAATCATTCATAAAAAAATGAAACTTTTTCCTCTAAGATAAACGAATAAGGATGCCAATTTCTGCCACTTTTATTCAACATAGTACTGGAAGTCCTAGCCAGAAGATAAATTTACCATCCCTCTCCCCGACCAAAACATCCAGTCAATTGTATTTCTGTCTTCATATTTAAAGTTTGTCTCTTTTAAGTGATATGAAGTTGACATTTTGAAGAAGAGAAAAAGGGAAGAGTATCTGGTATTCCCTGGGACAGTACTTGGAACAGTTAGTGCCTATTCCCATAAACCAGCCTGAAAAATTGTATAACTCATGGACTTTGGATAGACTATTAAGAATTGTATTACCTTAGTAGTTAGTCAGGGGGGGAATAGTTAGCTAATAGACTAAATGCTGCTCTGATTCAGCCTAACAAATCTTAAAACCAAGACGCAAAAGATCAAACCGTATTTAAGCTGCTTAAATATTTCCCAGAACAAAGTGAAAAAAATGGGAATATAAAAATATCCAATTCTCAAAAAGTTAAAACTCATAATGGCTGGCATTCAATTAAATTACCAATCATGCAAAGAAGCAAGAAAATAAGACCTGGAAAAAAGAGAAACATTAATCAAAACTGACCAATAACCGACACATGAAATACACTCTCACTGGTTTGCTTTCCACATATTCAAATGTTAAAGGAACAATTGAACTTTGTGTTATTTTGCTAGAGTCACCATAACAGAGCATCACAGACTGGGTGGCTTAATCAACAGAAATTTATTTTTTCATAATTCTAGAGATTAGAAGTCCAAGATCAATTTGTCAGAAGGATTGGTTTCTTGACAGACTTCTCTTCCTGACCTGTGAAAGGCTCCCTTCTCATAGTGTTCTCACATGGCCTTTCCCCTGTGTGTATACATTCCTGGTATCTCTTTTTTTTTTTTTTTTTTTTTTTTTTTTTTTTTTTTTTTATCAGAACACTACTCAGATTGCATTAGAGCCCACCCTAAAGGCCTCACTAATTTTTACTTAATTACCTCTTTCTAGGCTCTATCTACAAATATAGTCACTTACTGAAGTGCTGGGGTTAAGGCTTAAACATATGACTTTTGGGGACACAGTTTAGTCCCTAATAAACATGTAACATAAAGAAATGTAATGAACAGGTTACACACAGAGACATGTTCTCTCTCTCTCTCTCTCTCTCTCTCTCTCTCTCTCTCTCTCTTTCTGTGTGTGTGTGTGTGTATGCAAATTGAACTACTCAAGATGAAAATTATGTCTGAGATGAATAATTCAATGGAAAGATTAAGGGAAAGTTTTACATTGCAAGTTATATCAAACTGAATAAATTTTATGGAAAAAAGTAATATGTTGAAAGATATAAGCAGAAATGATTTAGAAGCACAAGTCAATTCTTATTGTTTCACTCTTGACTTATAAGGGGGAAAAATGATAAGTAAACAGTTGATTACAGAGAAGGTATTAAAGGCCAGCCTTTGGTTTTCTGGAACATAGGGTTTTATGACAGCCTTGTGAATTCATCTCTCAAAGCTGGGAAGAACTCACTTAGAAGGACACTTGTTTATCTGACTAATTCAACTTTATTTAGAAAATGCCATGTACTATTTTGGAATAAGTAGCTTCCCGGACTGGGGCCAACCTAAGTTTCAATTCTAGTTCTAGCAGTAACTTGTGAAAATTTAGTCAAGTTGCTTAGTATCTTTGAGTCCTACATTTTTATTGCTAATAAGGATAATCATACCTAACTCATAAACTTATGATGTGGATTAATAAAGTGAAATTATTTTGAAAGTCTAGACCAATGTCTGGTATAATTAATTTACTTTCTCTTAAAAACTGGGGTAAAAATGTCCAGGAAAAAAATCTTGATTAGGTAACATAAAGAAAATTAAGAAACACATAGCGATTTCCAAGTTAGGGAAATACTTATGTTCCTGTAAAATATCAAACATACAAAATAAACTTGAAACTTTCAGAAAAAATATAACTATTATGTTATATGTATAGTTAAATTTGGGTAGTTTTTTATTTTCAAAAGATCTTTATGAGGGAAATATACTTAAAAGAAACAAGTTATAAAGTATAAGAATTAAAGTCATCAATATAAGAATTAAGATCATGGGTAACATCTTCAAAAACAAAGAGACTATTAGGCACATATATACATACAACTACCACGGAATAGAGCACAGTGAGTTACTAAAGCTAATAGAGGTGAGTAGAACTCCACCTTACAGAAGACCTAATAGGTTATCTTAAGCTTGAAAAGAAAGAGAGGATCTCAGTTTTAATTGCAGAGCTTGACAAATAGCTAATTTGAATATTAACATATCAAAAGCAAAAGCTTCACCTTAGAAATAGAGAGGTTGAGAAAGTTTAAGGTCTTCTTGGCAGGTCTTACCTTGAGCCAGTCAGAGAGACAGTGTTGGGTTCAAACCATCAGGAAACAAAACCAAACATAAGATGTTGGCAGGCCCAGAACTATGGAAACATAATCATCATTTGTAAAAGACTAGACTAGGGCCTTTGCTGGCAGAGATGCCTAGTTCTGAGGAAAATTTAGAAATAAAGAATCTAGCAAATATAATCTGCCAGTCCTGGGAGGGGTGTGGTGTTTCCATTTGTGTTGAATAAATGAAAATGATGAAAGGGCCAAAAGCTTGGCATCATTACCCAGGGTGAGGTATACTAGCCAAGGTTTTACTTTTATGTCCTGTCTTTTATCATGGTAGATAAGAATAACAAACTTTCCCTATAATGGACAATTTAAGGAGTCCATAAAACATGATTTATTAAAAGCCTTTCATTTGGCTACATCCCCACCATTGGAATCAACCTTCAAAATGAATGAAAATATTCTGGTCTGAGGAACAGAAGGGACAGCGATGACTCTAAAGCACAGGGACCGAGAGAGAGAGAGAGAGAGAGAGAGAGAGTTGTGAAGAAAACGGAGGTAAGCCGAGATACACTTGTTAGAGCAGTACGGGATGTGATACCTTGGGGTGAAGTGAAGACACCAGGGATCTGAGAGCCCCCAGTGTCAGATGTGTCATTTCTAACAACATGGCCAACAGGCATAAGTATGTGGTCAGATGTGCCTGGGTGACAAAAGACAATTGTGATGTGGTCCTCGGCCTTCTAT